>NC_045737.1:12708713-12726132 GCF_008692095.1 Etheostoma spectabile
ATAAATCTAATTAATCAAAATTCTTTTTAAGGAAGACCATGAATGAACCCCTCTTCTTTTCCTCTTTTTCATCCATGTAGTTATCACAAAATGTTACTTTTTCCACAGAAAGGGAGCTAAACAGTCCTTTTTTCAATATAATTGAAATACATATAGTGACAATATATATAATTTATATAATAGCTACAATACAATTAACAGGAATATACCATCTTGTTTTTTAAGTTACAGTCAAAATATGTCAAGAGAATTTCCAGGGACAACGTCATAATGCCACTTTAATGTCTGATATTGCTTAACTGTTCAAACTAGGCTACTAGGTAAAAACTCCATTTTATATGTATTTTTTAAATATTTGATTCCAGTCCCAAAAGCACTAGTGTGCCCAGGCCCGTTAGCTTGGTGGAATTGAACAACAATACGCTGCCAGTGTGAATCAGCTTATTATTTACTTATTATTAGCTTATTATTATTTTATTACTTTAACTTGGAAAATAAATCATTGATTAGGCCTAGTAGAAAAATGAAAAGAAAAGTTGTCCTCGATAGTAATAATAGCATAAAATTAGATTTTTTGTAAAATGAGGTTTTGTATATTAATCAAATGAGATTTAATCATTTACTGGTAATGGACATATATAAACACAATCATTCTATATATTATATTTACAATTTCCTTATTTTAATGTTTTAATGTGAGGAACTACTTAACTCTACATCGCCTGTTTCTATAGTGTAGTGATTGTTCAGCGTGGCGGAGTGATACACTAGGGAAGTGTCGTTTGGCCGCGGATTTCTCGTTTTAGTTTGTTACGGACTTTTAAGTTAAATTGGACTTTTGTTTGCTTTATCTTAATCCCTACATTTGTTTTAATACTCAAACTAGTTAACGCTATATATTTAATCAAACTTGTTGACGTGTTAATACTGCTCCAGTTTCGAAAATGAAATATTAAAGGTGTGCTTAAATGTTCACCACAAGATGGCAGTGCTTTCCAGGTAATGGCGCAAGTTGACGGAAGATTAGCTAGCTAGCTTGCTAGCTAAGTTAGTCAAAGGCTTGTTGCTCGTCTAACGTTAATTTGTCGCCGTTTTTCTCAGGTTTGCAACCATGAAACTTGCACAAGGATGTAATGTCCTGTTCGCTTGTCAAATAGAGATGTTTAATGTTTATCACATTAAAATAAGGTGCTAGGAAACTCCCCCTATTCAAATAGCTAAATGTTAGTTAACGTTAAGTAACGTTAATGCTAGCTACTTTGACGTTAGCTTAATTAAATTAATGTGGGTCCCAGTTTTCTTAATTCCATTTAGCTAGCTAGATAGTGGTTTCGGCACACAACTATTACCAAATAATGCTCAAAAGCCTTATTCTAACTAACATTACCACAGCATTTTTGTGACTGCTGATTTGTATCCATTTCAAGCAGGCTAAGGTTACCTGGTAACAAAAGTTTTTTTTTTTTTTATTTACTACATGTACATCTGTAGACAAGTACAAGTCAACTGAAGTAACACTGTTAGTATTTGGATAAAGAATTAACTTAATTTTGATGTTATAATAAACAATTATTTACTCACTGCTTGATGTAATCAGGAATTAATCTTTTATTTTACTGTTTATTGTTGTGCACCAGAACCTCCAGGCAAATTCTTCGTAACGTTATGTGAAAACCTTGCCATTAATGTTTAGTTCCAGCTCCTCAAATGTAAAGATTTACTGGTAAAGGAATTATCTATTGACATCACTTTGGGGCACTGGGAAATCTTGATGAGCATTTTCTTTACCATATTTTTTCAGTTTATCATAAGCACAATGAATCTTAATCAAATGCAATAACTGACACATCAATTGATAATGATAACTATTGTGATGATAATTTTGGCTCTTGTCACGAGATGTAATTGCATCTAATGTCACTGCTCTTTATAGATTAGAAAGTGGGCAGAAATACAGCTACTCAGGGCTTTGAGGTCATTACAGTACTTTATTATTTAACTAAGGGGCAGAGCATGTCTTTCTGTATTTGTAGGCATACTTCTTTCAGTACTGACTCTGTACATATGTGTGTTCCAGATCTATGATGCAGAGGGGACGTTACAGCACTTTATTGATGGTAATGATCCCAGTAAATCCAGTTGGATGAGGTACATCCGCTGTGCCAGACACTGTGGGGAGCAGAACATGATGGTTGTACAGTACAGGTAAGAAAATGTCTAAACTATAAATGACATGTGGTGGGGGTTTGTCATCCAATAGTCAGGAACAGGAATGTGTAAGAATACAGGTAATGTATATCAGTGCCATGTAATACCATGACAATGCACATATTTGCATATTAAGCTCCAGTGGGAACATGTATTCACTGTCACAGGATGGACTGTCCTAGAGACACCCAAACACAAAACTATTTCAGAGCACAAAGGATTCTTTCTTTGTTCTCTTTATGAATGTATGAATATGTCTGGTATCGAACATTGAGTTATTTTATAGTTATCAACTTTTTTCCACCCAACATGGTAGGCTATTTGTACTTTGTTCAATTGCTCATAATAACATAAAATTACAGGTCAGACTCTGGCAAATATTGCATCACCAAGGAATTGCTGCCGAGCAATGCAAGTTTAAATTATTTAAACTTTGACCTTGTTGCGCAACTAATTCCAGAACATATACCAGCGCTGCGTTTTGCCTCTGGCTTCACGCCCTTACTCACAGTTTTACCATGCTGAATGCTCTATTATTATAACCAGATGGTTTGTTACGTAGAACCATTTGAGAAGCCAACATTGGAAACTATTGGAAAAGGGCTGGCTCTTTCAGAATGATGGATTTCAGTGTGATATGTGATCCTGCGATTCTCGCATGATCTTGTGATGTCGCGGGAATCGTGCAAGGTAACTATTATGATATTACTATGATGCATTGTATCTCATTTTATCTGCTATCTTACAGACAGCTAATATAATTTAAACTTCACTGTGGTGAGTTTGAGCTTAAATATGAGTGGAAACAATGAGTATGCACTGTAGTATCCTCCAGTTATAATGTTTTTCGAGTACGTAGGTCATGTGTTTGCATGGTTCCAGAAATCCGAATTAGTCATTTGTCTTTGTTTTAAGAAACCAGCATAGGTGGACAACTCAGAAATCCGCAGATTGTGGCATGTGAAAACCTTATCAAGGACTCTGATCACTCAACGCGAGTCATTTAGCACAGTTGGTACGTAAAACAAAAGATATGACGATAAATCATGTAGTGACTGACGCAGAAAATAGGTACAGTATATAGATACAAATATGATAGTATGAGGTCATTATTGCCAAAGATACATTTTTCAGTCTGAAACCTGTCAGCTGATTTTTTTGTTTTTGTGGTTTGATACTAGTTAGACAAGTTACTTGCATGCCTTCTTTTTACATTCACCTTTTCCCTTCTCTTTATCTTAACTTGTGCTCTCCCTTCCTCTTTGTCTGTCTCGGTACTGAACAAACTGCATTTTGTCAGTAGAGATGGAATGATATCACCTTTTGCACACATTCTTTATTGACACACAAACAAGTAGGCATTCCTCAGACTATATATTAAGATTTATGCACACACTCGCTTGCATTAACATAAAAATACATACACATTCTGTACTGTTTTGGCATGGGTAGCACTGGATTTGTTGTTGGAATTTTATTACCGTCTATGGCTTCACCAGTCAATGTCTGCACTATTAACACCCATCTAAAAATAAGTATAAGAAACTTCACTTAATTAAGGTGTTTGAAAACTGTCTATTTATGTTGTTAAAAGAAATACAGTGATGGGTCTTTCTCTACATGAGTAATTTAGCATCAACATAAACTTTTAAGCATCTCAAGTTTGGACTGGAAAGGTCCTCTTGTTAGTATGTTAAGTGCATAACTGTCAGCAGTAGCGTTGGGTGTCGTCATTTAAATGCCAAAACATTGTCAGATGTTGTATACCAGCAGTTTGTCGTTACAATCTTCCTTAATGCTAAATATAAATATTTTTTTTTTTATAGAAAAGCAGCTGACTTTTAACCAACTGGCTGGTTAAAAAAAAGAAACAATAGAAAGTTGTCTTCTTTAGTCAGATTTTTATCATGTTTGATGTTATGCTTAATACAACATATCTTGTTTGATGCATGGATACTTGTGAATTCAACTCATGTTTGATTTCATGACATTGGGACACATTGCATTGTCATACGTAGTTTGACATTTATAGTATTTCTCTAGAAACAGTCACTAAGTCAACACTTCTTCTAAGGAAAAATTACAAACAAGAAGATTCATGTAAATGGTGTATAGTTTATTTTTATCAGCAGGAAACGAGACTACAATTTCAGATTGTGCAAATGAGAACAATTCTAAATGGCTAATACGAGGATACCAGCTTACTGTCAAAATACGTTCATTCTTAAACATAACAAATATAGTATTAACCTTCTGTAATTAATTAGCACAACTGAACAAAAACACATTTACCTTTGGATACTTGCACTTTATTAATGTAAATGAGGACAATAAACATTTCATGTTAAAATGAATACTTGCCTTCTTAAAACATATATTGTTATTTTTTTTATCATTCATCACATACAATTATACAATACAGTGTAGTGAAACTCCATCTCTGCATTAAACCCATCCTAAGCATTAGGAGCAGTGGACAGCAGCATACAGCTTCCAAAAAGCAACCGACTGTACTGAACTTTACAGCTGCAGTGTAGACACAGTCAAAGTTTCATCAGTTATGTTCAGTGATTCATGGTATAAAATATAAACAGCTCAGACAGTTAATCCTTGTAAATATTTGTCTAAAAAACTGGAACAGTAAACTCACAACAATCTGAGGACAAGATTTACAAAGGCTTGAGTCACAGTTTGTTGTTTTAGTCTCTCCCCTTACGATTCCTCATTTCTCCTTACTGCGTAATAAATCAATAAGATTTTACAAATATAGGTGAAGACAAGTTAGCTGGGACTAATTATGCATGCCATCCAATTTCAAAGATAACAGAATATACAAAAGAAACAATATTTGCTTCTGTAAAACAGTGACGTATGTAGGTTAAAGAAAAATCAAACAAAATGAAATCCTAATATCTTAGTTTCACAGTTTGAAACTGTGCTGCTGTAAATGTGCTGTTGTTGTAAAGTCAGTAAACCCTATAAACACCAAATTATTTCATTATCCTATTTACAGATTCCACTTAATTCACACAATACTGCCGGGCTAGCCTGTTCTGCTTTCTAATTATCATAGTAAAACGACAGTAGGACCTATTGAATATGCACAGTATTCAGTCCAGATTTTTATACTTTTAGGCTACAAGTGATGTTGTCATTTTACATCTGAAAGCCTTACAGGCAACACAGCAGCTCATAAAATGGAACAGGTCTTTTCTCTGGCTTTCTTTACATGTTCTTGTATCCAGTTATGTTTTTCATCCTCATGTTTTGTCTTTAATTCATTGATTTTTTTGTTCAGATTTTCATTGTATGGCGATTTAAGTGTCCCTGTCAGGTCATTCATTTCTTGTTCTTGTTTTTTCATCAATCTATTGAAGTCTTTCTGATATGCTCTGTGTTTGGTCAGTTGACGTACGATCAAGTCATTGTGTATTTGTTGCCTCTCCTTCAGATTCTCTATTTCCTTGCCATGCTTTTCCTCCACAGCTGCAATGTCCTCTGTGTATCTATGTCTGAAATCATTGAATTCTTCAGCTTGCTTTCTGGCCTCCTGATCATGTCTGTTCTTGATTAAAGCCAGATTTTTCATAAGGGTTTCTTGTAGTTTCTGTAATTCTTTTTCCTCGTGTTGTTTTCTGATTTCATCTTGTTTTCTTTGGTTTTCATATTCTTTTTTTTCTTGTTCATATTCTTCTCTGAGTTTTTCAAGTCGTTTTTGCTCCTCCTCTCGTCTCTGTTGATCTTCTCGATATTGTTTCTCCCACTTTTCACTTTGTTCCATATTCCAAGTCTCTCGTCTTCTTCGCAACTTCTCTTTGTTTTCTATCCATGTTTTGTCAGCAGTTTGCTTTTTTTCAGTTTCATGTTTAATTTCTTCCCCCATTGCTTCAAGACTTTGTTCCCACTGCATTTGTTCCATTTCCTCCTGCATTTTTTTCTTCCTTTCCTCTGCTTCTCTCTTTTCTTCTTCTCTCTTTATCTTTTCCTGCTCCTTATTGATTTCCTCCTCTTTCTTCCTTAGTTTGGCTTTAAGTTCTTTTTCCCGTTCAGTTTTGGTCATTTGTTCTTCCAATTCTTTTTTCTTTGCCTGGATTTCTATTTTATGTGTATTTTCAACGTCCATCATCTCTCTCTGTATGTCTTTTTCCTTTTCCTTCAGGATTCTCTTCACTTCCTTTTGTATGGCTGCCTCAGCTTCTTCAAACATCTCGGAGGTGTAGCAGCCCCCACCATTTCTGTTGACCATTGCTTCAACGTTTCTCAGTAGCTCTCTGGCTTGAGCACGTTTCTGATCTTCTGAACTTCTGTTATTGAAGACCTGGTATCTTCCTCCACATTCTTTTATCAGTTTTTCAACAAAGCCATTCTGTATGTAATTCTCAAATGTTTGATTTCTCAGATCATCTCCTCTTGTGAATATGAGAATGATGTAGTCTCCTGACTTCTTGCCAAAAAACTCCTTGATCAGTTCCACAGTATCTTTCTCCTCTTGTGTAAAGCGGCCAATCTTTAGCACCAATAAGAACACATGCGGTCCTGGAGACAACATGGTGACACATTTCACAAGCTGCTTTTTAACTTCTTCGTTGGTCAGAGTCGTGTCAAACAAGCCAGGGGTGTCGACTATGATGGCAGTCCGTCCATCAATCTCTCCTGTTTCTTTCCAGCAAAACTCGGTCACTGACTTTGGGCAGGCTTTAGATTTGAAGCATTGTTTGCCCAAAATAGTATTTGCTGTTGCACTCTTTCCACTACCAGTCTTCCCAATCAGCACCATCCTAAGACACTCTCTACTCTGAGCCATTTCAAGTACAGATATTTGTTCTGCAACGGTTTTCACCTGTGGGTTGACCAGCATTTCCTTTGTGAAACCTCTGGATTTACCCACTTTCATCTTTTCCACAGCATGCAACACATTAAAGACCTGCTGCTTGTCTCTAAGGTCAAAGACAATACATCGTTCTCCACAGCTCTGAAGGAGCTCTTGTATATCCTCCTTAAGAAATCTTACAACAGCTGGAGAATTAGGATCTGACTCGAGAGTGACGAGAATCATGGTGAAGTCATTGACTTGAGAGCTGAATGTGTCCTGGATGGTCTCCAACTCTTTCTTGTCTTCATCAGTGATGGGACCTACAGGTAAGACTAGGATAAAAGCATGTATTACCTCTGGATCAAAGAGGGCGATACACCTGGATAATTCCTCCATTACTGCCTTCTGAGGTTTTCCATACAAGGCAGGCAGCTCCACCAGGGAAACCCAATGTCCACACACCTCTCCCTGCTTTTTAACACAGTCTGATAACTTGGCAACTGGACCAATCTGTCTTTCTCCCAGAATGGCATTGGCTGCTGACATCTTCCAGGTTTCCGATCTCCCACACAACACTAAGTTTAGAGGAGGTTTTGAAGTTACAGATGCTGTCATTGGATCAGTCTCTTCAGCATAATTTAGATGTCTTCCTTTGTTGTCAGTCACTATGTTCTCCATCTGATCAATCAGTTCTTGATAATCTTGTTCAGAAAGATATTTCTTATCAAAGTTAATGCTGTGCTGCTTCTGTCTGCAGTCTCTGATGACTTGGTTCACTGAAGCATTCTGGACCTCCCCATTTTGTGTTTTGATGACCATTGAGCATTCTGTAGTATCTTGACCAAAGAAACTTAGGATAAACTTGAATTTCTGCCTGTCCACTTCATTGAAATCAGTAGGCTTCACTAACAGCAGGATTACGTTTGGTCCAGGGGGGCAAAGAGCCACACACTTTTTCATCTCGTGTCTCACTTTGTCCTCAGGCAGACTGAAGACATCTGAGGTTTTCACTACTGTTAATTTTTTCATATTCCATTCTTTATAGATGACAGTAGGCTTACATTTCTTTGATATTTCCATATCAGAAACATATTTTTCCCTTGTGATGAAGTTACTTAGTATTGTTATTTCATTTTGTTGCTTTCCTAACACCAGAATCCTGAGTTCAGATGCTGTAAAAAAAAAAAAAAAAAAAACTCAAGCATTACAATGATTGTCCCTTTTTCCATTTTTTTGTCAATACATTAATATGAGAAAGATATTTTGGAGACTTAAACTCAGAATTCAGCCTCACATATATGGGTTAGAAGGGGCCTGCTGAACCTGGGCAAGAGATGTGACCCATGGCCAGAATATCATAGTTCATAAAAATGCAGCGCAGTGACAATACAGACATTTTATACATACAACATGTGTAACTCTGCTGACCCGCCATTTGACCCGTGCTTGACCCATTCATAATGAGTCAGCCGTCACTCTGTGAGTAACATACGTCCATCACACTCCCCCTTTCTCCCTAGCTCTTTTAATCAGTTATTGTTGAAAACAAGAGAAGGAGCTTTCTCAGAGATATGTTTAAAAATATATATATATATATATATATCCTAGGCTATTTCTTTCAAATAATTTTCATTTACAAGTGTTGCAGCTGTATATATGTACAATATAATCGTGATAATTAATTGTGATCTCAATATTGATCACAATAATCGTGATAATCATTATGGCCAAAATTGTAATCACAAAGGTTGTTATGTCTATTCCCAACTTGGAGGTAGAGGGTGACTGCCTCATATCTATGGAACTAATAATGCCCATTCAATCAGCTGAAAACATCCAAAGCAGATGCATACAGTATATATGGACCACAACACCTCACAAACATTTTCATGTTCAGTGCCAACATTTTATGTGTATGAGCCAACTCATCAAGTATGTGTCAAGAACACGCCCCATTCTGCTGGCCCTTGGCCATCTTATACACTTCCTCTTAGTGTGGTTGACCTAATTTATGTTGTCTTGATGTTTCAGTAAACACATGCCTCCTCTCTAACAGGTCATACTCACCAAATGCTGATCCTGCCATTTTGTCACTTTGCCGCAAACTTGTGTGAGAGAAATTCACATGGGGAAGCGTTATGGTGTCTGTTAGGCTTTAGGACACAAAACAAAATTACAATAATGAGATACAGTGATAAAGTAAACAAACACACAGTAATTCTACTTTCCTGAAAACAGTCAGAATTCTGTAAGTGTACTCTGCATAAATGTATCAAACAAAGACTTCATCTTCATCTAATTTGAGTCATAGTTTAGTGAAAGTGTTAATGCATTTAATGTTTTAAAGTCAACCCAAGTAACCAAAGTGCAACTGATCTGAACAAATATTTGTTTAATTTGACAGCATTTAGACTTAACTTAAAAAAATTGAAATCAGGTTTCTTGCTTGCTGTTAGATGTCATTTATTTTCTCTATTACCTTTTCACATACTAAACATTCTGCACGTACCTTAGGTTTTTTTCTGTTGCTTTTTATTGTAGTTTATATTTAGTTTATATAGTTTTTGCTGATCTCTAAAACTTTAGTTCTGGGCTGTCTCCTAACAGAATAGTCAACACTTTAGAATGATCAATAAACTGCTTTAATTAGTCTATGAAAGATTAAGTATTTTCTGCAATACATGCATACATTCGTTACATTTTATACACACCTTAATTTTTTTGCATTTCATTTTTGAATTATCTACTTACCAGTCAAATTTCCGTTGTGTAAATTGTCATCAAAGCACTTAGAAGTAGCAGCTCCATAATGACATTAAATCACCCAGCACACGCCTTTTTATTACCAGAGTTGCCAGGGCGGGGCCACACATACAACAATGAAGCAACCCAGTAAAACCAGAAGTATTACTGAAATATTTTTTTGGGTCAGTGATGAGTTATGGCCACAAGGGCACGGTTTCCCCCGTGTTTTTAGAGTGGTTAGGAACACTACCCTCGTCTGGCCTTTGAGTCCGGTTAACCCTTACCCTTTTTCAAACCACACTTTCAGGAAGAAAAATGGCAGTTGGTTTAAATTGCAAAAAAATGTGAAATTGGCAAACAGGTTTATTTCTGTTGTCATTTTTTAGCTGTAACTGTAACATTTAAAGATATACACGGCACTTAAACATGTGGTCCAACCTGTCTAACGTTTCTGCTGTGCTTATTTTCTGTACTATGTTGCTTTGCTTATGTCTGTGATGAACCAAATCTAGTTGTTCCTAGTCTCCATTTGCTTAGCCTTGTTAAATTGTATGTTCTGGATGCAGGGGTTTTCTACCCAGGAAATTATTGTAAACAAACATTGTGAATTTTCCAGAAGACTGAAATAGTTATGGGTGATACAAAGGCTTTCCCGTCAAGGCAAATCAAAAGTGAAACTTGTCTACAGCAGGATAGAAACAAAGATGAATATGTTATTAGTGAAATATGAAAAAACTGACATTCACATGTTACGAAAATAAATCATCCAATCACATCATCAGAGCCTCTTCATATATTTTTTCCTGTAAGTACATGTGCAAACTGATATTGGGACTTTCTAACCAACTTAGTCTAATCTAGCTCATCTTAGTTTGTTCAATGAATTAATTCCTTCACACACTGCTGCCTACACCGTGGAAGTACAGCAAGAAATCTAACTATAGGTTCAGTAAACTGCCAGAGTTTGCTGTGTGGCTCTATTTTCTAAGTTAAGTCAACATTATCCACGCGGTTCCAGGCTAACTAGAAGAGACAAAACCTCTCAGATGGGGGTGAAATGTAGCAGGGGGCGGTTGCAGATGAGAAATACCTTGTACACAAAAAATGCCTTATGGCTTCAATCAACATAATACGGAATAAAACAAATCCAGGGGGCAGGTGTACTAGCTGTTGGAGCTGAATCACATTAGTTGTAAATCATTATTGTACAGTAGGAAGAAGAAATGCTACACCTTTTCAAAAACAGAGTTCAGGGTTGTGTTTACCAGCAGCCAAATGTATCCAAAGTAATGCTCATACAACATATTTACACTACTGATCAAATATTTTAGAAAACCTAATTTTTCAGGTCACGTCCAATAAATAACCTTAAATTGTACAAAGACAAGTGGTAATTTGCCCAAGATAAGCAATAAAGTCACCAAAAACAGAATAATTAAACAACTGAAAATAATGAAAGTGTTATATAACTTTTGACCGGTCTTGTATATGAGGTTTGTCGGGGAGAGCCCGAGAACAAATAATTACATTGCCAATGACTGCTTCACTGGAGTTGCTGTTCATATGATCAACTCTCTCATTTCATCTTTACACACACTTTGTATACAACCATAGACACACAAAAAAAAAAACTCAAACAATTCAATCTGTTGTTACTGACTGATTTTTAATGTCAGAGTACAATGCATTGTAAAAAAACACAATTTACAAGGTTGATGCTAAAACCAGGCATATGCTACAACCAGGTAAAGTCTGCTGCGCTTATTTTTGTCTAACAAAGTCGGAACAACACTTTGCAGACCATTGTTTAAAGGAGAATGGATCGTAGGCTCCAAACATTGTCACGGTAGAACATCCTTATCGTTTTTCATATATCAGTTGTTAAAGGAAAAGAGGGTAAAGATTCAACCACTTTATACTACTACATTTTTTTAACTGAAACTGAGCAGGTGTTGAAAAACAAAACATCTCATAAAATGTGACAAGCCTTGTTTTCGCTGGCTTTCTTCACATGTTCCTGTATCCAGATATGTATTTCCTCCTTATGTTTTTTCTCCAGCTCATTGATTTCTTGGTTCAGATTTTCTTTTTGGTTGCCGAGTGTCAATTTCAGCTCATTCATTTCTTGTTCTTGTTTTTTCTTCAGTTTATTAAAGTCTTTGTGGTACACTTTGTGTCTGCACAACTTTTTTATCACTGAGGCGTTTTGGTTTTGTTCCATTTCAGCTGAAACATCCTTGGTATATATCTCACTGAATTTATTGACTTCATCAGCTTGCTTTTTGGCCTCTTCTTCATTTTTCTTCATTTCTTCTAAGTTCTTTTTAGATTGATATAATTTGTGTAGTTCTAGACATTCTCTTTCTTCAAATTCTCTTCTGATTTCATCATCTTCTTTTCTTTTGTTTTCCAATCTTATTTGTCTGAGCTTTTCGAGTTGCTTTTGCTCCTCTCGTTTCTGTGGATCTTCTTGGTATCGTTTCTCCCACCATTCCTTTCTTTCCTTTTCCCAAGCCTCTCGTTCTTTTCTCATGTCTTCTCTAGCCTGTATTAATATCGCCCAAGCAGCACTTTGTGCAGATACATATTTTAGTTTTTCTTCCAGAGTTTTAAGTTTCTTTTTCCACTCGTGTCGTTGGAATTCCTCCTTTTCTTTGGCTCTCTCTTCTCTTTCTTGATCAAGTTTAGATCTTAGCTCTGCCAATTTTCTATCTATCTCTTGCATAGCTTCTTGATGTTTTCTTTCTAGGTCCCTCTGTTTCCTTTGTATCTCTTGTTCCTTCACCAACATGCAATCTTTTTCTTTTTGTATGACTGCTTCAGTTTCTTGGAACCAATCTGAGGTGTAGTTGCAACCACCATTTTCTTTCACCATTGCCTCAACCTTGGTCAGCAGCTGGCTGACTTGAGAATGATTCTCTTGATTATTGTTATTGAAGACATGGTATCTTCCTCTACATTGAGTTATCAGTTTTTTTAAGGAACCCTCAGTGTCTTCGTCTATGTAACTCTCAATTGTTTGGTCTTCAAGATCATCTCCTCTTGTGAATATGACAATGATAAAATCTTCTGACTTCTTGCCAAAAAAGTCCCTGATCAGTTCCACAGTTTCTTCTTCTTCTTGTGTAAAGCGACCGATTGGCAGCACCAGTAAGAACACATGAGGTCCTGGAGCCAACAAGGTGACACATTTCACAAGCTCCTGTTGAACTTCATCATTGGTCAGAGTAGTGTCGAACAAGCCAGGGGTGTCTACTATGACAACATGCCGCCCATCAATCACTCCTGTTGCTTTCTCGCAAAGCTTGGTCACTGATTTTTGACAAATTTTAGAATTAAAGCAATCTTTGCCCATAATTGTGTTTCCAGTTGCACTCTTTCCACTACCAGTCTTTCCAATCAGCACCATCCTGAGACACTCTCTACTCTGCACCAAACTGGCAGACTTTCTTCTTGGCGCTATCCTGGGAGGCGTTCTTCTCTTATATTCATAAGCTTCTGATCCACGTCTTGTACAAGATGGATTTGCACTTTCAGGTTTGACCACGGTCTCAGTCTCTTCAGCGATTACATCTTGTCCCTTGTTATTGTCCACTATGTTCTCCATTTTCTCAATCAATTCTTAAACATCAGTGTCAGGAAAATCTTGTTCATCACAGTTCATTCTGTGCTGCGTTTGTCTGCAGTCTTGGATGAGTTCATGAGTAGCCACAACGTGCTGTACAGGGCATAAAACAAAATACAAGACATCAATAATAGAAAATATCAAAACTTGTAAATATATGTTTAAAAAGTTAAGTAAAAAGCTTTGAACACAATTCATAAAGAAAATACAATACACAAATCCAATACACAATAACAGTGTACAGTGGGTTTATCAAAGCTTGTTTCCTAGAAACAGAGGCCTCTTGCTGCTGGTCACAGAGCTTGGTCTGTAGACCTGCAGAACTAAGGGTAATTATTTAATTAAAACACAAAAACGTCACTCCTTTCAAATTACAAAGATTAATTTAGGCCTGTGTCAATTTTAAAAATATGAATGCATGGTTTAGTAAGTTGAAAACATGTTATAGCTATCTGTCTTAACCCTTGTATTGTCTTCACTTTTGGGTCCCTCTCGCATCTCTCGGGTCAAATTGACCCATATGGGGTTATAAAAACAATTTTGAAATAAACTTTTACTTCATAATCTATTAAAAAATATTGTCTTTATCTCAATTTCAAACAATTGAGATAACATACAGTATATGTTTAGGGAATGCAATCAGTCTCTACTAGAACACAATTAAAAATGGAAGTGGGATTTGTTTTTTGTCATAAGGTTATAATTCATGTTCAAAATCCACTATGGAAAAAAACATAAGTGGTCATATCCAGAATCATTTTTTGAATTGAGTCAGGAATACATGTTTATCACAGAAAATAAGGTAAGGCCATTGATTTTTTAGGTAGTAACTTGTTCCATTTTTCTTCTCGTAAAAAAATTGAAATGGGTCAATTTGACCCTAATACCATACAAGGGTTAATACAAATCTTCAGAGTTAGATGCAACAACACATTACAAAAGCAACAGAACAAAAGTATTTTGAGCCCTGGCAGCACATAGACAGCACCAGTTTAGACTGCAATCGTTTAATTTTACTACACGCTAAATGTTATGCCATCAGAAAAAAATCAAAAGAGGATTTTATCACTATAAACAACTACAACTTAAGGTTATTAACCTTTTATTCTCCCTGCAACTGTGTTATAATAGGTGTGGCCCACTTCCTTCATTCTTCTTTGTTATGTGACTTCTGATCTTGTCTTGCATGTCATTAAAGTCTTTCCCGTCACTGACAGAAAATATTCATAAAATGAAGTCTTACTAAACTTACCGCCTTTTTGTGTTAGGGAAACTCCACTTTAGTAGCTGAAGTTGGGGTCTGTTGGGTATAAGGAAACAAGGCAAAATTCAATAAGGTAAGTAAAACCCCAAAAGTCCAGCACTGTACTTTACAGAACCAATGTTCAGGTTACTCTGGATAATTTCACAATCAGTCCAACGTGTTGCTGACATAGGTCTGCAATTATTGCCATACTTGCAGGTATCAATATAATATGAGCGGTTGTTAAGTGACTTGGCAAGTATTTACTAGAAAATATTAAATATTAAAATGCATGGCAATCATATAACGTGCATTCAAAATATATACAACATATATTTAAGCATCAGATAATACAAAAATACACCTATATATAAAAGTGCCTTAAATTAACCAAATATGTTATATTGTTAGAAAATAACAACACAAATTTCCTTTATTAGGCGTGTAACTTAGTTTACATGCATGAATAACTTTGTTTCAGTGAACATAATTGAAATAATTTGAATTGAATTTTAAACAGCAAAAAAACCTGTATATTTATTTTTGTTTTCATATTTTGTTTTCGTTGTTTCCTATCTTTGCTAAAATAAATAATAATAATAATTTTTTTCACTATTTCCTAGTCACTTAGGTTAATCAAAACTACTGCACTTACCTGACGTTGAATCTTTATTGCAGTAGAATCCTGTTTTTTAATCCTTTAGATCAGTCCAGACCATTCTAACCAGTCAATACATGAGAATCATCAATAGACTTCTTTGATAAAATTAAAGTTTGAAGCTACGTAAACACACATATTCTCTATCTTTGTGGTTATTATTTGCTTTAATCTGTTGGATCTACTTACTAGATACAGTTCTTGCTGCGCCAGTCAATAAAGTGAACTCAAGTCAGATGTGTCAACAATGAAGGGCAGGGCCGCACACCAACGAAGAACTAATTGGCTGAAAACAAGTATGACAAAATGAAACATTCCTTAGTGTTTGGCTGACAAATTAAATCCTCATGACTTGAACATTTTAGTTTCTTTTAAAGCTACGTGGTTCTAAATAGATCATTAGATCTATAGTGTCAACTGTGGTGGGGTTTGGCTTAAATGTGGAAACAATACAATCGTGCCTAATACCTTTGTACATCTAATGTTTTTAGCAGGATCAGGTTTTTGATGCTAAAATGTCAAGTTGCATGGAGAGCAGTTGTGCTACAAAGTGCGTGACCAGAACAAGCACACTTCCGTGTCTGTGTATTATAATAAGTTTCCTTCACAGAAATGGCACTCCCTTTCCGTAGGGACAGCTTAAACTGCATTTGGAATTTGAAACTCCCCTAAAGACTGAAACAGGTGTGTCAGTGCACGTGACTTCCAGTCAAGGCTTAGAAAAACTGGTGAAACTTGTCCATACCAGGATGTAGCCACAATGTAGCCACAAACAAACTTTTCAAACAGTGTTAATATTTCTTGTATGGAAAATGTGTAGTGTACACGTAAATGTGAATACTTATTTATTTCAGCAAATTTTCAGCCTCTTCCAAAGACGGTCAAGTGTCCATGTCCTCTTCAGTTGAACTCAGAGCTGGGCAATATGGATAAAATCAAATGTCACGATATTTTTGACCAAACACCGTAATTCCTCAAAGACCGGTAGTCAATTAAAAGCCGGGCCTCTAATTGTGGCCGGGGGCATGGTCAACAAGGACAAATAAAGGCCGGCCTCGAATTAAGACCAGGGACAAAATAGTGTGGATAATTGCTGCGAGACATTTTGACATTGACCCCAGGAGGATCCGATACTGGAAGAAACAGAAGGATGAGCTGACGAGATAAGCCGACAGGAGACGAGCACGGTTAGCTAGCTGAAGGTGGGAGGAACAGAGTTAGCCTGGAGCTAGAAACAAAGCTAGCTAGCTACCGTCTGTAACCTTAATCAGATACTGGTGAACTGTATGCTCTTTTTGTAATCTACCAACAATACCGTAGTAGGCTACCTATATTTGAAATAACTACCCAGTTCATTTACAGGGCTCAAACTGACACAGTGGTGGTGTTTGATTATTTCTGATCCAAATTGTTTTGTCGCCCTTCTGGCTGGTGTTGTATGGAGATATTTTTGTGAATATTTCTTAGAAAATGAGTGGTCTCTGTCCACTGGAACGCCACGGCTTTTCATTTAAAACGGTTTATTTAAAACAATTATACTTATCCAACAGATGGAATTAGAAATAAAGACCAGCCTCTAATAAAAGCCTGCTTCAAATAAAAGCCAGGTAACTTCTGCGGTTCAGGTAAATAAAGACCCCGGCTTTTATTTGAGGAATTACGGTACCTTGATATTGTGGTGATATTGTAGTGTTGACAATTGGTGCCGTTACAAAATATGCACACAATGAAATCAGAAGGATTCACTACCAGCAGCAGAACACTGTGTCCAGGAGGGCATTGAGCCACACACCTCTTTACCTTATGTCTCTCTTTTGGCACATGCAAACTGAACAATCCTTTATTTCAGAGAGTATGTTACTTAGTGTCGTCTTTTCATTCTGGCTTTTTCCAAACATCACAACCCTGAGTTCAGATGCTGTAAAACAATGAGGACAAATGCATTATAAAGTTTTCAAATTCCATCAGGGAATCATCAGTTTCAAGGACATTCGACATGGCCAGGGATTGAATCACCGACCGTCCGACTGGTACGACCGCTGCAACACCTGAGTCACAGCCGTCTCCCATCAAATGAATTAAAAAATGTATGTCTGTCATCCAAGACCAGTCTGAACAGTCAATTCC
>NC_045737.1:12726142-12729877 GCF_008692095.1 Etheostoma spectabile
TGTTTTTGAGGTCATCTTCCATAATAGATTTGGCCCACTGCCTTCATTCTTTTGTATCATGTGACTTAATTACAGATCTTGTCTTACATTTCACTGAAGTTTTTTTCCTCACCGACAGAAATATTTATGATATGAAATCTTACTAGACTTACCGGACTCCATTTGGTTTTAGGGCAATCCCACTTTAATAGTGAAACTTGTTACCTGTTGAGTTAAAGAAAACGAGGCAAAATGATATAAGGTAAATAAACCTAAAAAAAAAGTGACTTGGCAAGTATTTAATGGATTATATCAGTATGTATTACAGTTCAGTAGTAAGTATTAGAATGCATGCCAGGTGTGTCAAAGGGCATTCAAAAATATTTTTAGTATAGTAATACACACCTTTGTACTATTTTAGTATCAAAAGTAACCGTAAAATACATAAAAGAATAAAGCCCTGAGTTGATTTTAAGTGGATTCAGTTTAACACACCTGGATACATAACCTATACTGTATATAAAATTCCTTATATATATTATATATATAATATATTATAATATATAATATATCATACATATGTAATGCTATATTATATATAACTTAAAATATGCTACTTAAATACTTTTTGTTCTCTTTGGATACCAGACAATAACTTTGTTCAGTGACATAATTAAAATAATTTTAACGGAATTGTAAAGATTTTGTTTTTGTTTCATAGCTAACTTTGCAAAAATAAATGCTTGGTACATTTCGTTATTTTCACATGTTTTTTATTGCGTTTAATCATTTTTGATACGTCAGATCAGGCCAGACCATTCTGAACAGTCAACACCTGAGAATATTAAAGACTCCTTTGATTAATTAAAATATGGTTTGAGGCCAATTCTCATTCACTTATAAAACTGTCTATCAATTTAGTACCAGCTTTAAAATAATAATTATAATAATAATTAAATAATAACATAATAACAATTTGCCAGCAGAGTAAGGTGTAACAAATGAATGGGCGTGGCCCTCATCAAAGAACTCATGGTTGAAAACACAATGTTGTCATTGCACAATATGACAAAAGTAAACGCCTACTAGAGTTTGGCTAACAAAGTAAGTGCTCATGACTTGACAGTTATAGTTTTGTTCAGCTAGTTCTAAATAAATCATTGGATAAGGAGATATATTTTGGCTTGAAAAATAAAACATATTGACTATACCTTCATCTGCAAGAATTAAACATCTATTGCGTTAACTAGGTAAGGTTTTTGATGTTGTAAGTCAAGTGTATGCATAGAGAGAGTGCATGCATAGAGAGAAAAATTCTGAAATCCCCTGAAGACAGTAACAGGTGTCTGATAACAAGGCATTCCCGATCAAGGCTTAGAAAAACTGGTAAACGTGTTACATTACATGCATTTCTTTGCTAACACTAACTCCACGGAAGAAAAAGTGTACATCTTAAGGTAAATGCATCAATCAGGTGCACTTTAAGAGCAAACTTAAAAGGCACAATATCTATCAACAATCTGTGTTCTTTTAAACAATGTGTGTTCTTGTTAGCAATTAATCATTAGTACATGTTAAGAAATTAATGTTGATGACATTGCAAAAAAAAAGTCACACCCTGAATAATGATAAATTAGACAGGGTTTAGTTACTAATGGTCAAACTCAAAAATCCGCTAGAACATACATTCAAGTCGTCAAATTAATTTAAGCAAAAGTGGTTACCTGTGTTGAACTGGTTTATCTATTTATACAGTTTGGATAGGTTATTGATCAACTTAATAATGTTATATCTACTCTAACTCTTCCTACATCCTATGACTAACTTTGCAACTGAATTTGGACATTATTGTTCTTGGACAATTCTAATGCCGTCTTGTAGTGAAATTCCTCTGGGCTAACAGTTGTATCCAATAGCCCTACCTAAACTATGCTGTAATGAGAAACGCATATAAAGTCTATTAGACTTAAATACATGTTTACCTTGGTGTTGTTTAATCTTTAATCTTCAATAGGAAAGTACAATAGTTAGAAACCAGAATCACAAGACAAAAGGTTACAGCTAAGCAAAGTCTGCTGTGCTGCAGCGTTAAGTGTAAATAAGGAAATAAGTTAAACTGGTCCACAGCAGGATGTTCAGCCGGTGACGTAAAGATGAAATCTGAACTTTATAGTTAAGTCGACAGTGACAGCAAGAGATTGTGTTGTTAAAATAATATGCCAATAGATAGTCATTACCCTCGTATATACAGTATCTAAGAAAAACATGTGTAAAATAGTTTTCAAACATCAATCATTGAATGAAAAAATTTTCACGTTGCAGACTATTGTTTCAGTGGATTGAAACTCAACGTTGTCACAGTAGAAGATGCTTATCAATTTAAACATAGCTTATGGGAAGACAAAGTGCAGCATTTAAACATTTTATTCATCTCTATATACACTTTTTGAATATACTTCCTTGTAAAAACAAATCACATGTAATTATCCTTTCCACATTAATTCATTTGTCAGGTTTTACTAGTTATTCAGCGTTTGCTGAATATCTGATACCTGTCTAAGTAAAACAGTTTGTTAATTGTCAACTTGAAAAAAGTCTATTAAATGACCATACAGGTGCAGTCTGTACCCAGATACATAACTTTACAGCTAATAAACATGCATACATTTAAACTCAATCAGCTGTAAGTTATGTGCTAGAGTGCACGGCTACTATAATTATCTGTTCACAGCATTTGCACTTAAACAACTATACAACATAATCATTGTTATTTTAATGTCAAATTGGTTAATATACTAATGGTAATGAAGAACTATATACTCTAACTAGACCAGTCAACATGAGAAAAATCTCACAAAATATTCAAGTGTTCAAACAAACGTCACAGTTTGTAGGTGAAAGCACTCTGAGAACCAAAGGTCTCATAAAATGTGACAAGCCTTGTTTTTGCTGGCTTTCTTCACATGTTCCTGTATCCACCTCTGTATTTCCTCCTCATGTATTTTCTGTAGCTCACGGATTTCTTTGCTCTGAGTTTGTTTTTCAAGGTTTAAAAGTGTCAATTTCAGCTCATTCATTTCTTGTTCTTGGTGTTTCTTCAATTTGTTAAAGTCTTTCTCATATACTTTGTCTCTGCACAAGTGTTCTATCACAGAGGCATTTTGGTTTTGTTGCCTCTGCTTCAGATCCTCCATCTCCTTTCTATACTTTTCCATCTCAGCTAAAACATCCTTTGTATACTTTTGTCTGAACTCATGGCATTCTGCAACTTGCTTTCTGACCTCCTCCTCTTGTTTCCTATTTATTTCATCAATGCTCTGATAGAGTTCTTCTTCCTCAAATTCTCGATTGATCTTCTCTTCTTTTCTTTTGTTTTTGCGTCTTCCAAATTCCTGCTCTTGTCTGAGCTCTTCAAGTTGTTTTTGCTCCTCCTCTTGTTTCTGTTGATCTTCTTGATATTGTATGTTCCACCATTCCTTTCTTTCCTGCTCCCAAGCCTCTTTTTCTTTTCTTATGTCTTCTCTAGCCCTCAATATCAACACCCAGTCATCAACAGCATTTATTTCCGATACATATTTTAGATTTTCCTCCAAAACTTCAAGTTTTTTTTCCCACTCTTGTCGTTGGAGTTCATCCTCCCTTTTCTTGTTTTTTTCCTCCTCTTGTCTCTTTTTTCTTCTTATCTTCCTCTTCTCTTCTAGCTGAGTCTTGGTGTATTCTTCCTTTTCTTTGGTTCTCTTTTCTCTGCCTTGATCA
>NC_045737.1:12729887-12730063 GCF_008692095.1 Etheostoma spectabile
TTAGCTCTGCCAATTTTCTTTCTATCTTTTGCATTTCTTCATGAAGTTTTCTATCAAGGTCACTCTGTTTCTGCTGTATTTCTTGTTCCTTCACCATCATGTGATCTTTTTCTTTTTGTATGGCTGCCTCAGCTCCTTGAAACCAAAGTGAGGTGTAATAGCGACCGCCATTTTCC
>NC_045737.1:12730073-12730319 GCF_008692095.1 Etheostoma spectabile
CTTCAACCTTGGTCAGCAGCTGGCTTACTTGAGAACGATTCTCCTGATCATTGTTATTGAAGACATGGTATCTTCCTCTACATTGAGTTATCAGTTTTTTGAAGGAGTCTTTGGTGTCCTCTTTTATGTAACTTTCAATCGTTTGTTTTTTAAGATCATCTCCTCTGGTGAATACGACAATGATGAAGTCTTCTGACTTCTTGCCAAAAAAGTCCCTGATCAGTTCCACAGTTTCTTCTTCTTCTT
>NC_045737.1:12730400-12730580 GCF_008692095.1 Etheostoma spectabile
GTTGAACTTCATCATTGGTCAGAGTAGTGTCGAACAAGCCAGGGGTGTCTACTATGACGACATGCCGCCCATCAATCACTCCTGTTGCTCTCTTGCAAAGCTTGGTCACTGACCTTTGACAAATTTTAGAATTAAAGCAATCTTTGCCCAAAATGGTGTTTCCAGTTGCACTCTTTCCAC
>NC_045737.1:12730590-12731731 GCF_008692095.1 Etheostoma spectabile
TCCAATCAGCACCATCCTGAGACACTCTCTACTCTGCGCCATCATTGGAGACTCTCTTATCGGCATCATCCTTGGACATTCTCTACTTACTGTACCGTACTGGGGAAACTCTGTTTTCGGCGCTATCCTGGGAGGCGTTCTTCTCGGCACTATTCTGGGAGGCTCTTTTTTTGGCACCCTAAGAGATGCTGTACCCGGCACCATCCTTTGAAATCCTTTATTCTGATATTGATAAGCGTCTGATCCACGTCTTGTAAGAGTAGGTTTTGCATATTCAGGTCCACCCTTGCAATCAGTCTCTTCTGTAAGTCAAATATTGGCCCGGTGTTGTTTCCACTATGTTCGCATTTGTTCTAGCAACTCTTGAAATCCTTGTCAGGAAAACTGGTCATCAAAGTTCATTCGTATTGTGGCAATTTGTCTGCGTCTTGGATGATTTGATAACGAGGAATTCCGAACCCCTCATTTTGTCGTATGGATGACAATGTGATTATAAAGCATCTTCTCCAATGAACTCATGATGGACTATTTTTTTCTGTCCTCTGTCATGAAATCAGACGGATTCACTAACCAGCAGCAAACATTTGGTCCAAAGGCATTGAAGCCACACAACCTCTTTCTCTGTTTCCTCTTTGGTAACACACACTGAGACGACGTGCTGAAGTTTTTTTAAATACTGTAAGGATTTGGTGTGCAAATGTGCACATTGCTTAAGATTCTGATGGAGAAACAATGCTTGTTTTCCGTGAGAAGTTAGTTAGGGTTTCTTTCATTCTCTGCGCTTTCCCAACTCAATCTGAGTTCCGATCCTGTGAAAAACAATGAGAACAAAAAGCGTTGTATTATTAGATTGGGAAAGAGGAACCCACCAAGGTGCCCTTTTGGTCTCTACCTCCCCCATTAAGCTTACAAAAGTACTATGATGGTCCTGGATGAAGTAGCTTGTATGAGTTTTGTATTAGGGCAGTATATTCATCAAATGCCTTATCAATATTGTGCCATTTGTCCCAAATTCAGAAAGCTCAACCTGCTGCCCTTGAGAACATTTTGGTCTCTTTTCAGTTAATAAGATCAACCTGGCTACATTAGAACTCTTGGCTGTTACCTTTCTTTATTAACTTGTCACTGACTTTGACTGAGA
>NC_045737.1:12731741-12734090 GCF_008692095.1 Etheostoma spectabile
CAATCTGTGGGTAAACAAAAGCCCTAATTGCCAGTTGGGTAAAGTTCAAATTTTCAAACCAACACTGTTTAATGTATATTTAAAAAATTATATTTGAAAAAATAAACTGTGTAGGATTTCAACAGTTCATACTTTGCAGCAATTTGGTGATAGAATTAGGAAATACATTTCGGTAGTATCAAAAACAACATTGTGGTAGTATCAAAAATGACATTGACACCTACACATTCGACATGGGGACACTGAAATGAACAATTCCATCAGAATAATTGAAAGATGATATTATCTAGAGCTGCACAATTAATCAAATTTTAATCACGATCACGATTTTGACTTCCCACGATCAAATTTGCGTGATCGAGCGATTATTTTTTTTAAAGCGTCATTTCATACAACGCTCCGGGTTTTTTGCAAAGCCAATCTACCTCTCGGTTAACCTGTCTGCTCATGTGCCAGTCAGTTGTCCCTGCACCGCGCAGCTTAGTTTCTAGATGTAGACAGTCCCAGAGGACAGAGTAACGGGAGGAAAACTCAACAGATAGCAGTCGGTTGTACGTCAGTCTCAAGGTTTACCAGTTTGAAAGTAAACGCAACATTTTGTCCCATCTGTTGTTTTTCAGACAACAGCAGTGACCAGTGCTAGTCGGTGCTAATAGCGTCTGTTAGCTGTTAGCTCCTCTGGGACGCACCGGTGCTGATGTCCTCACATCCGCTGCAATGTTGTTATATGGATGTGGTTTAATTTTGCGTTACATGACCCATTTCTTCTGTAAAGCCGGGCCTGTGTGGAATCTCTCCTCTACTTTCTCTCCTCTTACTCCGCGCCCGGCCACACAGCGCCGCTCCACACTTCTGACATTTGTCTACAGTTTTAATGTTTTATTAACACAGCTGTATATTGTTAAGTATGAGGGGCAAACTTGTATTTATACCAGTGTTTCCGCGGGTAACTCTGCTATTGCGGCCGCCACGGCGAAGAACACAGAAGAAGCTATTTAATGCAACTAACTTCAGTTGGTAGAGTAACAGCGTGAGACGAAGCTGCTGGACCTGGACCTGGACCAGAGATGTGACCCATGGCCAGAATATCGTAGTTCATAAAAATGCAGCACAGTGACGTGCAGACATTTCATACACAGGACGTGTTTATCCGCCATTCGACCCGTGCTGGACCCGTTTATAATAAGTCAGCCGTCTCTCTGTGAGTAGCGTCCATCACACTCCCTCTCGCAGTTATTAATAGCCTACGTGACAATAAAGTTTGTTTTGGCTAAAATCAACAAATAATCGTGAGAATAATCGCAATCAAAATTTTAGTCAAAATAATCGTGATTATCATTCTGGCCATAATCGTGCAGCCCTAATATTATCCCAATAAAATGTTATACATACTAACTTTAAGGTTTTCAACTTTCCATTCTCTTGTCCTGCAACTTACAATAGATTTGGCCCACTACCTTAATTTTTTTACTTTATTTCTGATCTTGTCTTGCATTTCATTTAAGTTTTTCTCCTACCTTCCAGAAATTATGATATGAAGCCTTGCTTGACTTACCGGATGCCATTTTGTGTTAGGTAAATTCCACCTTAAGTAGTTAGACTCGATATCTGTTGGTTTAAAAAAAATGATAAATTAAATAAAACCCATAAGTCAATCACTGTACTTTCCAAAAACAATGGTATTGATATATTTGCAGATATTTAAATAATGTAGGTTGTTGTTAAGTGACTTGGCAAGTATTCAAAAAAATAAAAAAATTTAGATTGTTTGACAAGTATATAAAGTGCATTTAAAATATATTGTATATTATGACATATTTATGTAATAGTGTACTATTTAAGTAGCGAAAAGTAACCATAAAAATAAATACAATTAATATTAGACTAAATCTAATAAGTAAGTCACTTACAGCCTTTTGCCACAGTGAGTTGATTTTAGGTGGCTTTAACACATCTGAATACATAAAAGTGCCTTAAATATATTAAATATAATGTAGACATATAGATATAAATAAGTTTTTGCCGTAATACATAATACATTAACTAAAATAACTAAAATTGTATACAGTTTAAATAATTTGAGCTGAATTCTAAACAGAAAAGAAAAATGTTTTAGTTTTCATAGTTAAGGCCAACTTTACAATAATACAATAGTTGCACCATTTCTATTCTTTTCAGTATTTAACTGTTACAGTCAGAACTGCTGCACTTACCTGAAGTTGTATCTTTGATTGCAGTTCAATCATATTTTTGTTCTGAAAGATCAGACCACCTGAGAATCACCAGTAAACATTTTTTGATTAATGAATCTATGAATCAATTTGGTTATTAGTTACATGTGTTATCTGT
>NC_045737.1:12734100-12734223 GCF_008692095.1 Etheostoma spectabile
CTCTAACTAGATACAATTCTTGCTGTGCTGCTTTACACTCAAATCTTTTTTGCGAGAAGATTCATGTGCGACAACTACAAATGGGCGGGGCCCACAAACAATAGAACCAAAGGAGGCTGAAAA
>NC_045737.1:12734233-12736132 GCF_008692095.1 Etheostoma spectabile
ATTTTGATGTTGACAGCCGTGCTAGGTTTGGCAGACAAAGTTTACAAGATAGATCATTAGATCTAGTGTCAACTGGGGTGGGGTTTGTCTTAAATTGACTAAAAGATTTTAGTGCTTTAATCAGGGTCAGGTTTTTAATGCTAAAATGTCAAGTTACTTAGAGAGCAGTTGTGCTACAAAGGTGTGCGTGCAAAGTTTGGAATTTTTTTTGATTTCCCTGAAGACAGTAACAGGTGTGACAGTACATGCTTTCCGATTAAGGCTTAGAAAAAATGGTAAAACTGGTTCATACAAGGATGTAGCGCCAGGAAAGTGTTGATGAACATAAATGAACTGCATAAGGGTCAGGTTGTTACCTCTTCAGTTTATGTGCAACTGATCAGTGTCACTGATCCAGACTTAAGAAAAACAAAGACATTCTGAACTTCTGCTTCCTTTATCAGTACAGATAATGAACATCCATTTTCCCGTTCTCAGAAGTGACAGAGACCCCTTCAATCTCCAGCCTTTTCTGTAGCGTTATTGTATTCTGGTTTATTTTTATTTCCGTTTGGGCCAGAAGTGTTTTTAAATTTGTCCAAAAAGCAAAGTTGGTGAAAAACTTCAAAGATTAATTTGAAACTGAAGGAGATGTGTTTCTTCTATTAACTGGTAGTTGTAGTGGTTAATATTGTTTTTAACTAAGCTAAACAATTTAGGAAAATAATCTAATTGCAATTTTTTTACACCAATATTGCTATTTAATATGCAATTATTTTTTAAGCTCTTCTGCTGTATCAGTCAACAAAGACAAAAAAAATCATGACCAACACCTATAGTATGACCAACACAATATTAATATTTGGGGTGGCAGTAGCTCAGTCAGTAGTTGGGTTGGCAATCGGAGGGTCGCTGGTTCAAGTCCTCATACAGCCCAAAGTATGGTGGTGGACTGGTAGCTGGAGAGGTGCCATTTCACCTCCCGGGCACTGCCAAGGTGCTCTTGAGCAAGGCACCGAACCCCCAACTGGTTCATGTGCAGCCCCCTCACTCTGACATCTCTCCATTTAGCGCATGTATTTCTTGTTTGGAAATGTGTAGTGTACACGTAAATGTAAATTCTGATTTATTTCAGCAAATTTTCAGCCTCTTCCAAAGACGGTCAAGTGTCCATGTCGTCTTCAGTTGAACTCAAAGCTGGGCGATATGGATAAAATTAAATGTCACGACATTTTCGACCAAACACCGTAATTCCTCAAAGACCGGTAGTCAATCAAAAGCCGGGCCTCTGATAGTGGCCGGGGGCGTGGTCAACACGGAAAATAAAAGCCGGCCTCAAATTAAGGCCGGGGAAAAAATAGTGTGGATAATCGCTGCGAGAAATTTTGACATTGACCCCAGGAGGATCCGATACTGGAAGAAACAGAAGGATGAGCTGACAAGATTAGCCGACAGGAGACGAGCACGGTTAGCTAGCTGAAGGTGGGAGGAACAGAGTTAGCCTGGAGCTAGAAACAAAGCTAGCTAGCTACCGTCTGTAACCTTAATCAGATACTGGTGAACTGTATGCTCTTTTTGTAATCTACCAACAATACCGTAGTAGGCTATAGAGCTGCCCAATTAATCGAATTTTAATCGCGATCACGATTTTGACTTCCCACAGTCAAATTTGCGTGATCGAGCGATTATTTTTTTTTAAAGCGTCATTTCATAGAACGCTCCGGGTTTTTTGCAAAGCCCATCTACTGCTACTACCGTCTGATCATGAGCCAGTCAGAGTAGTTCCCTGCACCCCGAGCAGCTTAGTTTCTAGATGTAGACAGTCCCAGAGGACATAGTAACGGGAGGAAAACTCAACAGATAGCAGTCTGTCATACGTCGGGCTCAAGGTTTACCAGTTTGCCAGTAAACGCAACATTT
>NC_045737.1:12736142-12736350 GCF_008692095.1 Etheostoma spectabile
GTTGTTTTTCAGACAACAGCAGTGACCAGTGCTAGTCTGGGCTAATAGCGTCTGTTAGCTGTTAGCTCCTCTAGGACGCACCGGCGCTAATGTCCTCTCATCCGCTGCAATGCTGTTATATCGAGATGGTTTCAATTTGCGTTACATGACCCATTTTGTCTGTAAAGCCGTGTCTGTGTTGAATCTCTCCTCTTACTCCGCGCCCGGC
>NC_045737.1:12736360-12736553 GCF_008692095.1 Etheostoma spectabile
CCGGTCCACACTTCTGACATTTGTCTACAGTATTAAGTTTTTATTAACACAGCTATATATTGTTAAGTATGAGGGGCAAACCTGTATTTATATCAGTGTTTCCGCGGGTAAGTCTGCTACCGCGGCCTCCACGGTGAAAAACACAGAAGAAGTTATTGAATGCAACTAACTTCAGTTGGTAGAGTAACAGCGT
>NC_045737.1:12736578-12739828 GCF_008692095.1 Etheostoma spectabile
CTCGGGGAACCAAGGCAGAGCGGGAAAAGGACACAGATCATGTTGAGAGGGCAAGGAAGTTGAGAATATTGCAAAGTCCAGCAATATAATGGGTGACAAGGTGGTCTGGAGAGGAAAATCAGGAGAAGTGTCAGATGTGAGGATAGGATGTCGTATTATGGTTTTTTATACGAAAAGAGTATGGCGGACTGGCTTGAACAGAGAGAGACAAAGAGATATGAAGGACAAAAGAAAATGATCCGAACATGTGAACATCATCAGCAGAACAGCTGGAGGGATTAAGCCAGAGCAGCAGATTAAATCCAGTGAATGTCCTTTTGTGTGTGGGGAAGTCAACAAACTGTGGAACCCGAACTGTCAGACAGGAGTAAAGTTTGGTGAGTGGGAGATTATATTTCAATGTGATATAAAATCACCAAGGAGAATGACATAGGAGAGAGAGAGAGAGGTGGGTAATAGTATGGAGAATTCGTTTAAAAAGTCGCTGTGTGGTTTGGGGGGGCGGTAGACTGTGCAATACTGTGGGAGTAGGACCAGGCAATTTAAAACACAAAGCATTCCATAGAGCAGAAAAACTGGAGTGGAAACTGGCAACATCTTCCACTTCTCGCGATTAGAGCAGCGCGCAGACCTCCCCGCGTCCAGAGCCACGAGGATGAGAATGATAAACAAACCCAGTGGAGTGAGCGTTGGCTGAGGAAGTCGCTGGGTTGTTGCCAGGTCTCCGTGAGAACAAGGAAGTCAGCTTACGGTCAGTGAGAAGATCCTGGATGAGCTGACCCTTGTTGTGAGAGAGCGGGACATTCAGGAGACCAAAGTTGACAGCAGAGGTGTTGAAACCGGGGGCGGGCTTGCTACCTAGCCAGGTTAGCAAGCGAACCGCGTCAGCGGCCCGGGAAGAGCATACGCGAACGCTAGAAGTGGACCAATGAGTTACAAGGTGGAAATTCCGGCGAGATCCGCGGTGGATGTATCTCCGGCGGGGAGGAGCGGATCTCAGGGTGTAAGCTGAAGATCTAGCGGGGAGGCACAGACAGAAGCCCGCGGAGCAGGAGGAGATCAGCCGCGTAATACTGGTCAGGCCTGCCCCAGGTTGATGTAGAATTAGAAAGGACAGCCAGAGAAGGATAAACCAAGTGTAACACTTGAGCCCACATAATGAACGGCAGCGGGGGCGGAGAGCAGCGGCTGCAAAACGCGCCAGCGTCCAATTCCGATTAGTAGTGCTAATGCATTTGTCCTCATTGTTTAGCAGCATCTGAACTCAGGGTTGTGTGATGTTGGAAAAACCCAGAATGAAAGACGACAGTAAGTAACATCCTCTCTGAATACAAGCTGGTTCAGTTTTGCATGTGCCAAAAGAGAGACATAAGGTTAAAGAGGTGTGTGGCTCAATGCCCTCCTGGACCAGTGTCTGCTGCTGGAGGTATGAATCCTTCTGATTTCATTTGTGCATATTTGTAACGGCACCAATTGTCAACCCTACACTATCACACAATATCAAGGTACCGTAATTCCTCAAATAAAAGCCGGGCCTTTATTTACCTGAACCAGAAGTTACCCGGCTTTTTTGAAGCAGGCTTTTATTAGAGGCTGGCCTTTATTTCTAATTCCATCTGTTGATAGTATAATTGTTTTAAATAAACGGTTTTAAATGAAAAAGCCGTGGCGTTCCAGTGGACAGAGACCTCATTTTTTAAGAATATTCACAAAAAATCTCCTACAACACCAGCCAGAGGGCGACAAAACATTTGGATCAGAAATAATCAACCCCACCCTGTGTCAGTTTGAGCCCAGTACTGTAGGGGAGAGCGGGACGATTGAAACGCGGGACGGATTAAAACATTCCAGTTTTCTCCGAGTGCAATGATGATAGACAGACTTCCTTAGGTCTGAACATAGGGCATGTATACCATCATTCTATCAGCCAAATACTCCTGTTATTTCTTTTATCGCGGAGTTACAGCTGATAAACGAGTTTTGATGGTCAAAGTAGACTTCATTAGCGGTCACATTTTTTGATTATTAATTAGTGTTCGTTATTAAAGGTTTGACTACATGCTTATTCGTAGACCATTTAGTGTTCTCCAATCCCAGACTTTCATATTTCATGCTTGTTTACATGAAGCAAAACAGCTATAGTCATATGTCTATGTCGGGACGGATGAAACAGCTGTTTCAACTGTCCCCGACCTGCTGGAGACTCCATCCATTTTCAGTAAATGCACAAATATTGTGTTCATACAATAATTATGGAGGTGAACTGGAAAAGCAGTTTAGAATGGGAAAATATATTTGAGCCCACCGGTAGAGGGGGTCGAGTTTTCCCATGTTATCCTATGGAGACTGCGGGTTTGGGGGGCGTTTTTTTTGGATGTCCAGTGGTATAAAACCATGTTAAAAACCTAGTGAAATGACATTTTCCACAATAGAAACATATATAAATAGAAAACGTACTGTCTGTGTTGGCAATAAAATAAGCACAATCATCCACAGTGCGTGATATTTCAATAACCGCTTCATACCCGCTTCAGGATACGGCAATTAATTATTAACGACATTCACACAGAACGCAGTCCTGCAACAATCTCTAATAACACCTTTTGGAAGTACCATCCATGATATAACAGTAAAATATAAGTTGTTGGAAGTTTTATGGCTTAAACTGTATGTTTTTATTCGTCACCGGCATGTTTTCATTCGTCCCGTCCGGAGGGACAGATGAAACATTACCACGTCCCACTTTGCTGCAATAACTCATGAACGGTTTTGTCCAAAGCTGAAAATGCAGCTGTATCTGACAGATGAACGTGTAGGTTGCTAGTGACAAAATATCAGCTTTCAGTGCGTAACAACCGCTTTGTAAACTTAAGTTAATTAAAAAGTGTTTCAACTGTCCCGGCCTCCCCTAGTGGGTAGTATTTCAAATATAGGTAGCCTACTAGGGCTGCACGATTATGTGGGTTGTATGGACGCTACTCACAGAGACGGCTGACTCATTATGAACGGGTCCAGCACGGGTCGAATGGCGGATACACACATCACTGTGCTGCCTTTTATGAACTATGATATTCTGGCCATGGTCACATCTCTGGGTCCCAAGGTCCATGGTCCAGGTCCAGCGTCCTCAGGGCCTCCTCTCACGAGGACCTGGACCTGGGCCAGAGATGTGACCCATGGCCAGAATATCATAGTTCATAAAAAGGCAGCACAGTGATGTGTGTATCCGCCATTCGACCCGTGCTGGACC
>NC_045737.1:12739838-12740085 GCF_008692095.1 Etheostoma spectabile
TGAGTCAGCCGTCTCTGTGAGTAGCGTCCATCACACCCACATAATCGTGCAGCCCTAGTAGGCTACCTATATTTGAAATAACTACCCACTAGGGGAGAGCCGGGACAGTTGAAACACTTTTTAATTTAACTTAATTTACAAAGCGGTTGTATCGCACTGAAAGCTGATATTTTGTCACTAGCAACCTACACTTGTCATCTGTCAGATACAGCTGCATTTTCAGCTTTGGACAAAACCGTTCAGGAGT
>NC_045737.1:12740095-12740223 GCF_008692095.1 Etheostoma spectabile
GCAGCAAAAGTGGGACGTGCGTAATGTTTCATCTGTCCCTCCTGGACGGGACGAATGAAACAACATGCGGTGACGAATAAAAACATACAGTTTAAGCCATATAAACTTCCAACAACTTTAATATTTTA
>NC_045737.1:12740233-12740342 GCF_008692095.1 Etheostoma spectabile
TGGATGGTACTTCCAAAAGGTGTTATTATAGATAGATTGTTGCAGGACTGCGTCTTTGTGAATGTCTGTTAATAATTAATTGCCGTCATCCTGAAGCGCGTATGAAGCG
>NC_045737.1:12740352-12740458 GCF_008692095.1 Etheostoma spectabile
TATCACGCACTGTGGATGATTGTGCTATTTTTATTGCAAGAACAGTACGTTTTTCTATTTATATCATGTTTCTATTGTGGAAAATGTCATTTCACTAGGTTTTTAC
>NC_045737.1:12740482-12740708 GCF_008692095.1 Etheostoma spectabile
AAAAAACGCCCCCCAACCCGTCAGTCTCCATAGGATAACATGGGAAAACTCGACCCCCTCTACCTGGTGGGCTCAAATATATTTTCCTCATTCTAAAACTGCTTTTCCATGTCTCACCTCCATAAATTATTGTATGAACACCAATATTTGTGCATTTACTGAAAATGGATGGAGTTCCAGCCAGGTCGGGGACAGTTGAAACAGCTGTTTCATCCGTCCCGACATA
>NC_045737.1:12740733-12743040 GCF_008692095.1 Etheostoma spectabile
CTCGGGGAACCAAGGCAGAGCGGGAAAAGGACACAGATTCATGTTGAGGGGCAAGGAAGTTGAGATATTGCAAAGTCCAGCAATATAATGGGTGACAAGGTGGTCTGGAGAGGAAAATCAGGAGAAAGTGTCAGATGTGAGGATAGGATGTCGTATTATGGTTTTTTATACGAAAAGAGTATGGCGGACTGGCTTGAACAGAGAGAGACAAAGAGATATGAAGGACAAAAGAAAATGATCCGAACATGTGAACATCATCAGCAGAACAGCTGGAGGGATTAAGCCAGAGCAGCAGATTAAATCCAGTGAATGTCCTTTTGTGTGTGGGGAAGTCAACAAACTGTGGAACCCGAACTGTCAGACAGGAGTAAAGTTTGGTGAGTGGGAGATTATATTTCAATGTGATATAAAATCACCAAGGAGAATGACATAGGAGAGAGAGAGAGAGGTGGGTAAGTAGTATGGAGAATTCGTTTAAAAAGTCGCTGTGTGGTTTGGGGGGGCGGTAGACTGTGCAATACTGTGGGAGTAGGACCAGGCAATTTAAAACACAAAGCATTCCATAGAGCAGAAAAACTGGAGTGGAAACTGGCAACATCTTCCACTTCTCGCGATTAGAGCAGCGCGCAGACCTCCCCGCGTCCAGAGCCACGAGGATGAGAATGATAAACAAACCCAGTGGAGTGAGCGTTGGCTGAGGAAGTCGCTGGGTTGTTGCCAGGTCTCCGTGAGAACAAGGAAGTCAGCTTACGGTCAGTGAGAAGATCCTGGATGAGCTGACCCTTGTTGTGAGAGAGCGGGACATTCAGGAGACCAAAGTTGACAGCAGAGGTGTTGAAACCGGGGGCGGGCTTGCTACCTAGCCAGGTTAGCAAGCGAACCGCGTCAGCGGCCCGGGAAGAGCATACGGCGAACGCTAGAAGTGGACCAATAGTTACAAGGTGGAAATTCCGGCGAGATCCGCGGTGGATGTATCTCCGGCGGGGAGGAGCGGATCTCAGGGTGTAAGCTGAAGATCTAGCGGGGAGGCACAGACAGAAGCCCGCGGAGCAGGAGGAGATCAGCCGCGTAATACTGGTCAGGCCTGCCCCAGGTTGATGTAGAATTAGAAAGGACAGCCAGAGAAGGATAAACCAAGTGTAACACTTGAGCCCACATAATGAACGGCAGCGGGGGCGGAGAGCAGCGGCTGCAAAACGCGCCAGCGTCCATTCCGATTAGTAGTGCATAATGCATTTGTCCTCATTGTTTTAGCAGCATCTGAACTCAGGGTTGTGTGATGTTGGAAAAACCCAGAATGAAAGACGACAGTAAGTAACATCCTCTCTGAATACAAGCTGGTTCAGTTTTGCATGTGCCAAAAGAGAGACATAAGGTTAAAGAGGTGTGTGGCTCAATGCCCTCCTGGACCAGTGTCTGCTGCTGGAGGTATGAATCCTTCTGATTTCATTTGTGCATATTTGTAACGGCACCAATTGTCAACCCTACACTATCACACAATATCAAGGTACCGTAATTCCTCAAATAAAAGCCGGGCCTTTATTTACCTGAACCGAAGTTACCCGGCTTTTTTGAAGCAGGCTTTTATTAGAGGCTGGCCTTTATTTCTAATTCCATCTGTTGATAGTATAATTGTTTTAAATAAACGGTTTTAAATGAAAAAGCCGTGGCGTTCCAGTGGACAGAGACCTCATTTTTTAAGAATATTCACAAAAAATCTCCTACAACACCAGCCAGAGGGCGACAAAACAATTTGGATCAGAAATAATCAACCCCACCCTGTGTCAGTTTGAGCCCAGTACTGTAGGGGAGAGCGGGACGATTGAAACGCGGGACGGATTAAAACATTCCAGTTTTCTCCGAGTGCAATGATGATAGACAGACTTCCTTAGGTCTGAACATAGGGCATGTATACCATCATTCTATCAGCCAAATACTCCTGTTATTTCTTTTATCGCGGAGTTACAGCTGATAAACGAGTTTTGATGGTCAAAGTAGACTTCATTAGCGGTCACATTTTTTGATTATTAATTAGTGTTCGTTATTAAAGGTTTGACTACATGCTTATTCGTAGACCATTTAGTGTTCTCCACATCCCAGACTTTCATATTTCATGCTTGTTTACATGAAGCAAAACAGCTATAGGTCATATGGTCATCAAAAAAATGTGACCGCTAATGAAGTCTACTTTTGACCATCAAAACTCGTTTATCAGCTGTAACTCCGCGATAAAAGGAAATAACAGGAAGATATTTGGCTGATAGAATGAGGTTAACATGCCCTATGTTCAGACCTAAGGAAGTCTGT
>NC_045737.1:12743050-12743171 GCF_008692095.1 Etheostoma spectabile
ATTGCACTCGGAGAAAACTGGAATGTTTAATCCGTCCCGCGTTTCAATCGTCCCGGCTCTCCCCTACAGTTACTGGGCTCAAACTGACACAGTGGTGGTGTTTGATTATTTCTGATCCAAA
>NC_045737.1:12743181-12743674 GCF_008692095.1 Etheostoma spectabile
GCCCTTCTGGCTGGTGTTGTATGGAGATATTTTTGTGAATATTTCTTAAAAAATGAGTGGTCTCTGTCCACTGGAACGCCACGGCTTTTCATTTAAAACCGTTTATTTAAAACAATTATACTTATCCAACAGATGGAATTAGAAATAAAGGCCAGCCTCTAATAAAAGCCTGCTTCAAATAAAAGCCGGGTAACTTCTGCGGTTCAGGTAAATAAAGGCCCCGGCTTTTATTTGAGGAATTACGGTACCTTGATATTGTGGTGATATTGTAGTGTTGACAATTGGTGCCGTTACAAAATATGCACACAATGAAATCAGAAGGATTCACTACCAGCAGCAGAACACTGTGTCCAGGAGGGCATTGAGCCACACACCTCTTTACCTTATGTCTCTCTTTTGGCACATGCAAACTGAACAAGCTTGTATTTCAGAGAGTATGTTACTTACTGTCGTCTTTTCATTCTGGGTTTTTCCAAACATCACAACCCTGAGT
>NC_045737.1:12743684-12743773 GCF_008692095.1 Etheostoma spectabile
TAAAACAATGAGGACAAATGCATTATGCACTACCTGATCGGAAGTGGACGCTGGCGCGTTTTGCAGCCGCTGCTCTCCGCTCCCCGCTG
>NC_045737.1:12745788-12748077 GCF_008692095.1 Etheostoma spectabile
TCTGTCGTGAGGAAAAAACTCAGTGAAATGTAAGACAAGATCGTAATTAGTCACATGATACAAAGAATGAAGGCAGTGGGCCAATCTATTATGGAAGATGACCTCAAAACACTCAGGAATTGACTGTTCAGACTGGTCTTGGATGACAGACATACATTTTTAATTCATTTGATGGGAGCGGCTGTGACTCAGGTGTTGCAGCGGTCGTACATCGGCGTCGGTGATTCGATCCCTGGCCATGTCGAGTCCTTGAAACGATGATTCCCTGATGGAATTTGAAAACTTTATAAGTCATTTGTCCTCATTGTTTTACAGCATCTGAACTCAGGGTTGTGATGTTTGGAAAAACAGAATGAAAAGACGACATAAGTAAATACTCTCTGAAATACAAGCTGTTCAGTTTGCATGTGCCAAAAGAGAGACATAAGGTAAAGAGGTGTGGTGGCTCAATGCCCTCCTGGACACAGTGTTTCGCTGCTGGTAGTGAACCTTCTGATTTCATTTTGTGCATATTTTGTAACGGCACCAATTGTCAACACTACAATATCACCACAATATCAAGGTACCGTAATTCCTCAATAAAAGCCGGGGCTTTATTTACCTGAACCGCAGAAGTTACCGGCTTTATTTGAAGCAGGCTTTTATTAAGGCTGGCTTTTTCTAATTCCATCTGTTGTAAGTATAATTGTTTTAAATAAACCGTTTTAAATGAAAAGCCGTGGCGTTCCAGTGGACAGAGACCACTCATTTTTTAAGAAATATTCACAAAAATATCTCCATACAACACCAGCCAGAGGGCGACAAAACATTTTGGATCAGAAATACAAACACCACCACTGTGTCAGTTTGAGCCCTGTAAATGAACTGGGTTATTTATTTCAAATATGGTAGCCTACTACGTATTGTTGTAGATTACAAAAAGAGCATACAGTTCACCAGTATCTGATTAAGGTTACAGACGGTAGCTAGCTAGCTTTGTTTCTAGCTCCAGGCTAACTCTGTTCCTCCCACCTTCAGCTAGCTAACCGTGCTCGTCTCCTGTCGGCTTATCTCGTCAGCTCTCCTTCTGTTTCTTCAGTATCGATCCTCCTGGGGTCAATGTCAAAATGTCTCGCAGCAATTATCCACACTATTTTGTCCCTGGTCTTAATCGAGGCCGGCCTTTATTTGTCCTGTTGACCATGCCCCCGGCCACAATTAGAGGCCCGGCTTTTAATTGACTACCGGTCTTTGAGGAATTACGGTGTTTGGTCAAAATATCGTGACATTTGATTTTATCCATATGCCCACTCTGAGTTCAACTGAAGAGGACATGGGACACTTGACCGTCTTTGGAAGAGGCTGAAAATTTGCTGAAATAAATAAGTATTCACATTTACGTGTACCCTACACATTTTCCATCAAAAATATAACACACTGTTTGAAAAGTTTGTTTGTGGCTACATTGTGGCTACATCTGGTATGACAGTTTCACCAGTTTTCTAAGCCTTGACTGGAGTCACGTGCACTGACACACCTGTTTCAGTCTTTAGGGGAGTTTCAAATTCCAAATGCAGTTTAAGCTGTCCTACGGAAAGGGAGTGCCATTCTGTGAAGAAACTTATTATAATACACAGACACGGAAGTGTGCTTGTTCGGGTCACGCACTTTGTAGCACAACTGCTCTCCGCAACTTGACATTTTAGCATCAAAAACCTATCCCTAAAAACATTAGATGTCAAAGGTATTGCACGATTGTATTGTTTCCACATTTAACCAAACCCCACCACAGTTGACACTATAGATCTAATGATCTATTTAGAACCACGTAGCTTTAAAAGAAAACTAAAATGTTCAAGTCATGAGATTTAATTATTGTCAGCCAAACACTAAGGAATGTTTTCATTTTGTTAATATTTATGATATGAAATCTTACTAGACTTACCGGACTCCATTTGGTTTTAGGGCAATCCCACTTTAATAGTGAAACTTGTTACCTGTTGAGTTAAAGAAAACGAGGCAAAATGATATAAGGTAAATAAAAGTGACTTGGCAAGTATTTAATAGGAATTATATCAGTATGTATTACAGTTCAGTAGTAAGTATTAGAATGCATGCCAGGTGTGTCAAAGGGCATTCAAAATATATTTTATAGTATAGTAATACACACATTTTGTACTATTTTAGTATCCAAAAGTAACCGTAAAATACATAAAAAGAATAATGCCCTGAGTTGATTTTAAGTGGATTCAGTTTAACACACCTGGATACATAACCTATACTGTATATAAAATTCCTTATATATATATA
>NC_045737.1:12748087-12748529 GCF_008692095.1 Etheostoma spectabile
TATACATATGTAAATGCTATATTATTAAATATAACTTAAAATATAGCCTACTTAAATACTTTTTGTTCTCTTTGGATACAGACAATAACTTTGTTCAGTGGACATAATTAAAATAATTTTAACGGAATTGTAAAGATTTTGTTTTTGTTTCATAGCTAACTTTGCAAAAATAAAATGCTTGGTACATTTCTGTTATTTTCACATGTTTTTTATTGCAGTTTAATCATTTTTTGATACGTCAGATCAGGCCAGACCATTCTGAACAGTCAACACCTGAGAATTATTAAAGACTCCTTTGATTAATTAAAATATGGTTTGAGGCTACATTCTCATTCACTTATTAAAACTGTCTATTCAATTTAGTACCAGCTTTAAAATAATAATTATAATAATAATTAAATAATAACAATAATAACAATTTGCCAGCAGAGTAAGGTGTAAC
>NC_045737.1:12748545-12751722 GCF_008692095.1 Etheostoma spectabile
AATGAATGGGCGTGGCCCTCATACAAAGAACTCATTGGTTGAAAACACAATGTTGTCATTGCACAAATATGACAAAAGTAAACAGCCTACTAGAGTTTGGCTAACAAAGTAAGTGCTCATGACTTGACAGTTTATAGTTTCTGTTATAGCTAGTTCTAAATAAATCATTGGATAATGAGATATATTTTGGCTTGAAAATAAAACAATATTGACTATACCTTCACTCTGCAAGAATTAAACATCTATTGCGTTAACTAGGATCAGGTTTTTGATGTTGTAAGTCAAAGTGTATGCATAGAGAGAGTGCATGCATAGAGAGAAAAATTCTGAAATTCCCCTGAAGACAGTAACAGGTGTCTGATAACAACGCATTCCCGATCAAGGCTTAGAAAAACTGGTAAAACGTGTTACATTACATTGCATTTTCTTTAGCTAACACTAAATCCACGGAAGAAAAATGTGTACATCTTAAGGTTAAATGCATCAATCAGGTGCACTTTAAGAGCAAACTTAAAAGGCAACTATATCTATCACCAATCTGTGTTCTTTTAAACAATGTTGTGTTCTTGTTAGCAATTTAATCATTAGTACATGTTAAGAAATTAATGTTGATGACATTGCAAAAAAAGTCACACCCTGAAATAATGATAAATTAGACAGGGTTTAGTTTACTAATGGTCAAAACTCAAAATCCGCTAGAACATACATTCCAGTCATCAAATTAATTTAAGCAAAAGTGGTTACCTGTGTTGAACTGGTTTATTTTCTATTTATTACAGGTTTGGATAGGTTATTGATCAACTTAATAATGTTATATTCTACTCTAACTCTTCCTACATCCCTATTGACTAACTTTGCACACTGAATTTGGACATTTATTGTTCTTGGACAATTCTAATGCCGTCTTGTAGTGAAATTCCTCTGGGCTCAACAGTTGTATCCTAATTAGCCCTACCTAAACTATGCTGTAATGAGAAACTGCATATAAAGCTATATTAGACTTAAATACATGTTTACCCTTGGTGTTGTTTAATCTTTAATCTTCAATAGGAAAGTACAATAGTGTAGAAACCAGAATCACAAGACAAAAGGTTACAGCTAAGCAAAGTCTGCTGTGCTGTACAGCGTTAAGTGTAAATAAGGAAATAAGTTAAACTGGTCCACAGCAGGATGTTCGTGACGTAAAGATGAAATCTGACACTTTATAGTTAAGTCGACAGTGACAGCAAAGATTATGTAGTTGTTAAATAATAATGCACAAGTAGATATTCATTACCCTCTGTATATACAGTATCATTAAGAAAAACATGTTAAATATAGTTTTCAAACATCAATCATTGAATCTGAAAAATATTTTCACGTTGCAGACTATTGTTTCAGTGGATTGTAAACTCCCAACGTTGTCACAGTAGAAGATGCTTATCAATTTAAACATAGCTCTATGAGGAAGACAAAGTGCAGCATTTAAACATTTTATTCATCTCTTATATACACTTTTTGTAAAACAAAATCACATGTAATTATCCTTTCCACATTAATTCATTTGTCAGGTTTTACTAGTTTATTCAGCGTTTGCTGTAATATCTGATACCTGTCTTAAAGTAAAACAGTTTGTTAATTGTCAACTTGAAAAAAGTCATATTAAATGACCATACAGGTGCAGTCTGTTACCCAGATACACTTAACTTTACAGCTAATAAACATGCATACATTTAAACTCAATCAGCTGTACAAGTTATGTGCTAGAGTGCACTGGCTACTATAATTATCTGTTCACAGACATTTGCACTTAAACAACTATACAACATAATCATTGTTATTTTAATGTCAGACATTGGTTAAATATACTAATGGTAACTGAAGAACTATATACTCTAACTAGACCAGTCAACATGAGAAAAATCTCACAAAATATTCAAAGTGTTCAAACAAAAGCTCACAGTTTTGTAGGTGAAACTGCCACTGTGAGAACAAAAGGTCTCATAAAATGTGACAAGCCTTGTTTTTGCTGGCTTTCTTCACATGTTCCCGTATCCACCTCTGTATTTCCTCCTCATGTATTTTCTCTAGCTCACGGATTTCTTTGCTCTGAGTTTGTTTTTCAAGGTTAAAAAGTGTCAATTTCAACCCAATCATTTCTTGTTCTTGGTGTTTCTTCAATTTGTTAAAGTTTTTCTCACATACTTTGCGTCTGCACAAGTGTTCTATCACAGAGGCATTTTGGTTTTGTTGCCTCTGCTTCAGAGCCTCCATCTCCTTTCTATTCTTTTCCATCTCAGCTAAAACATCCTCTGTATACTTTTGTCTGAACTCATGGCATTCTGCAACTTGCTTTCTGATCTCCTCTTCATGTTTCCTTTTTATTTCATCAAGTTTTTCATCCTCCCTTCTCTGGCTCTCTTTTCTTCTTATCTTCCTCTCCTCCTCTAGCTGAGTCTTGGTGTATTCTTCCTGTTCTGTGGTTCTCTTTTCTCTGCCTTGATCAAGTTTAGCTGTTAGCTCTGCCAATTTTCTTTCTATCATTTGCATTTCTTCATGAAGTTTACTTACAAGGTCACTCTGTTTCTGCTGTATTTCTTGTTCCTTCACCATCATGCGATCTTTTTCTTTTTGTATGGCTGCCTCAGCTCCTTGAAACCAAATTGAAGTGTAATAGCGACCGCCATTTTCCTTCACCAATGCTTCAACCTTGGTCAGCAGCTGGCTGACTTGAGAATGATTCTCCTGATCATTGTTATTGAAGACATGGTATCTTCCTCCACATTGAGTTATCAGTTTTTTTAAGGAACCCTCAGTGTCTTCGTCTATATAACTCTCAATTGTTTGGTCTTCAAGATCATCTCCTCTGGTGAAAACAACAATGATGAAGTCTTCTGACTTCTTGCCAAAAAAGTCCCTGATCAATTCCACAGTTTCTTCTTCTTCTTGTGTAAAGCGACCGATTGGCAGCACCAGTAAGAACACATGAGGTCCTGGAGCCAACAAGGTGACACATTTCACAAGCTCCTGTTGAACTTCATCACTGGTCAGAGTAGTGTCGAACAAGCCAGGGGTGTCTACTATGACAACATGCCGCCCATCAATCACTCCTGTTTCTCTCTCGCAAAGCTTGGTCACTGATGTTTGACACACTTCAGAATGAAACATTTCTGTGCCCAAAATGGTGTTTCCAGTTGC
>NC_045737.1:12751732-12752846 GCF_008692095.1 Etheostoma spectabile
CTACCAGTCTTTCCAATCAGCACCATTCTGAGACACTCTCTACTCTGCGCCATCAGTGGAGACTCTCTAATTGGCACCATCATTGGAGAATTTCTTCTTGGCACTATTCTGGGAAGCTCTTTTTTTGGCACCCTAAGAGATGCTGTACCCGGCACCATCCTTCGAAATCCTTTATTTTGATATTGACAAGCATCCGATACACGTCTTGTAAGAGTAGGTTTTGCATATTCAGGTCCACCCTTGCAATCAGTCTCTTCTGTGAAGGTCAAATACCGTCCTGTGTTTTCATCCACTATGTTCTGCATTTTCGTAATCAACTCTTGAAAATCCTTGTCAGGAAAATCTTGTTCATCAAAGTTCATTCTATGGTACCTTTGTCTGCAGTCTTGGATGAGTTGATAAACTGAGGAATTCACAACCCTCTCATTTTGTGGTATGATGACAATTGAGGATTTAAAAGCATCTTCTCCAAGGAAGCTCATGATTGACTTAATTTTTTTTCTGTCCTCTTCATTGAAATTGAAGAATTTACTACCAACAGCAGAACATTTGGTCCAGGAGGGCATTGATCCACACACCTCTGTATCTCGTGTTTCACTCTTTGTACAGGCAAACTGAAGACGTCTGATGTTTTAAATACTGTAAATGGATTTGTGTGCAAATGTGCACATTGCTTAAGCATTCTTGGATGAGAACAATCATGTTTTCCAGTGAGTAAGTTAGTTAAGGTCTTCTTTTCATTCTCGCTTTTTCCAAATATCCCAATCCTGAGTTCCGATGCTGTAAAACAATAAGAACAAAAGCAGTATGTATTATTAATTGGAAAGAGGAACCCACCAAGGTTGCACCTTTTGTTCTATCCATTAAGCTACTTACAAAAGTAATATGAAGTCCTGATGAAGTTAAGCTTATGAGTTTTAGTATTAGTGGCAGTATATTTCATCAAATGTCCTTATCAGATGATGTTGTGCCATTTGTCCCAAATTCAGAAAGCTCAACCTGCTGCCCTTGAGAACATTTTAGTCTCTTTTCAGTTAATAAGATCAACCTGGCTACATTAAAACTCTTGGCTGTTACTTTTCTTTATTAACTTGTCACTGACTTTGACTGAGAC
>NC_045737.1:12752856-12753309 GCF_008692095.1 Etheostoma spectabile
AATCTGTGGGTAAACAAAAGCCCTAATTGCCAGTTTGGTAAAGTTCAAATTTTCACACTAACACTGTTTAATTTATGTAAAAAAAGTAAATTTGAAAAACTAAACTGTGTGTTTAACAGTCCATGCTTTGCAGCAATTTGCGGGTAGTATTACGAATTACATTTCGGTAGTATCAAAAACAACATTGTGGTAGTACCAAGAATGACATTGACACACATTCAACATGGGGACACTGAAATGAACAATTCCATCAGAATAATTTGAAGGATGATATTATCACATTAAAATGTTATACATACTAACGTTAAGGTTTTCAACTTTCCATTCTCTTGTCCTGCAACTTACAATAGATTGGGCTAACTGCCTAAATTTATTTGTGTCATGTGACTTTATTTCTTATCTTGTCTTGCATTTCATTTAAGTTTTTCTCCTACCTTCCAGAAATTATGATAT
>NC_045737.1:12753319-12754061 GCF_008692095.1 Etheostoma spectabile
TTGACTTACCGGATGCCATTTTGTGTTAGGAAAATTCCACCTTAAGTAGTTAGACTCGATATCTGTTGGTTTAAAAAGACAATAAAGTAAATAAAACCCATGAGTCAAGCACTGTACTTTCCAAAAACAATGCTATTGATACTCTGCATACTTCACAATCAGTCCAAGAACCATGTCGCTGGCATAGTTTTACAGTTACAGTCACGCTTTCGCAGATATCTAAATAATATAGGTTGTTATTAAGTAACTTGGCAAGTATTTAAAAACAATAAAAAATTTAGATTGTTTGACAAGTATTTAAAGTGCATTTAAAATATATTGTATATTATGAGATATTTATATGTAACAGTGTGCTATTTAAGTAGAGAAAAATAACCATTAAAATAGATACATTTTATATTAGACTAACTCTAATAAGTAAGTCACTTACAGCCTTTTGTCACAGTGAGTTGATTTTAGGTGGCTTTAACACATCCGAATACATAAAAGTTCCTTAAATATATTAAATATGATGTAGACATATAGATATAAATAACTTTGCTTTTTAATAATACAATGGTTGCACCATTTCTATTCTTTTACAGTCAGAACTGCTGCACTTACCTGAAGTTGTATCTTTTGTTGCAGTTGAATCATATTTTTGTTCTGAAAGATCAGACCCCCTGAGTATCACCAGTAAACATTTTTTGATTAATGAATCTATGAATCGATTTGGTTATTAGTTACATGTGTTATCTGTTAT
>NC_045737.1:12754071-12754185 GCF_008692095.1 Etheostoma spectabile
CTCTAACTAGATACAATTCTTGCTGTGCCACTTTACACTCAAATCTTTTTTGCGAGCAGATTTATGTGTGACATTTATAAATGGGCGGGTCCCACAAACAATAGAACCAAAGGA
>NC_045737.1:12754195-12760210 GCF_008692095.1 Etheostoma spectabile
ATTTTGATGTTGACAGCCGTGCTAGTGTTTGGCAGACAAAGTGTACAAGATAGATCATTAGATCTAGTGTCAACTGGGGTGGGGGTTTGTCTTAAATTTGCAACAAAACAATCTCAACTAAAAGATTTCAGTGTTTTATCCAGGATCAGGTTTTTGATGCTAAAATGTCAAGTTACTTAGAGAGCAGTTGTGCAACAAAGTTGTGCGTGCAAACTTGGGAATTTTTTTTTAATTTCCCTAAAGACAGTAACAGGTCTGACAGTACATGCTTTCCGATCAGGGCTTAGAAAAAATGGTAAAACTGGTTCATACAAGGATGTAGCGCCAGGAAAGTGTCCTGAGGGTCAGGTTAAAGCGCAACTGATCAGTGTAACTGATCCGACTTAAGAAAAACAAAGACATTCTGAACTTCTGCTTCCTTTATCAGTACAGATAATGACACCATTTTCCCGTTCTCAGAAGTGACCGAGACCCCTCAACTCCAGCCTTTTCTGTAGCGTTATTGTATTCTGGTTTATTTTATTTCCCTTTGGGCTAGAAGTGCTTTTAAATTTGTCCAAAAGCAAAGTTGGTGAAAATTAAGATCAATTTGAAACTGAGGAATGTGTTTATTAACTGTAGTTGGTAGTGGTTAATATTGTTTGTAACAGCTAACAAGTTAAGGAAAATAATCTAATTGCAATTTTTTCCACCAATATTGCTATTAATATGGATATTTTTTTAAGCTCTTCTGCTGTCTCATTCAACAAAGACATAAAAAAAATCATTGCATAGTATGACCGACACAATATTAATTTGGGTGGCAGTAGCTCAGTCAGTAGTTGGTTTGGGAACCGGAGAGTTGGTGGTTTAAGTCCCAAGGGACCAGTACAAGTACAAGGGACCAGTACAAGTACAAGGGACCAGTACAAGTACAAGGGACCAGTTAGCCCAGCTTTCCCCGTGGAGTGCAGACTGATTTGCTCTCACGAGTCACGTGACCAAATCTGACTTTGTGACACTATGTATGTTTTAGATAAACATGTTTGGACGCATGTAGACACATTATTACACCTTGATTTATAACTTCACACCGTTGGTATGTATGCTATTATTTAAAAGCCGATCACGAAGCTTTTTTTGCTTTGTATGAAAACAGAGAACTGAAGAAAGATCAGAGAGCTGACGATACTGCGTCCCACTGATCTGCCAGACGAACAATTTAAAACAACCACGCTGCTGTAACGCAGCAGGGGTCTTTATTTTTCATACCTGAGAATCTGTTGGATGTGTTTGATTTATAACACAGCCCCGCCTGAAAGTAGCAGCGTGTGTGTATTAAACACATACATTTGTTTTAAATGCATACAAGCCGCTGCATGTTTGTGGATTCATATTTTCTCTTTTTATCCTGGGAGGTCATTGGGGATGTTTGATTTATTGCCTGGTCCCTCCTGGCTGTGTTTTCACATGGATCCAGCTCCACCCCACCTCTCCCCCGGTGTGGAAAGAATTAATAAAACACACACACACACACACACACACACTCTCGCTCTCTCTCTCTCTCTCTCTCTCTCTCTCTCTCTCTCTCTCTCTCTCTTAAACACAGATCTTCAGCAGGCTCAGTTTGACTTGGATGTTTGCACTAACTTTTCTCCTCAAATATTTCTGATCTTTATCAGTACTGTCACTCACTCTTATGACCAGGAAATGATTGCATGGTTCCACAATTGTAAGTTAGTGCCTGTATTCAATTTTCACACTACGATTATTGTAGCCAAAACCAATACTACGGTAAAATGGTATTGTCTCAGTTTTTATCAAACATAGCTGAAATACTATTAAATTACTTCACATCATGTTTTTGCTTTGGATCTATACACTGTGACCTTGTTGGACTTTGCAAAACCTAAACTAAAAAACAACATAAACACAAGCAGGTGTGTAAAACTTGTGTAGTTTGTTTGTTTTATTTGGATTCCCATTAGCTTCAGCATAAGCTAAAAGCTATTCTTCCTGTGGTCCTTCAATCTGTTCTCGTGACAATACTCTTTACGACATCACATTACACACACAGACATTATTACATTTGAAAATACAAATCATAATTAAATCTTACAGTAAACGCAATGAATACAAAAAATAAAATAAAGACACCACTCCGAATATATCTATTTTGAGAAATAAGATAACAAACGCCCTGTAACAGACTCTAATTTGGTATTAAATATTTAAACTACTTTGAAGGTAATATGTCTTAAGTGATTTTTTAAAACCATACTGAATGTTTTGTTTAATAGTCTTTTCACTTCAGGTAAAGTAAAACTACCTCCTACTGCATGTTTTGTTGGGTAATGATGTGTATCAGTACTAAAGTAAAGTTTTGTATAAAAAGTAAAGGGTGTTATGTTTGTTATAACATTATGTAAAAAAAAAAAAAACATAAGCGAATACACAAGTCTATTTTTGACTTTAAACCATGAAAGGCTTTCATGCATTTTATCAACATTCGATCTAAACCCACACGAGAGAGACACACGTGCAGCTTTATTCTGAATCACTTGTTGTAGTGTCTGTCAGCACCGTTCATGTTGTAATAAATGCTCGGATTTCTTGTCCTTGTTAACAGTCAAAGTATTTGTTTTAAATGCAAAATGCTTGTAAATTTGCAGAGAGCATAATACAAAAGAACTTTGTAACAAAAAATCTGAACTGCTAGTGTTGGTCTAGTTGTCCTCTTCTTGTTGGGTGATGATGCGGCTGTGCAATTATCACATTTTTAATCGTGATCATAATTTCGGCTCTGAACGATCACAAAAAAGCAAGTAATTGAGAAATGATTATTTTAAACGTTACATAAACATTACATATACATAAACGTTACATATACATTTTAAACGTTCCGTTTTGCAAGTATATATATGGTCGGCAGTAATGTCAGTATGATTTTTAACTAATGTTAAAACAAAATCTCCTGTGTGGTTGTTTATATTTGTGCATTTCTTGACTGAGCTGCTTTTGGACGAATCGTAACAGTCCGATGGTTTATCGGGGCTTTTGTTTGCATTAAGAGGCGTTTTAGTGACGTCAAGTCAAACTTCATTAGTTGAACATTTCTCACATTAGGGAAACTCAGTGTGCTTTGAATTAACTAGATATTAAAAAGCAGTTATGGTTTTGGATTGAATATCATTTATTTTCACTTTAAGTGGTTGTCTGAAGCTGTTAGCCAAAAGAAATTAGTCTTCCAGCTGGAAGGCACTTTGGCAGGAAAACATAGGAGTCGTGTGGGAGTTGAACCAGTGACCTCTCAGTTACAATCGTACCACGATCTGACACGTACCACCTTGGTGGGAGAAAACACGTGGGAAATAGTTTTAAAATAGTCCGGGCTGGTTATGAAAATGTGGTTTTGAACACAGAGTTGGTTCATGTTGTTAGAATGATGTTTTTGCGTGGAACCCTTGTGTGTTTGAACAACATCACTGTCATTAGTTGGTCCAAACAGAGTGAGAGACACCAGGTATTACCCATAAATCATTTGGGTTTGGTCAGCTATGAAATCTAGCTGTAATCAGATGGGAAACGTTTCCAAAGTCAGACCTGGACAGAGTCACTGACCAGTAACACTATCCCGACTGCAGGTCTGTTTAACATTTTTTTTGGACAAAATCTAGGTTTTTCCCTACCATATTTGTCAATAATCTAGAATTCAAAGAACTGTAGTGACATACTCATGTGCTTTAAATGTAAAGTGAAACTGAAGTCAGCATCCCATTTTCTGGATTCCTGAAGAGTTAAGCAACACATTCAGACTCTAAACTCGACCCCCATCACTCCTGTTCAGCATCTTCACACTGAAATGACTTGATATTTGGTTTTCTTTTCCGATTATTTTCAGGATGCTGCACTTTGATGATATCCAGAAGTTTTTAACACCATTAAAACACTATTTGACTGGCACTTTTCAATTAAATTGTGTGTGTGTGTGTGTGTTTTATTGCAGGTCCTGTATCTTTTACAGAGCGTGTATGGATATCCCCAGAGGAACAGAGCTGCTGGTTTGGTACAATGACTCCTACACTTCCTTCTTCGGCATACCGCTGCAGTGCATCGCTCAGGACGAAAACTGTGAGAAAACACTACTTACTTTTCTGTCTTTCTTTCTTACTGCTCTTTCAGACTGATCTCATGAAATGGCGTATGTATGACACGCCAATTTGTGTGCCATTATTGGCATGTTATCAAGACGCATACTTTTTAGGGGGTTTATCAACGCTGTTGGCCCCCATTGAGTTACACTACCTTGTGATGCCGTGTGAATTTATGCTATAGCGAGTAGTATTAAAGGGCGGTTGGTCAGGTGGTTGATGGGTAAAACACAGGACTTTCACTCAGGAGACAGGGGAATGTGTCTTGCATATCACGTTTCCTAAACTCAACTGTCTGTTTATTTACTAAAGCATCCCCTTTCTTCCTTTTCCTAAACCCAACCGCGTGTCACGTTTACTAAAGTCAACCATCGGTTTCTTTTTTTTTTTTGCTAAAGTCAACCCCGTTCTTCTTATCCCAAACCCAACCGGTTCTTCTTTTGTTAAACCCAACCCACGTGTAACGTTTCCTAAACTCAACCATCGCCTTCTTCTCACGATAACATGGCAAGTGGAGATAACACAGCAAGTGGCATGTACGTATGTTTACGCTCGCTGTGTACAGCGTTGATATACACGCAGATTGCTCAAAATGCATACAGATCACACGCCGCTCGGCTTAAGAATATCGGCGTGTATGTTTATGCAAAGTCAAAATGTCATGTGGGTTCTTTTATCTTTGTCTCTTGACCTCCTCTATGCTGGATTCTTGCTGAATGTTTGATGAACAGCTCTAGAAATAATCCTGAATTTTAATCCACAAAAGAGACATTTACTGTTCTTCTTCTTCTTCTAAAACTCTTCAGGTCAGAAGTTTGATTCCCAGAACAGATAACTGCTGTGCTTGTCCAAGGAAGCAAGAAAGTAAAATATTTACACTAATTGAATATCCTCTAACTAGAAGGAGAGAGGTTTAGGTTCCCTCACTATAAAGATGATAAAATCTTCAGCTAAATGATTGATTTGTAAATGTGACTATAACATATAAATGCTCCAAACTTAAGCCAAACCCTTTGGCTCTGTGAGGGCTCTGTCTGCAGGAAATAAAACAGCAGTTTTCTTTGGATGTCACTCTAATTTTATTACCGACAGTATTTAAACTCTTAGGCTGGAAGAAAGCTTTTGGCCCGCCACTAAAACAACGCAGTGAACACAGGGTTTTTTTTTTCCTCTTTTTTTTTTTACACACTTGCTGCTTTCTGATTTATTTGTCTGACAAACTGAGCCAGTCAAAACAAGACTGGAAGAAGCCTTTTATTTGCTAATATGTGGGCTCTCCGTGGCCTTGTGTCGACCCGCTGCCTCTCTCCCCCTGCTAACTCTTCTTGAAGCCACACTTGTTTTAAACACTTGTTTAAAGAAAAGACACATTTTCCATCAAAACGTTTTATCTTATTTCACTGCAAACACAAAAAAATACACATTTTTTAAAACTTTTATCCAGGATTCTTCAACCAAAAGTCTACGTTGACTTATTTACACTTACGCTACGTACATAACCTACGGGAGTTATGTAACAAACATTTATTTTAACCCATTCAACAATCAATTTTTTCCAACCCTGCATGTTGAAAAATGACACTAAAGGGGTATCCAGAGCCTTAAAAACGTGACGCCAAAAGTGTCATGACCAAGCTGCCATATGTGATGAGTTGGGAGTGAAAATGTGTTGCTCTTTGACAAAACAGACAAAGAATTTTATAACATGTGAAAACCTGTGAATGCCTAAGTTTCCTGTAACATTCATCTGTTGGGGAAAACATTTTATACAAATAACTGTTCTCACCAATCAGTCTTAAAGTGCTCATATTATGTTTCCCCTTTCCTTTATAGTCAAAGTCAAAGTCAGCTTTATTGTCAATTTCTTCACATGTCAAAACATACA
>NC_045737.1:12760220-12775334 GCF_008692095.1 Etheostoma spectabile
AAATTTCGTTTCCCTCTATCCCACGGTGACAACAAGACATTTTAACCAATTTGGTCCAATTGTTATATTTTTTGTGTCTACGTAATGTTTTACAAAGTGAAAAAGCCCAACGTCCCCCCAAAGTGACTCACCATCTCCAACAGAAAACACTGTTCACAAACTGCTCCAAACAGTTCAATTGTAGTGCAGTCTTTACTTACGTGACAAACGTGCATCACTTTGTAACGCACGTCATAATGCACGCCTAGCTGCTAGCTCGGCGTGCCCTCATGCTCTGCAACTGACAAGCTTGCAGAGTGCGACTCCCAACAAAGACAGAAGTGAAATGTCTCACTCGTTAGCTAAAACAGAGAGCTCAACGCACAGAAAATAGCAGCTGCAGCAATGTACGGTACAACAAAAATATAGTGTTTTTTGAAAGTTAAACCACATAAACCTATTCTGGTGCAGCCTCTAAATACAATTCTGAACCTGAAAATGAGCATAATATGAGCACTTTACATTTCCTTTTCTTTGTTTAAACGTTTTATGGTAAGCATTGTGGTTCAAAAGTTAAACAGATGAGCATGACACACTAAGTAAGGTTCTTTGGTAAAAGTCACAACAACGTTGACATTTTTGTGATTTCAGCTGGTTGAAATGTTTTTGACAAACTTGGATGTGGCGCCCATGTCCTCAACATACAATTCTCACTGAATAACATAGAATATTGTGTGTTTACACATTAGAATGCTGGCTTTTTTTCTACGTTCTTTTCTGTCTCTCCTGGCTTTTGTCTCTATCTTCGTTCCTCCACCTTCAGTCTCAGTGTCCACCTCTTTCCCGTCTCCTGCTGTCTCTCTTCCATCTATCCTCTCTTTTTCTCTGTCATCAATTTAATTTTGGTCACCTCCCCTCCAGTTTACTGCTTGGTCAGCATGTTTATATATTTTCCATTCAAACATTTTTTTTTCCTGTAGATTTGACAGTAACTTTACCCTGCAGGGGAAAAACAAACTTTGACATTTCTTTTTTTCCTTTTCTTTTCACAATTACAGAGCACAAAAACAACACACGAATAAGGAGTTTTAATCTGTGGAGTCCAAATTGAAATGAATTAAATTAGGAGCTCATCTTTCACATAGTCGCAGTTAGATGAGATCGTGCTGATTGCAAATTAGAGACGTTTGGCCACAAACTGGTTTGTTTTACAGACGGAACGACTCTTTTACATGACATCGTTCATCATGTTAGGACTGTGGCAGCCTTTACACAGACACATATACACATTTGTTTTACTATGTTTACGAGGACCTGTTTTGCGTGTATATTCCTTACAAATGCTTTTTTATTAATTTTAACAAAAATGATATATAATTTAAACCGTATTAGCTGTTTGTATCAAGTGATTATCATGTCTGTTCATTGGTGCAACATGTTAGCCCTAAAGCAAAATATCTTGACAATCACCGGATTGACACAAAATCTAATAACAGACAGTTCATGGTCAACCAATCCTTTGACTTTTCATCTAGTGCCCAAAATCTCCACTTCTTCAGCACTTAAGTTTATAACATGATTCACTGTGTAAAAGCAATGGCATTAGCAGTCAAAGTTAAACAAATAGGTATTTTCCAAAGTTACTGTTGTTTAATACAACTGCTTACAGTGTTGCATTGTAAGTCTTGCATCACTCTTTGGCTGAGTAGTGAAACTTTGAGACTGCCGAGTTCTCGATAACTGATTTATATATCCCGAATATTGTCAGCGTTTTCTCTGGCATGGCCCCCAGATTAAAAGTAATTAAGGTTTTTAGTATAGCGGTGCACCTTGCTGTCTGCAGGGTCTTTAATACTACCCCTGGATAGATAGGAGTCTGAAATGTTCTTGCCTTGCTAACCCTAACCCTAACCCATAACCCTAACCCCCCTAACCCTAACCCATAACCCTAACCCCCATAACCCTAACCCCTAACCCTAACCCTAACCCGAATATGCTAAACATTTTCACTCAAAGATATCACCAAGAAACTTCCCCAGTTGATTACTCACATAACAACTTCATTTTTTGTACTATTTGTTTTCTGAAATTGTATGTTTAAATAAGTGGGCAAATGAGGCATTTGCACACATTTCCAGAACAGAAATGTGACCTATTAATCAAATAAAAAAGTCCTGTGCTTTAGAAAAATTCAAGATTTTAGATTAATTAAATTGTTTCTATCCATGTGAACACATTTGGTCTTCAGATGGTCAAAACACACAGATATATTGTGTACCAACATACTGTTCACACTGGCAGAGGGCAAACAAAGACTGCAGGATTTGTTTTTGTTCCACCCTGCAGTGAAAAAAGTTTGTTCACATCCAAATGACGTGAAATTAGATTACACTTCTTTTGTACAAACTGAAAGACAGCAACTCTGCTCCGAATTAAAGACTGTTTGCTACTAACTGCATTTGGGCTTTCCATGGCATCGTTATCTGCTGCCCACAAAGGATCAATGTGACGTCCAAACGCTGCACTGGAGACAGCAGGACTGTGACTTTGTGTCCTCTGTGGAACAGACATTTAAAGTTTTGACCTTTATTATTTCAGAGTGCGTCGACATTCAGACTGGGAACTGGCCAGTGCAGCCACAGTTTCCTGTAGCTCTGTATCTAACTTCTGTAGTTACTGCAATGTGCAATCTGTCAGTTAAGGAGATGTAAGCTGTCAGAACCCACAAATTAGTGTATCAATGAAAACCGTTTTGTGATAATGTAAGCCCAGATAAAGAAATACTTGTTGTACAAAAATTGCGCACACACACACGGACAGACGAGTTGTCATCACAGCACAGATATAACTAATGTATACAGATATAGTATATATACTGTATAGATTAGGCCGACTCCCTACGTATGAGTTAATCATCACTCTGCATCACCGCATGCTGCAATCTCACATGCACTCGCGCGCACACACACACACACACACACACACACACACACACACACACACACACACACACACACACTTACAAATGCACTCAAGAAACATGATCCCTCACACGCAAACCACATAGCAACACACAACAAAGACAACACACACTCACTGAACACACTCATCTCACTATCAAAGCACACACACGCCCTGTGGTTGTTTACTCATGCACGTTCCATCCAATCACAGCCTGTCGGCTTGACGCTCCACAGCCCAGCCACCGCCTAACAACAACATCATGTGCATGTGCATGACTGAGAAGGAAAAATCACTTCATAGGGACTTGTCATTGTCATTTTCTTCCTCTGCTTATCTTACCCCTTCTCCTATTCTTTTATCTGCTCTTTCTCTGTAACACATTTTTAGGCAAGGATCGGAGAAAAGAGGAAGAGAAAAAGTGGAAGTAGAGGAGAGGATGGTAGAGGAGAATGGGGTGGAAGAGGATGATAGAAAAAGATAATCAGTATGTGTGAAGGGCAGGTAGAGGTGAGAAGAAGAGTATGGTTCAAGGTTATAGAAAGAGAGTGATGAATAGATCAGTAGAGAATTGAGTTAGATGCAGTAAAAAGATTTGCAAAGGTAGGGCCGAAGAAATGAAGAAAGTGAATGTGTTTTCCATTCCCTCCACATCTGCAGTAAACTCTTTTATTTGATACACACATCTCTTCTACATATGACATATTATTATTACCACAATTATAATTGCCTCTATTGATTTTATAAGACTTTATTATCTCTGGTAACTTATCATTATTGATTGCTAACAGAGCTTTGGCAACATAATCTGAACTGTACTTCATACCAGTAAAGAGAGGAAGACAGATAAAAAGAGGGGAGTCAAAATCAAACTTTCTCCCATTTAGTTACTTTCATTTTATCAACGTCAATAGGACAAAACATATATAATGTAAAAGTCCCATGTGCAGAGTAAAACCAACAGCGGAAAATAGACCCCAACAAGTGCACTATTTCCTCCTGTATATGTAATGTTTGCTAAAAATCTTAGGAAATTGAGTCTTTTTAAAAAGGAAACTATGTATTTGTGAGGTGTTTTTGAAAATGTAGGTTCAATGGGAGCTTTGAGCTGAAAAGTAGAAAGAAGTTAGCATAGGGGATATAAACAATAATAGAAATAAAAAATAAATTCAGCCTTGTGTAAAACAATATTCAGTATGAAATATATTTTTTTCAGCACAAAAATACTAATATGTATATATCTATATATAATAGATTACTCAACAAAGTGATTGTGTTCAAACATTTTCTGTCTTATATGTGTAACATACCTAAGTCATTGTTGTCTGTGTCTCTAAATAATAAATTAAGATAATTTGAGTTAAACTCAGAATTTGCATTCTAGATCATTGTTCATAATCTCCAGTCTGGATCCACATATGTTTTTTGTGGGTCTGTGGTTCCATCCCACATTTCTAAAAATCATCTTTTGTTTTCTGTGGAGCTGGTAGACTTTTTCTGCATGCTGTTGAATGTAATGTACATACTGTCAAACTGAAAGCGAGAGTATAAACAGAAAATTTTAAAAACCAGGATGACTGGGAGGGGTTGTCATATGGTTCTCATAATGAAGAAGAGAAGGAGAAGGAAGAGTGTTGAACTGAGGCTGATATAAAGACAGAAGGTGAATACTTATCCCATATTCTTCCCTCCTTTTGCTTTTAAGTTGCTTTTAAAACTTTGCACTCTGCTCCGTCATTGAGATCTGTAATCAGTTTGTACTCACATCATGCCCCTATGGAAGAGAACACACCCTTCTATAAAGAAAGACAAGACAGACTCTGCAGTGTTGCAAACTGCATCTGCATAATTCTCCTATTTTGATGATGCATTTCATGCGCAGCCCAAACCGTATTGACTTGCATTTTCTGTATGTGCGATGTTTGTAGCAAAATGAATTAAGTGTTGGCGAGCGGCACGTAACGCGGGCGTCAATAGTGCTGTCGGGCAACTTACAAATGGTGTAATTATCTCCTCATAAGGTTATTAGAGGATCAATGGAGCCTGGTGGCCTGATAACATAGGTGAGCTGATGAAGGATGGAAAATGGTTATGATGACCTGACTGCAGAGGGGCAGCGTAGCAATGTTACAGAGAGGAGGAAAAAAGACGCATAATCCTCTTGGATTAGTGAATGGTATGTTCAGGAACTGTACAGATTTTAATTTTAAAACCGGTGTATTGTACAACATTTTTTCATATTTTACGTTTCTTGTAGGTCTCTGCCAAACACTAGTTGGCTCCACTAAATGCTAGTTGTTTTTTTCCGCTCGCCGCCATCTTGCCAGTCAAAAGGAGATCGACACTTTTTAACTGGTAAGATGGCGGCGAGCGGAAAAACCAACTGCTAAAGTGAGTTTATTTTTAGTCAACTCTGTGTACACACACAATGTTCTCAATGCTCGAGTTCATGTGTGGAGCCCCTGGTGATACTTGGAGCAAAGTTTCATGTTGTGTCGAGCCTTCTTAGTGCTTTAAAAATAGCGACTTTGATGCGATCATTGCAGTGCCCCTAGCTCTCCCATTCAAAAGGCCATTTGACCGAAAAACGAAAATACGGTCAATCTTAAAAGTGGCGCCAAGCTCTTTCACAATGTTGATAGAGTGCAAATTTTCCCAATTTGTGTCTTATTTTAAAACTAATCCTTGCGTTTGTCCTGTGATTCGGATCTGCTCAAAAATGTAATGAGTTCATCCTTGGCCCATGCTACACCCTTCTGTCAAGTTTCATGAAAATTGGGCCAGTAGTTATTCCGGTATTATGCTGACAGGGTAAAAACCCATCAAACAGACAAACGAAACCGAAAACATAAACTCCTTGGCAGAAGTAAAATGAAATACAGAAATACAATAACTCTTTAATGCTGGCCCCTCACAATCAACGCCCACATGTCTTTCTACATAAACAACAAAATAAGTACCTGTAATTTGCATCGGCCACCATCTTTCTTATCTTTTTAAATTTAGGGATATAAAATGACTCAGTTAATGTTCAGCAAAAATCATTGTCATGGTTCAACTCACATTCACTGTTGGCACAAATGACATTCTTTGGTGTCGGAGAGAGGAAGTCAGTTGATTTGATTTTATGCCAGTTGATCATGCCAAGTTTTTACATAGAAACCAGTTTTGCAGAATTAAACTAAAACCATCCACAGTGAGTAAGACTTTTAATGTCATTTCAAAGTGACACGTAATTAAGAGTTATAGAGTCTGTCAGTTGGTCATACCACATAAAAGGAACAATGCTGAATTCTGGGTCAAGTGAGGACAGCTGGCACCAGCTGGTTCACCCAAAATCTAATTTACTCACTTTTACGTAATGTGTTTTTTCCTGTTAATGCCAATGTACTTGACCAGCAACATTTCTGTATCCTACTGTAAATCAGTTCAATTTATCTGCCTCATTCATCTATCTTGCCAGCTTCTAAGTTCAGATTTTTTGATACAAAGCTCTTATCAAAAGAGACACAAAGTGCCTAATATAAAACATAAAATTCTTGAATAATACATTATACAAAGGATCAGTGCAATTAATAAAACTGTTTGAAATAAAATACAGATTTAGTTTAATGTAAAGTAAGACTGTAATTGAATGTTCTCATAGCTGGTAGAATCAGTAGAAGTAGCATTTAGCATACTAGTTGTGCCAGTTTTAGTATAGTGGTAACTCTACCTCGTTAGCCTCAGTTGTAGTGGGATTATCCAAGTAAATGAAAACTCACCAGAACTGCCATCATGCGGTAACCCACCAGAAACAGGCTGTAGGCCTTTGGGCCCTCAGCCATAGTTTGAAAAACATTTCTGCGGCCAGAGGAAGGAACAGCATGTCACTGTAACTGCACTAACGAACAGACTCCAACCAGCCTAACTAGACCCATTATTCCATTCACTGGAACCAGGAGCTGCATGTTTGCCCTGGGCTAGCCAGACGCATCTGGCCTCAGTTAGGACCATGTGGCTGGCTTTCTGTTTCCTTCATAACAGCAAAAATCAGTATTGATTTTATTCATCAAACACGGCACACATGATAATTTGTCTGGATGATAGATAAAACTCAAGTATATTTGTAGCATTTAGTGCTCTAAAGGTTTCAGAAGGCCAAGTTAACCTAGCTGGCCTTGTCCCCTGCCATGTCCTCCAGCTCTTCCTGTGGATCCTGGACTCTCCCAAGCCATGTCAGATCTGTAATCCCTCCAGTATGTTGTGGGACTGCCTAAATGGACTCCCCCGAGTCGGATTTGTCCAGAATACGTCCACAGACATTTAGTGATAAATAAAGAGCTTTGCCTTCAGCCTCAGACTGGGGGAGTCCAGAACAGATGTGAGGGTTCAGTGTGCTTCACTTAGGTTGGCAGTTAAAGGACTGATGACCCATATTATTGTGTCCGGTTTTTGTTCTAAACTTTTCCTTTACCTCAAAGGAAAACATCACAAGTTCAAAGGAAGGTGGAAAGGTGAATTCACAAGTAATTAGAAATGTGCTAATAAGAGGATCTGATCTTGCATACAGGTGATGTAAACTGTTTTCCTGGTTGAAAGTGAACTAGTCTGCCTTAGTTAGCATGCTAGTGGCTAGTAATTATAGTAGTTTGGCATAACCCACAGATTAGTCATAAGCAGTGTAAGAAAGCACTGGGGTTTTGTCGTAACTTTAGGGGTGCAACTTTTTTATTTTGAAAGTCTCAAAACTTATTTTCTTGAAACCACCAAATACCTGCATAACCAAATCATTGGTCTTCTTTTTTGTCTGCAGTAAACGTTCCAACCACGGTGATGGAAGCAATGACTAGACAGGAATCACTCCAAACCTTCAGCAAAAACGGCAAACCCTCGTCTTCCTCCTCTTCCTCCTCTTCCACTCCCTCCGCCACTCTCATGCGCTCCATGGTCTTCCCCCATTCTCCCTGCCCTAGGAATTTCTCCCTGTTGGACAAGGTTGGGGTTGGGATTCAGTCGGACTCCAGTTTCAGCCAGTTGGGTTCAAAGAACCAACGAGTCCTGGCGAGTCCGACCTCCACCAGCCAGCTAAGCAGTGACTTCAGCGACTGGCACCTGTGGAAGTGTGGCCAGTGCTTCAAAACGTTCACCCAGAGGATTCTGCTGCAGATGCACGTCTGTCCACAGAATCCAGACAGGTAAGAAGGCATCTTTAAAGATGTTTGGTCTTGAATTCAAATGTCCTTATTGATTTAATATTTTGAGACAATCTTATCTCTGAATGACTCTGAATGTTTATGCTGGATAGACCCGCTACATGGAATGTCAGAAACTATTGCTATTACATTTTTAACTAATTCCTGATACTCAAATACTACCAACATGTTTCTTAGAAAGATTGTTGTCCTGATGTTTTATTTCCATTTCTTCCCACCACAAGCAATTCAATATAAAACAGACTTTATAAGCGTAAGAATAGTAAACTGCATTGATTGCATGGATTGTTGTGTACCAAGATGCTGAATTGCCGTGTGTGAGAATGACCTCTCCAACTTTGATAGCCGCTGTTACAGTCCTGAGATTTCTAACTAGTTTATTTCAAATCAAGACTGGCTTGTTTCAAGATTGTTTTCTGGTTCTTCTGATGGCTTAAAAAAGAATACATTTTGAATTTTCCATTCATTTCCTTTTTTGGGAGGGGAATAGAATGACACTGATACAACATCAGTGTTGTATGTCATTTGCAATATTGCCGGGAACACTTGTATTTGCATTAACACAACACATCGTTCAAGTTAAAACCTGTTGTTGCAGTTTTTCAGAGGAAGCCGGCAAACTAGACATTTAGTTTGGTCATTTATTTCTTTGGTTGTCTCATCATCACACCGTTTGTTTCTGACAGAAAGTGGGAGTTTGTGGATCGGAGTGAAGAGAGTGTCAAAGTGTCTGAGTGTGTATTACATCTGCCAACCTAATTATATACAGTGTGGAGGGAGGAAGAGGAGATGTGATGTGTGTGTTTGTATTTGTGTATTTGTGTTGGGGGGGACAGAGGATGTATTGGAAATTTTTTGCTTAGCTTTATTTTTTGCAGGGAGAGTCAGAGCGGCATATAAATCAACGCTGTGCGTCAGTGAGAAATACCTCGCCTTACGGTGACGGGGCCAGGAAAACAGATGCCACTTATTCAATAAACTAATACTCATAGGGAAGAAAAATGTGGGCTGGATATGGAGGGGGGGAGGGGAGGGAGGGTCGATGTGGAGCTGCCTGTCAATAGGAAGGTTTTATGGGACAGAGGAGCAGATAAAATTCAGCTGAACAAGCCAAACAGGCCTGAGTCCTGGAACTCCAAGGCCTCACTGTGCCTCACACTCATGTGGACTGGGATTAGACCAGTATGGCCATCACAGCATTACTTAAATCACACCTAAAGTCCTGCCCCCTTATTCAAGCTCACCTTTTGTGGCTTTAGACAGCCTATTTTCTAGAGCTTCCATCTGAAGGTTGATGATTTAAATTCGCAGTTGCAGACCATCTGACTCAAACCTCATGTTGTCAGTCAGGGACATAATCAGGATTTTATGTTGACAAGTCAGCTTACCCATACTGCACATGTTATGACGACTATAATAATGTGTCATACAACGGACAGTGTGCTGACATGCAGAGTCATGCAGCAGTCTGTGTCTGTGTACTTTATGTATGTATGTATGTATGTATGCACCATGTTGTGTTGAAGTCTTATTATCAGTTATTGTTTTTTTGACAAATTTCTATCAAGGTAATAAAATCTTATCTCATCTTACACCCTATAGGTGGTTATAGTGGTCATTAAGGAAGTTTATAAAACCTAATTAAGGAGGTTCTTGGTCCTGTAGGTGGTTCCGCTGGTCCCTAAAGAGGTCCTATAGACCAGTTTGTGGGAGTCCTCCAAGTGGTTCTAATGGTGGTTTAAAGGTTATTTTGGTCAATGAGGAGGGACTTATATATAGTCACATTAGTCACATTGTCACGTGTCAGGGGTCTGTGGCGATATCAGTAACCTACCCAACCCGTCTTGAAACACTGACCCCACTTTGTTTGCCATGCTGGGCTGGTGTTACTTTGTTTTGCTGTCATCACCATTTAGATAAGAAAAGAAAGTTATTGATCCCACACCGGGGAAATTCACTTGTTACAGCAGCCCAAGAGTCAAATAAGCAAAGGTAAAAGGGTAACACTTTATTTAAAGGGGTGTATAAAAGACTGACATGACACTGTCATAACCATGACATGACATGAGACCATTATAATTGTGACATAAATAAAGTGAAACAGCTTGGACTTGACATCTTTATGACTTGGTCATACAGTATGTAAAGCTTCGGTTAGGTTTAGGAAAATAAGAAAGCGGCTGTTGAGTTTATGAAAAGAAGAACAGGGTTGGCTTTAAGGAAAGGCCACACGCAGAACACGATCCCCTCTCTTCTGGGTGAAAGACCAATCTCCCTAAGCAGATTTTCGTCAATTCATACTACTCGCTACGGCCTAAATTCCCACCCAATTGCAAGGGAATGAAAGTCAATGGAGGCCAAACTCTGTTGATAAAATAGTTAAATCCTAATTAATTGTATTTCTCATAGTTAACTCGCAATTAATCACAATTAATTGCATATTTTTATGTATTCTAAATATCCCTTGATTTTTTTTTGTCCCATTATTTTTTCTCTTTTTAATGCTCTTATCAACATGGAAAAGTGGATCGGCTTGCTTTGTGCAAATGTTTTTTTTATTGAAAACAACATTGGCATATAGCCTACTGTAGGGTTGGAGCAGTTATTCATACTAATGTCTCACACAGTGTAACACTGTCCATCAATAAAAGGGTGAAAAAAATAGTTTGACGAGGGGGGGTGGATGGAGAGTTGGCATCAGCTGTGTGCTTGGCCATCAAGCGGTATTTCAGACTGGACGCGCTGCGATGATAGCTCTGTTTACGACAACAAAACACACGGCTCACTTTGGTCTTGTCAATGCAACCATTTGGCAACTTTCAAAAAGTCAACTTTCCATTCAGAATCTTCAGCTCGCCATCCGCTCAAAATGTAATGTTAGCCTACTACTCTTTGTCCAGCTCGCAAGCCCATACAAGTGTTTGTGACGTGCCTGTTGTTTTTGTTTTCGGTCTAGCTAGATCTGGTGTTCTGTTGTAGTTTTTCTAATGTATGAGTTGTTGCAACAGCATGTGAAAAAAGCTACAAAGTTTGCTAGGCCAAAAAGAACGTTAATCTTGCGATAAAAAAATTGACGCCATTATAATGGGTTTGCGTTAACGCCGTTAATAACACTTTAAACTGACAGCACTAGTGTGTGTGTGTGTATATATAGTGTATATATATATGTATATATCTTGTTACATCAGTAGTAGCGTGCTGCTGGTGGTCTTGCCATGGGATCAACTGTACCAATAAAACCGTTGAAACAACGCGGCCACACTGCTGTGAAAGCTCCTTGAGCGTCATTTATCAGTCTGATTGTTAACCATCTCCGCGGCAGTTTCCTGCTCTCCATATCGTTATAACTGAGTTAGCTAGCTAACCGGAGCTAACCGCCAAGCAACAGAACCTTCAGTTCGCCGTGCCTTCATCCATTAACTGCATGTATAGACTCAAGCCTAAATTAAACTCTTCATTTTATTAAAATGTCTGTAAACGTTTTAAACTACAAATCAGAGTTGCTTGAATGGCAGAACTCTGCTCAGGGTACTGCGTAGCGTTAGCATGCAAAGTTGATGCTTTCTCTGCGGAGTTCAGACTGCGAGTCACGTGACCAAATCGCAACCTTTGCAATAAGGAAATCACATTTTAACATATTGTGGTATTATTGCAAATGCAATTAATTGTTCAGCACTAACTTTTAGGGTCCTTCTGTGTTTTTGTGGTCACTGTGTTGTTTCTAAATTTCCTTTAGGTGGTTCTAGACCTTAAGGAAGTTTAAGGGGTCTTTTAGATGGTTGAACATTAAAGCTGTAACCATACTAACACTATGTTGGTTTGTACTTCATTAGTCACATATCTGTATTATCCTTGAAGAGACAGGTTTTAGTCTTTAAACATTAAACCAGTATGGCTGCTCTGTGAATAAAGGAGCCTGGCTTTTCTTTCCCTACTTGATTTCTTAACGCTTCTCTCTCTCACACACACACACACACACACACACACACACACACACACACACACACCCCTTCTCCTTCTACCTTCATACATTTATTGATTTTTACTTGATGGAACATTTGGAGCTGAAGACTGTGGCTCTTTATATCAGCTTAAAAAAACCCACCACACACCTCCTCCCAGCTCCATCTCTTTCAGTTTTTTTTTTTCTTTCTGCTGACTGTTTCTTTTCTGAACTTTTTTCGTCTTCTGTGTCATTTCCTCCCCCCCCCCCCCCCCCCCCCGTGTGTCATTTCAACAAAATCCATCATCAGAGGTGCAGTTTGTTTATGTCAATGAGGCCTTGGAAGTGCTTTTGATTCAGTTTTAAAGTGTTGTTGGGATGTAGGATACTGTTAAAGTTTTGTGATGACGTTGAGTGATGAATTACAAAAACAAATAAGAACATAAATGGACAGCGTTTCCACATACAGATTTGACATATTACCAAAGCAATGCAGTATAAACCATTGCAATGAATGAAAATAATAACCACTGCTTTGATTGATGTGTTTACTGCACTTGTGTTTAAAAGAGCCATTAGTACTTTACTAAAAGTGGGGTATTGTTGCTAAGCACTTTGATCTCCAGTGTTCACAATTCAGATTTCATTCTGGTGGTTCATGTTGTTTATGAATAAAGCATTTACTGTATTTGTATATGGATATAACCACATAGATGATATAAATATATCACGCTTGTATATCAAAGGACAGAAAGTTTACTGCTGATTGAAAGTGTGTATCATACAAAGATTACTTTGTGGAGGAATTAAATGTTAATTTTGTCATTTGTGTTTAACATCTAGCAATGTTTTGTCAATGACTTGGCCTCAGTTCTGGGTTCTTCAGTTTTTCCAGTGATACAGTTAACCTGTTAAGAAACATTGTACAGGGAACACTTTGTTGCTGAGGCGGCGCTGTTACCTCCATTCATTATCTTTTTTATAATTTTAAACATTGAATCTTCAAAATATGCGGCCATGTGACTCAGTTACAATTCCATGTTACGAGACCCTCCTTCCTTTTTAGCCAATAAGGAGACCTACTTTTCTATTTTTATGTATTTATGTAAATAGTTAATAGTTTGTGTGTGATTGATTTGTGTGTGTTTGTGTGTTTGAGAAGTTTTGTATTTTGCACTGAAACTTTTGAAAAAACGCACATATAGTAGACATACAGTACCTGTAGAAACAAGTTCATATAAAATCAATTTTTGAGGCTTTTGACATTTTTTCTGTAGTAAGCTGAGACATGTGGCTTTGACCTGTGTTTTCTTTATCTCTAGATGTATTTACAGCAGTGTATTCAGTGTCATTTTACAGATGTACTGAATGACTTGGACGGGAAAAACTTAATTCAAGCCTTTGTAACTCTGTCAGTAAGGCCTAGAATAACCCTGACACTTAAAATTTGAAAGTGTTACCTTTACAATGATATCAAGCTTTTGACATCATTGAACCACTTTTAAGTTGGGTATGCCTTTTACACCAAAAAGCATGAAATTTCAGCCCCTTCATAACAGGTTTTAAACATTCTTAATTACTAAATACTCCAATAATCTCACATAAGTAATGGACCATGTTAAAGGTTTAACTGTATTACTGAAGAAGCGCAAGCTGAGATAACTGACAAGGCAAGACGCTTAGAAAATAGGAATTTTGGAATCTAAATATATGTAGTTAAGGCATCTCCGCTCAACTATCTGCTCAGCTCACTTGTAGCTTTAAGGTGAAGAATCATTGTGGGTAATCAATAGCATCAATACGTTCTGGCTGTGTCCACATAAAGTTAAAAGACATAGTAACCTTCTTTTGGACTGCACTGTAACTACATGCTTAAAAATGTGTTGCACACCCTTTTAATCTTACATGCAACAGAATGTAAGAAAATGGTGGTCTCGTGGTTCTCATAATTGTTTTGTAGTAATCAGTGTAAGGTCTCAAAATATAAATGATTTATTGATGTTAAAATGCAACATCAGTCGAAGGCTCACTTGCTGCTGTGTGAGCTTAGAAAATTCACAATAACAAAATTTGAATCTTTGCATGTCAGGCTAAGACAAGACTGTTGACATTTAGAAGATTTATTATCACGCAACAGTATGGACATATTTGCATTAAACACTAACACAGATGTGTGTTGTCCCTGCTGGACAAACAGATGTGTTGAAAAATTACTTTATTCATTTTTTTTTCAGCGTGTAGCCGCAGGAGTAACCTATCATGATTCATCACTGTGATGGACGGGCTTGTAGAAATTCCTTTAAAGTCTATTTTTAACTGTCATGTTTGCCACTAGCATGAAAAACCTACTTTCTGTTGCATCTACATAAGAGTGGATTTTAAAATGTTAACACAAAGGTCTGTGCTCTGGTGTTAAATTTCACATTCTTTCTGTTCTATTTAAAAAAGTGCATAAATTGAATCCATTAATTTAGTTTGCTGCACTTACATTTTTAAATCATGAGAAACTGCTGACAGATATAATCTGTATATCCATGTTAGTCTTTTGTTTCATTTCCCTACGTCTGGATAGATGTATGGAAAGTCACAGCAGCAGTACATGAACAAAACCACACAGAGCAAACAATAGTCCAGGGACTCAAATACCAAAAACACAAGTACTAATTTAATATATATAAAATAGAAAAATTTGCAGATTTGGCTGTGCAATTGGTGTGCAAAATCGATGTTATAATGAGTTATAGGAGCTATGCTAATAAGCTGAAAACAGCTTTACAGACAGCGAGACTCGGTCAGTATGGAGAGGTCTGCAGACACTCACAAACTACAGGAGACCATCCCTCAACACTGCTGGTACTCAACGACTGGCTGACGAGCTGAATGTTTTTTACTTTAGATTTAAAAAGCCCACCGTCACACCCCTCCTCCACACAAACTCTAACTCACACATCAGTCAGTCACCTTCCCCCACCCGTACACTGTCACCTCCCCCCCTCTGACCCCTCACCTGCACTCACGATCTGTGAAGTGGATGTG
>NC_045737.1:12775351-12775910 GCF_008692095.1 Etheostoma spectabile
CAAGACTAAATGACTACAGGCCTGTCACCCTGACATCTGTAGTCATGAAGTCCTTTGAAAGAATGGTGTTGGCCCACTTAAAGGACATCACAGTCCCCTTGCTGGACCCCCTGCAGTTTGCATACCAGGCTAACAGGTCTGTGGAGGATGCAGCCAACATGGGACTGCATTACATCCTGCAACACCTCGATTCCCCAGGGGCTTCTGCCAGGATCCTGTTCTTGGACTTCAGCTTGGCGTTCAACACCATCATCCCGGACATCCTCAGCACCAAACTCTCCCAGCTCACTGTGCCAACCTCCACCTGTCAGTGGATCACAAACTTCCTGACTGACAGGAGTCAGCAGGTGAGGCTGGGGAACATCACACCCAGCACACGGACTATCAGCACTGGCGCCCAGGGGTGTGTGCTCTCCCCACTGCTCTTCTCCCTCTACACCAATGACTGCACCTCGGGAGAACTATCTGTTAAACTTCTGAAGTTCACTGATGACACAATGGTCATCGGCCTCATCCGGGACGATGATGAGTTGGCCTACAGACGGGAGGTGGATCAGCT
>NC_045737.1:12775920-12776410 GCF_008692095.1 Etheostoma spectabile
CTCTCTGGTGCAGTCAGAACAACCTTGAGCTTAATACGCTCAAAACTTTTGGAAATGATTGTGGACTTTGCCCCCCCACTCTTCCCCCCCATCACCATATTCAACGGCCCTGTGTCTGTTGTGGAATCCTTCAGGTTTATGGGATCCACTATATCCCAAGACCTAAAGTGGGAGTTCAAAACTGATACCATCATCAAGAACGCCCAGCAGAGGCTGTACTTCCTGCGCCAGCTCAGGTAGCTCAACCTGCCTAAGGAGCTGCTGATCCACTTCTACACAGCCATCATCCAATCTGTCCTCTGCACGTTCAGCACGGTCTGGTTTGGATCTGCCACCAAAAAGGACAGGAGCAGACTATAATGGACAGTTAGGACTGCAGAAAAGATCATCGGTGCCAACCTGCCCTCCGTTCATGACCTATACTCTTCCAGAGTCAGGAAACGGGCAGGAAACATCACCGCAGACCCATCTCACCCCAAACACAACCTGT
>NC_045737.1:12776420-12776783 GCF_008692095.1 Etheostoma spectabile
CTTCTCCTCTCTGGTAGTTGCTACAGAGCACTGGACGCCAAAATCAACACACTCAGGAACAGTTTCTACCCACAAGCCATCACTCTGATGAACGGCTGACTTCTTACTCACAGTGTCAGGTTCAATTCTGTGCAATAACCCAGCAACACTGCCTCTAAACAGCACCTATTTACTGGTTCCACTCATTATTCCACTTATTTAGTATTTATTCATCATTCTCATTCTCTATTCCAGAGCTGTTTATATTGTTCATATTTAATATAATAACATAATACTATTTATTCCAGCATCCTTTGCATTTTGCTCTACATTTAAAATAATAACTATCACAATTCCCTCCTGCATACTTTGCACTCCTCATTG
>NC_045737.1:12776793-12776895 GCF_008692095.1 Etheostoma spectabile
TTGCCTCTATATTGTTTCTGTTTAGAGTATGTAAATGCCGTATTAGTGTACAGTATATATTTTTGGGTTGTTTTTTATGTGTAAGCGCATTGTGAGCAACGA
>NC_045737.1:12776905-12782823 GCF_008692095.1 Etheostoma spectabile
AAGAAAAATTCCTCGTATGTGTCCTCATACCCGGCAAATAAAGCTGATTCTGATGAGCTATAGTATGTATAAAAGATCTATTGCACTTTGCCAGAGTTTGGAGATTGTAATTGTTAGTCCAGAAAGACCTCAGCATGTTTGCCAGGAATAACCTTGGTGGAACACATCTGTGTTATAAGTCTCGGGCTGAAGATGCTCGTCTCAACCAGCATGTCCTGGACAGTTGGCTTGTTGAACACCTCGCACCCTCACAATCCGCCCCCTGCACATAACAGCATAGAAGCTGGCCACCACAGACATCTGCAGCATCCTGTCGCATGTGTTGGCCCTTCCTTTGGAGGGCCAAAAGCAGACATGTTAGCATTAAGTAGACAAGTTGAAAACACTACACAGGTTGATTAAAACTGTTAAGAACATTGAAACAAAGACAAACAGTGGTAAGATAGTGGAAGATAGAAAATGTTTCCTGTGTTCTTTTGTCATAAATCAATGGATGAAAAGGTTTACCAGCTGTCTTTGATAACTACCTATTTCCTCCTAAACTACACTACCCATAATCCGCAGCCCATCCCAAAAAAACCTCAAGGCAATCTTTGTGATGACATGATATTGGCTGTTTGCTTGCTTTTTGTTCTAGGCTCATTTCATGAGAACAACTGGTTGATGAGAGGACATTATGTGAGCTTTCTGCTTTAATAGGTTGGTCAATACAGTCAAAGAGAGAGAGAGAGAGAGAGAGAGAGAGAGAGAGAAAAACAAAAAGATAGCTGTTTGGTGGAAAAGACAGAGAAAAGTAGATGAAGGAAAGGGAGTTTGGTGTGTTTGTATGGGGGTCTACCAGTGATTTTATTTGTGCTTGGATGTCTTCTGTGTGAGTGTGCGTATTCAGAGAGTCATTGATTGTGTATTGACGAGGCGGGAGCTGTGATTTATAGCTGCTGGTCTCGGGGGGGAATAATGTCTTCATACATAGGCGGACAGACGAGTTGTCCTCACAGCGCAGATATAACTCTGTATAGATTAGACCAACTCTATACGTACAGGTTAATCAACACACTTCACTCTGCATCACTGCATGCTGCAATCGCACACACACACACACACACACACACACACACACACACACTGAGTGATTCACTGAGTCACAGCGGTTGAATCCAAAAACAACTTTGAAGCTCAAAAAACTAAAATAATATTTTTTTACCTACTGAGCACATTACTGTACTGTGGAGGTTACTGTAGTTATTTTGTGGTCAGTGTTGTGATTTAGTCAGTTTTGTTCAACCATTTCTACTCCATTTTTTGGATTGTGTGGCGCGTCACTTCACAAAGACAATGTTATCCTCATCTAGAAATTATTATTTATCTATTACCTTAGACATTATAATGAGATATTACATTTTAATGACAGTGTTGTGTTGCACAAAGTTCTACATTATGTCAGGCACAAACAATATTTGGTAGCAGGATAAGTTACAGTTGTGGGTATCTATTTATGGACAATATAGTAATGCAATATACAAGTCATATCAACAAATATGAACAAGTTGATTTGTGTCTGAAACAAAATTGCCTTTCCACATGTTTTAATTTAATAAGATCTAATCAGATTTCAGACAAAATACAATGTTGAAAGATTATCACAGTGGCTAAGGGGCTAAAACGCATACCTCTCTATTCCCATATAGAGGCTTTTTGTTATGAAGCCTGCCTTCCTGTGTAATGATCTGATTGAGTTGTATCCACAGTATTCCACTTGTTGGTGTAGTTTTCTGTTTCAAAATGTTGCAGAATATTAAACGGTGTCCTGCAATTGTTGGGCAGCAGTTACACCCTGCATTCATTGCTTCTGACCACCTTCTTGACCTCTGATCTGAATAAAAAAACATGTACAGTATGTGTGCCAAGAAACTTTATATCCATGTAGTCTTAATAGTTGGAGCCAGTGAGGAGCTTGTTGGCATGCAGTACTTGGGTCCCACACACACATTCTGTCTCTGTCATCAGCTCATGTGTTAAAGGTGTAGACACAAATGATACGTTGACACTGACTGTTGTTGTTACCATATGTTGTGTTGAAAGGCAGCACAAGGTTTATTGTCGTGAACCCTGTTTCACAGACATGTTGAAAATGAATAGATCTCACACACACAAATACACACACACACACACACACACACACACACACACACACACACACACACAGAGAGACAAGGCTAAGTGGGAACAACATGGCAACCAGTTCTACTCTCATCGCCCGTCCAAACCAAGTATTATTAGTTTGCCTGTGAACCAAATCGAGCGTCTATTTTGTGTTTTTCTTAGCCTGTCGTGGTGTTGACTCTGAACATACTTGGCTGTCTGTGCTGTCAACAGACTGTAACAACGTCACACTGAATAACTGTGTGATGCTAACGGCCACCAAGAGATCCTTCTTAGTTAGCCGCAAAATAGAAGTACAACAAGAGAAGCATGATTGTTGATGAGATGAGATTCTGCTCAGGGAAATTATAATGGGTATTTTCATCGATTTTCAGCCATTTTATTAACAATATAAATAATGAAAATATTAGTTTTGTGTTGAACTTATAGCTTGTCTTTTGTTGTTTTTTGTTTGAATAATCTGTGCAAGGCACAGGTCTAGCCCGGCTGCTGATTATATGAGGTTTATGCTCAGCTACAAGACAGTATAAATACCCAAACTATGTGTGTGGTAATTCATGCAAAAGTGTATTCATTTGTGCAAAAGAACATATTTGCATGTGCTTGTGTGGGCAAATAATTTAGTTGCATATGCACATACCTGTGTGTGTGTGTGTGTGTGTGTGTGTGTGTGTGTGTGTGTGTGTGTGTGTGTGTGTGTGTGTGTGTGTGTGTGTGTGTGTGTGTGTGTGATGGAGGTGTTTGTGCTTCACCTCCTTCTCCTACTCTCTCCGCTGTAATAAACAATAACCGGGCATTAATCTCCCGGCCTGCTGCCTTAATAAATAATATCCACACATTCATCAACTTAAACTATTCACAATCAATGCAGCTCTTCATAGAAAACCCACCTAATAAATAGTGGTGCGGCCCACTGAGGCGTGAACTTATAGACCAGCCGGCTGATAAATGAACCGACCCCCACGGCGAGACGCCTTTTATGTGGAAAACTGCAAGTGAGAATTTTTCGATTTTATATTACACTATTTTACTCTTATTACTTTCCTGTCTGTGTGTGTTTGTGTGTGCGTGCAGGCGTGCTTATGTGCTCCGTCTACAGCCTCTCAGAGTACAGTAGGTGTTTTTGATTTATTGGAGAGGTGAAGATGTTGGTCTATTTGTTTTATTCTAGTTCTGGAGTGTCTACCTATTTGTAAAGTACTGATGTCACAGTTTTGTCTTCTTGGTTTCAGAATAGGAATTGCTTTAGTTTGCGACTACAGGCATCACACAGTAATTTGTCCCCAATTCACCGCTGTAGAGACATTTTAACTAACACAGTGATAATAAACATGGTACAGTGGAAGGCATGTATATGTGTGTGTATACTGTACGTCTTAAAGTGATATATAGGCACGATACATAGTATACATTCCCACCTACACCATGTTAAATATGGAGATTAGTACATAAGAATGTACAAATCATTACCTTCATCTATCCAGGACAAAAATGTTTAAAAATAATTGTTAAAACTGACTTAAATTTTGTGGAATTCAAGGGATGAAGATTAAAGCTCATTTAAGCCTTGATTATAGAGATCATATCTTAGCATCCTCCGGCAGCTTTTTGTAATTGTTTTCATTAAAAGAAAAGCATTTTGCTCGCTGCTTTTGGGTCGCTGAGCCCCTCAAGTTCTTTGCTAGAGCGCCTCGAACACCTCGAGTTGATTTTTTTAACTCAAAGCTGAAAAAATTCCAGACATCATTTAACTCAACAGGAAAACAACGGTTGTGTCATGTTTTTAATTATATAAAATTAAGAGAAGGGCAAGTGTAGTGATGGTGATGATGATGGTTGTAAAAAATGTAATATAAGAAGTACTTAAATTACGTTTAATGCATTGCTTTTCCAGTTTATCTAATAGGTTACAAGTAACTTTTTACTGCGTTTTGTATTAAAAATTTTCTATTTAGGGAAAAGTGGGATAGTAATTTAATTTTTTTTTTAAATTTTGCAAACTGCAACTGCTGCTTATTGATGGGTAGTTACTGATTACAATCATATTGAAATGAATGACATTCTATAAATGGGAATGAAGCTGGGAGAATGATAATGGAAAACAGCGAGGGCGATGCAGAGATATGAGCAGAGAGGCTGTGATTACACTTGTAGTGTCCTGTAAGTTAAAAGCAAATAACTAATGTTAGCAGCAGACTGTGTGTGTGTGTGTGTGTGTGTGTGTGTGTGTGTGTGTGTGTGTGTGTGTTCAGCTCAATAAATAGAAACGTGTAAGATTATCTGCTGCCGTATGAAAGCTGGACACTCTATTAGCAGACACACAGCTATTGTTTGGTCGTTTGTTTCAGTCTGGTTCACTCCCACTGTGAGCTCCCATATGGGCCTAACACACACACACACACACACACACACACACACACAACACCACACCACAAAATCTCTTTATATCTATCTCTATCTTCATTTCTTGTTCTGTTACTGTTCCTAAACCACCCCACACACCACCACACACACACACACACACACACACACACACACACACACACACACACACAGTGATAAATGGTTCAGTCGTGATCTTGGCCTGCATTGTTGATGAGGGTCATGCTGCCATGGTTACCGAAGCATTGTCCGACTCCCCCTGCCCTGTGTTTGTGTGTGTGTGTGTGTGTGTGTGTGTGTCTGTGTGTAGGCTATCTGTATTTACAGACCTTACATTGTGGTTACTTGCCTCTTTTCTCTCTATTTCTTTCTGAGTCTTAATGTGTGTTTGTCAGTCTTTATGTTTTGGGGGTTTTCTGTAGTAGTAAATGTCATGTTTGTCTTTCTGTGTTTGCTTGTGTGTCTCTTTGTTTGTATTCTTAATATTTATGTGTCTGCTTTGCATGTTATAAGCCTATGTGAGTCAGTATGTACACATCAGTGGTGGAATTTACTCAAGTACTACACTTAAGTACAATGTTGAGGTAATTGTATTTTAGGCAATACTTTTACTTGACGTAACAGAGTCTTTTTACACTGTAGTATTGCTACTTCTACCTTAAGCTAAGATCTGAATACTTCTTCCACCACTGGTGTCATTCATTCGTTGTCTTATTTATCCGTAAAATCAACATTTGAAACAGTAAATCACAAGTTTTTTTCTAAAGCTTTAAACATCTGTACAACATAAGACACTTGCTATCCTAACTAACATTTTGAAAGTGAAAAATTTAAAGAGAAACTACTAGCTAACTAACCAACTAACTACCTACTGACAAAAGTTGGAGAAACAGAACCACAGCAGTCATAGAATAATTAATATTCTACCAAGATCTACCAAGTGCCAACGCTACGAAGTACCAGGAATGAACAATTTCCGTGTCATACCATTGAAATGACCTATCTTCATATATACCAACATATTACCACATATAGATTAAGACTTTAAAAAACAGTTTTTGTTGCATGCCTAGTATTGTGCATAATCGTCTTTTCATTAAATCCGTCAACAAAAGGTAATCACAAATTCACAAACCTTTTAAATTGCAAAGAATGACAGGATTAAAAAAATAACCAAGAACTGAAAAAACAGAGCTGGTAGTCATATTACAATGTACCACAGAGGAATAATTATAAAACCAAAATATGCAAATTATCTTCGAGCAAAGGTGCCTTTGATTATAACACCAACTATCAACTTCATGACCTGGAAGGAGCCAGGACTTACACACACACACACACACACACACACACACGCACACACACACATACAC
>NC_045737.1:12782833-12788258 GCF_008692095.1 Etheostoma spectabile
ATACACACACACACACACAAACACACAAACACTCCCTCTTATCTTCTCCCATGTCTCTCTTTTCTTTTTCTCAGACCATACCAGTGTGGCCACTGCTCCCAGTCCTTCTCCCAGCCATCAGATTTGAGGAACCACGTGGTGACGCACTCGAGTGACCGACCCTTCAAATGTGGATACTGCGGCCGTGCGTTTGCTGGTGCCACAACGCTCAACAACCACATCCGCACGCACACCGGGGAGAAGCCGTTCAAGTAAGTAACAGTGAGTACCCCCAACCCATCCAATCCACCAAACCCTCTGCTCCTTCCCGGCTCCAGCTGGGCTAACCAGTTTCACTTAGATAATACACCCAGCTAACACCCACTGACATCCTCCTAACCACCTATTGACACCCTCATTACTGCTTCCTGACACCCTAGTGATCACCTGCTGGCATCCTAGCTACTTGGGCTGTCACTTTTCCTCAAAAAAACATGTTTAATTGAAAAAACACATAATTTGTTTTGATTGATTTGAAAACAACCAGCGCACCCTAACCTTAAACTATGTTGTAGAACTGACTCATTTAGGTAAGGGTGAACACCTCAAGTCTATTTCAAGGTCTGTCTGTATTCAGAGTTGTCCTTAATTAAAATGTATCAGTCAGTCTAGATTTTCCCCCCAGCAACCTAAAATCAAAGAAAAAATTAATTTACCTCACACTTTAGTAGGATCTCTTATATATAAGGGACACAGGTAAAGTTTTATACTTCCTGTGAATATATTATCTAATTAATCTGATTTCAATAGATGTATTTTGTATATACTCTTGTGTTAACATCTTATTTTCAAAAGCGGACATAGTTGTATCCTGGGCCGTTTTAATGCATGCACCATAAAGGTCAGAATACGGGTGCACTCCAGACAGAGACGCAAGAAATGTGAGAGATGGCTAGCTTGACCGCAGTTGTTTACTCGGTCAGATCCTGTGCTTGTCGGGTGGTTCCAGAGGTAGGGTCTGATGTTTTTGCATCGCCTTGGCCACCAGATTGATGGTGATCATCTCTTCTAAAGAAGTGCTTGCAATGCTTGCATGCTACAACTGAAGTGAATAATGTGCCATGTTTAGACATCTCCCCTTGTTCTTGTGTTTCGCTCATTGTGAATCGCTGTGAATCAGAACATCAGTGAAAAGGCACTCATCGTTCAGTGTAAATACAGAAGCAGCTCGATCACAGCAGTTGGCCGCCTGGTAATGAATCTCTACACACTGAGACTTCTCATTTCCATTTTTTTTAACTCAGTGGCGACTAATATAATTAGAGGGCAGTCCACACTGCAATTAGGGGTTTCTGAAAGCTGCTGTTGTCACACTGTCATCTAGTCAAGGGTTGGAGGACAATAAAGATTCCCCCTGTGGACTGAGAGGTCAGCATTCAGGGAGAGGGCAGGAGGGCGACAGAGGGGAAAGAGTAAGAGGTATTAAAAAAAGTGAAGAACGCTAAATAAGGGGTTTGAGTTGTGGAAAATCTAAAGGATAGGTATCACGGGAAAGAAGGGGGAAACAAATGAATGTCCTTAATAAGCAATCAGAGATACCCAAACTTGTCATTGATGTGGAGAGCGAAAGGGCGAAAAGAATGAGTGAGAAAAAAAGAGGGAGAAAGAGCTTAGAGGAGCAAGAGATCACGGTGTAAAAAGTGAAACGACAAGCAGCGGCGAAAAATCCGGTTAAAGCAAATCAGCGTTCTTAATAAGCAATCGGAGGAAACCCCCGAACCTTTTCATCAGCACTTCAGAGTCTCGGTGGAGGCAGAGCGGGACAAAGACAATCATGGACGGGCGTCAGAAATCTTTAGCAGATCGATGGCCTCTGGGACTTATCTCCTTTCGGACGGTGCTGCAAATAGATTAAAGCTGCCACTGTCACTTTGTCAGGAGGAAAATGCTCAACTTTATTTTCCCCGCTGAGGAGACGGAGGCAGGGATTCTGTGTGGTCGGCAGCTTTTTAGCACTCATACTCGCTGGACTGTGGAGCCTGTCAAACGGCTGCTGCTGTTCTATTGTTCTACTGTATTCTACTCAGTTCCAACTTTAAGTATCCTCCTGAGGACTAAAGGAAGCAAAAGTAAGACATGTAATGAGATGCTCTTGGTTTGTTTTTTGCTTTCTTTTCTTTTCTTTTCTTTTGTTTAGGTCAGGGTTTTGTTGTGACCATTCATGCTCTGTCCAGCTATATTTTAAGTCTGGAAGTCTGTGAGAGATCTCATTATGTTCAAAACTTAAGTTAACATTATTTTCCATCAAAATACAGTGTATTAACACTTTCTTTATCAGTCTCTTGCAACAGCACCTCCAAATCCCAAATGTTCCCTGGCTGATCTCAGTTCACGGTTAAGTTCCTAAACATCAACCCTGAGCTGCGACAAAAACCAGGAGATTAAGACACATTTGCTAACTTCTTGGCAAGCGGCTGTAAGTTTTATTACTGTGTTCTCATGAACCTTCATTCACATGTTTTTAGCAGCCTACTGCAAATCAAAAACGGCTCTGATTTTTATCATTATATTATGACGTTTTAAGGCAAGTATGTCCGCAAACATCCAGCAGTGACAGTACAGCTAGTTGCTATGTGTCTGCTGCTCAATACTGTGGAGACAGCGTACACTGAGCTTATAAGAAGGGTTGTAAATGAACATTTGGTGAGACTCCAGAGAACCAAAATTATGAGCTAAAAGCTCATAAAAAAAGCTGCAGAGTTGGGTGTTGCGTCTCAAAAGATTCAATTCTATGAGTGTCACGTTCACATTAAAGTCAAAAATATTCACCCAGTTGACCTTCAAACAAGTCTAATGTCAGTTTGATCGTGTTTTTTCATGATTGAGTTTTTTTTAAACTGCTGACTGGGTGCTCCAACAGTAAATTTAAGCAATGCTATTAATGGAGACGTCTTGTAATTGTCTCTTTACCTGTTTCTGGTCCCATCGGACCTATCAATCTGTAACTTAACACAATTTGTACTTGTTTACGTCCCGTTCTGTCCCATTTCATAAAATAGATTTAGATAAGAGGTGAGCTGAAGCTTCACAGATCCTTTAGGGGAAAGTGATTAAAGCTGCCTCTGTCATTTTGTCAGGACAAAACTGCTCAACGTTATTTTTCCCTGCTGAGAAAAGAATAAGGAGGCAACGGTAACAGGCAGCTGGTCGATAGCCAGCGGACTGCAGCTGCCTTGTTTTCAGCAACGCTCTTTGTTCTGCAGAAGAACTGTCTTTGTGCCTGTACTGGTGGATAAGTCGCTGTGACAGAGGAGCTTCAGAGGAGCTTTGATGTTGGTAGCTGTTGTGGTTTTGTAAATTTACAGACGAATTAGAGCAGGAACGTCCACCCTGAGGGCAGAGCAGTTCAGTTTAGTCAGGGGTCTGCTTTGTCTGTCCTGCACTGTAAGAACATTTTGAAAATGAGAAATGGAAGGTCCATCTGCTAAAAGTCTTAAGTACTGCTGTCTGTAGTCTGTAGGATGCCTCACGCACAGGTTCAAATACACTGACAAAAAACTGCAAAACCTTTCTATCATGTAAAAATACTTTCTTTTTGATCAGAAGCATTCATGCAAGGTTGTAACATTCACTAAAAACACCCCCACTCCCCTGGCCCCGCGCCCCACCGCCAAATGTTTTACGAATGAAACGGAACACTCGCTGCAACACAAACAATATATTTATTCACCTCTATTCACACACAATGAGGGCTATTTTCAGTTGTGATTGAATTGTATTTTTTGAGGAACTATAGGGCCCTTAACATCTATAACAGGTCTACAAAGTGACTTTTACCAGAAATTCTGCATAGGGAAACCAAAACCCAAATGACTACATCTATAGACAATTTCAATTTATAGTATATTACTGTTGGGGAATTCTAGGTTAGGACGGATTTTAAACTTCACTGTAGCTGATCCTGGTTTCCAACTTTGCCCCAGGTGTGTCTGTTAAAACGCAGACTGAGACAACTTCTCTCTTTTGATGCCTTCAAGCAACAGTACAAACATGGTTGTGTGTGTGGTTCTGCAAAGAAGGTAAAGAATGCAAACAATGAAAATCACAAGTTAACTTAATTTAAATTTGCAAGAACTATGGACTAATACAATAACAGGCTTAAATGAACTGACAACATAAGTTATACAACTTACAGTTCTCATGGACGCACACACGTGATCAGTGAACGGGCTAGTTATCCTCCAGACAGCAGCAGTCTATTTTTTCTTTCCCTCCTTTTTCCGTTGAGTGGCGCGCGTGCATGCCTGCGGTGTGTAGCGCGTGTCTGCGCTATTCTCCGACATGCACTCTAACAAACACTGCTTATAGACAGCCTTTTGTACAATGACACTGACTCACTTATCATTGTAACGTTTCCAGATGTTTGCTATCAGGACGATGAGCTGACAGAACTGACAAGTTGAACATTGTCCAATTAGCACGACCCACCGCTGTGATGTTTTTGGTGGAGCTGTTCGTTTCATAGTTGACTCCGAAGAAAGCAAACGTTTGGCCATTAACTACATCAACGCAACAGTACATGTTAAACTGGACGGGCCCAATGACCTCTGAATAGTTCTACTTGTTGTTAAATTGCAATGTAAAGCAGCAGCCAATGCATTATGTCGGCAGAATATTTTAAAAGGCAACCGAGACTACATCGTGCCCTATTTCTGATGCCGTGGTGGCAGAAATCTTGCCATGGTGGGCTGCCAATACAAAATCAACATAGAGGACACACTGCATCTAGTTTGTGTACTGAATATGTTTTGGGTTCATTAGAAGGGCTTAAAAGGCCATGTACACCCACCGAGTTTTTCCGCACAATAACGGACAGTTTTGTTGTCATTACTTGGAATTCATCATGGGGGAGAAAAAAAAAACACACTTTAGTTAACTAACCTTCTTTAACCAGGGTTTTTACAAAATTGACACATAATCTAACACATCTGTTTCCTACAGAAAGTTGAGATTAACCGAATTATAAACACTTACTGTTGATTAATAATAGGGTTTATGAGGTTTAATGAGCAAAACTCCAAGTAAAAGTGAAAGAGCTTCTATTGTTCAGTCCACACTAGACTGCAATACAAAAAAATGTGTCTCTGCTACCTTATCTAATGAACACCGTCCTCCCTCCCTCGCTCCCCCTCCTCCTATCTGTCTAACGGCATATTAGTCTTGTTTCAGGGCTGCTAAGTCCAATACCTCAATACGGCTTTCTCTTTGAAGCCCCCACCCCCACACACACACATTTATATACATTTAACTGCCCCATAATCTCCCTCCAGGTCTGACTAAAAGCTCCCTCTCTCCTTTCTTTCTATTGAAAGTGACAGTGACGCTGCTTTATCAGGCCTGGATATGTCTGTTCCTCTGTGTGTGTGTGTGTGTGTGTGTGTGTGTG
>NC_045737.1:12788268-12793205 GCF_008692095.1 Etheostoma spectabile
TGTGTGTGTGTGTGTGTGTGAGTGAGAGAGAGAGAGAGAGATGGGAATACCCTCCCCAGCCCACTAGATAGATTATCGACAGGTTGACCGTGTGCGTGTTTAATTTGTCAGTCAGGTTGTGAAGATCAGGGCAACAATTACAGCGTGCTGCTCTGCTGGGCCTCACACACACTTTATACTGTGACTGGATATTTGAGTTAACAGGGAAGTGTGTGTGTGTGTGTGTTTGTGCGTGCCTGCGTGCGTGCGTGCGTGCGTGCGTGCATGGGTGCACCTGTGTGTTGACAGATGTGAAGCTTGTGTTTGTGTGTTTGTGCTGTTTAAGGTCTCTTTCTTCAAAATTGTTGTATTTTTCAGACCTTCTTTACATGCTTAAACTAATCTATCTATCTTTTTGTGTTTCTCTTTCTGTATGTGTGTGTGTCAGGTGTGAGCGTTGTGACCGCAGCTTCACACAGGCCACTCAGCTCAGCCGCCACCAGCGACTTCCCAACGAGTGTAAACCGGTGAATGAGAGCAGCGAGTCCATTGAGGTGGATTAACCCCTTCCCCCCCGACTGTGTCCCGACTGACTCCACATTAAGTCAGCTAAATATGGAAAAGCTTATTTTTCTTTTCGATTTGGCTCTCCGTTCACACAAAGCCAGGGCTTTTCTCACCTGAAAATTACAACTCAGACCTCCATTTTGCCCTCACTGTCCCAGAAAGACTTCAACAGGAAGACACTGTCTTCACCAGGCTGACTGACATAAGAAATTTAAACCAACAGAAATAGTTATACAGTAGGCCCAAGGCAAGTATACAGGAATAAAAACTGCATTGTTTTTATGCATTGATTCATTGATTTTATTTCCCGGCCCAATATAACATAGTGAAACCAGAAAGCTCACAGTAAAACTGTGGCCTTGATCAATACCTATAGTTAATGAGTTCACAACATATAGACAGTGGGTGGTTTGTGAGATCTAAACAGCTGTATGTGGAGATTAACTTCACTGAGCGGTAACCAGTGCTACAATGTACATAAGTATATTTTCTCAAGTACTATACTTAAGAACACATTCAAGGTACTTGACGTGGTACTTGTATTTTACTTGAGTATTTCCATTTTCTGCTACTTCATTCTTGTACTTCCCTACATGTCAGAGATAAATATTGTACTTGTACTTTACTACATTTGTCACTTAGATCAGCTGGAAAATGGATCGTCACAAAGCTGAAAACGGCTGATTTTCTGTCACCATGAAAAGTTTTTAGAGATACGTGGTTCTCACAGGACGGGGACGCTACAAACATAAGATAATCTTATAGAATATGATGCATAGCTGTAAATTAAACTACCCAATTGTCCATGAAGGGGTTAAAATGAGCACAAACAAACATTTACAGCAGTAAAATGCAACGTAGACATTAATGCAGCAGGAGTATTAATCCAGAAACATCAGATTTAATAGGAACACACTGACAGCAGAACACTTTGCACAATACATAGTTTTACTTAAAGTACTTTAACTACGTTTGGCTGATATATACTTTTACTTCAGTAAGGGTTAATGCAATAATTTCACTTGTAGAGTATTTTCATCGAGGTATTCTCTATTTTATACTTGTTTGGTTGACAGTACAAACAAAAAATGTGTTAATGAGAACAACAAAATTATAAAGTGGTCTGTATTGAAACACATTGTTGAAACATTTCCTGTTGTCCTGGCGTTTCCGTGTGGACGGAGACCTTTAGGGAAACGAAAATGGACGTTGTTCATTAAGAGCGTTTTCCGATTTAGCCGTCTTGTTGTGAACACATCCTGTTGGAGAGAACCCTGATTCAACCAAACCAAAGATCCTTTTTTTCCAGCAGAGAAGAAGAACTTTTAGACGAAGCAGTCGGACTAACGAACTTTACGTTTTTTGGACGGGGATATTTATTGGAGACTTTTTGGGAATCCTGTCAGGTTTCCCTCCAAAGAAAACTCTTTCTTGAAACCGGCACAAAAACAAGAAATACCAAAAAATTCAGACTGATTGTCTGTAGCTTTACTTCTCGGTTTTTATTTTCTTTATTGCAACAGCGATGCCAAAGGAGGCCGTGACCAAAGCAAACAGACTGACAATGCACAACGAGCAACAACACAAACGTTCAAGGACGTTCTTCATCACAAAATGAACCAAATAAAATGACATGGAGTATGTATTGTAAAAAAGTAATAATAATAATAATAAAAAGACCAAAAGAAAAACAAAGGACAAAACAAACATAAATTATATTTATCTTCTTGCTCATATCATGCTTCAGGCACTTTTGTTTGAAAATGTTGATAATTTAACTTTTGATGTTGGCAATGTAAAGATAGCGGAGAAAGGAGGGGAATACTGAAGAGACAATGGACATAATTTCTTATAGAAATAATCCCACAGTTTATGAGGAAATGTGTTAAATATGAAGTTGACACAGCATGTGTTTTAAAATGTATTTGGGCTAATGTTAGTTTTTTCTCATCTTGGCTTTCAAAACATTTTCAGGGTCATCATTTCTTCTTCTTTTTTATTTCAGATGATGAAGTATAAAATCCAAAAAGGGACAATGTTTCTGGTCTGAAAAATACTTTGTCATCTCTCCTAATATTGGTTTGTCTCATAGAGTGTATTTGCTACACAATGCAAGTTGAAATCCATTCACAAGCAATCTCAGACGTGTAAATAGACCTTGTGTCATTACGATACACTTTGTATGAAAATAAGTGAGGGTAAAAGCACAGTTATTACATGACCACCAAATTGTTGTTTTTTTGTGCCTAATAGTTACAAAAGCTTTAATTATGATAATAATCTGTAACTTCTCTTCCCAAAGACCAACAAAGTGTTGAACCTGGTGGATGTAAATCTACAGTCCAAACCAAAAACTCAAAGAGATGTTACACTGCAGGGGAAACACCTTTTACTTCAATTACAGGAACGTCTGTAAGAGTTCAGCTTTAATCATTGACAAAGAGTCAGGAGCAATCTTTTATTTATGTATTTATTGCGACTGCAAACTGCAGACCTGGGAAATCGCTAAAGACTTTAAAGAGCCCTGCTGAACAAGAGCATCGCAATTCAGGCCGATTGCAGCTAAATGTCGGCAAACCAGTTCTTAATGTGAGCTAAGTCAAACAAGTCCTAAAGCTGGCTAATAAATGGCTGCTGGATTTGTATTAGGGGTGCTGAGATTTAGCTGCAGTTTGCCACTTTTAGCCCATATTTGGAGGGTAGTCTTTGGTCTTTAGAGTGAGCCCGGTCAGTACCAGGGTTTCTACTTTATGGTACAGCACTGCTTGACTCAACTTACTTTTTTGGTACCGATACCCTTGTTGTTTCCACTGCAGCTAGTACCCCCTGCCATGGGATTATCTTTCAATGTGCCACGCACTGATACGTCGTTGTGCACAGCGTAGTGCACAGCATAGTTTTGTGGGCTGCCATTTTTCAAAATCTGGGTCAAATAAATGAAACAATTGCAGTCGCTATTGACGGCATCGTGGCCATATTAATATAGCAATGGTTGTGCAGGATTTACCCCGTTGCGCCAGTGATTTTTCTCTCGACAGACCAATCAGTGGTCTGGTGAGTTTAAACTCCACGTTACAGTATCTGCTCAGCTCGCTTGGAACCTCGACTAAGGTGAAACCAAAATAAATACCAGTTAATATTAAGAACGTTGCTAAAGGAATATCAAAAACAAGGGGATTTGAGTCAAACTGTACCATGCAGTGGAAAAGCAGCTTTGGTCAGCTCTCGCTGTGTTGATCTACTTTTATGATTGTAAAAGTAGATTAATTTGCAAAGCCTTCAGCCTTTTGAGTGGTAGCTTCTAGTAGACACTGATGCTCCAATCAGCATCATTGTCTTGCTGCTTGTCCTACAGAACATCTGCATTATCAATTTCATCAATCAATTAAATTTTTTTCCTAGACTTTTCGGCTAGTTTTCATACATTCTGTCTATTTTTACAGGTTATATTATATAAGTACACTCTTAGCTGTGGCAATCATTTTTCACAGTTGGAACTATCTGCACGTGTTGCATAAAAAATAATAAAAGTATTCCTTTATTTCAGATGTTTCAGATTTATCTAAGTAAACCTCTTATCAACTCTGTAATGTGTAGCACATCCTGATGGTCTGACACGTTAAAGCTGAACCGACTCCTACAGACGTGTTTGTGTTACTAAAAGTAAAAACTGTTCTCTGTCCGAGTATGACAACTCTTTTTTTGATCCAATGCTGTATATATAGAAAAAATGCAAACTATGGGATTTTTATCTGATGGATCAATGGGACTGAGGTGAAATACATTTGACTAAAACACAAATGTGAATATGGACCAGAGCTCTGAGCAGATCCACTTTCTGTCCAGATCCCGGGATCCAGAGGATCGCCTTCAAGAACAACTGAAGAAAGACAAAAAGTCCTTCAGCTGCCATTTATTTAAAAGAAAAACACACCCCTACATAACTGGCCAAACAAACCTGAAGACATGTTTGGATATTCCTACAAGCTACAGTGGCGTTTGTTAAGAGTAAATGTTTAAAAATGTAATACATATCCTTAGTTTTTTTCTGTGTAGAAAGTAGGAATTTGGGTTTAAAACGTATCATTTTAACTCCAATCCTCCATCCAAATAAATCTGTTAACTGTAATCTATACTTTCAAAATTACAAGTTAAATCCCAAACCCAACTTCAATGTCACGTATTAATTTGAAATAGTGAAACAACATTAATTGATGAAATCAGCCTCTCGGATCAGCTGAACGCAAACTGAATCTTGCTCTGACCTTCTGATGATGATTAGCAGTTCTTCTGTAATGTGACTGACAGAGGTCATGCCAAACAGAAACACTCATGAATCCATTTTGACACGATCTTGTTTGCATGATTTCTCTGACTCCTTCCCCCCCTCC
>NC_045737.1:12793215-12797628 GCF_008692095.1 Etheostoma spectabile
TTTTTTTTTAAATGAATGACAAAATGAAATCAAAAACCAAAATGACGTCCCGTAGAAAATAAAGCTGAAATACAGTTTTGATGCTTATCAGTAATTCTCTCTGAGGTTTCATTGTTCTACAATGTTTATCCACGACACTTTCCAGATGACATGGTAAAAACCACTGATGATCATTTTATGTTCGCAAAGAAAAACAACCTTTAATAAGACTTTTTTTTTTATTTAAAAAATGATGAAGGATTTTCAACAGTTCAATTGAAAGCTATGAGGAAAAAGTCCACCTTTCAAGAGAAAAACACAGCTGGTTATTGACTCATAATGTACATTATGTAATATTTCATCTGATGATAGGGTAAGGTGCTTAGTGAAACCTGTGACTTCAGGTCAACAACATTTTACACATAAAACGTCAAGGCAGGTATTATTCTGTTCTAATCCTAATTCATTAAAAAATGACTCAATTGTGATTGGAGCGTTTAGAAAAGGGGTGTGGCTTCAATTCACCTGAGATTTTCACTCAAATGTCTTTCGCGCCCAGCCAATAGCTTTTCATAAACTGCCACACTGGAAGTTTAGTGGCCGATCAACAGCTGCCTCTACTTACTGCTAATAATCTGTAACACGCACACACACATACATAGAAACACACATACACACACATATACACACAGCCCCGCCTTGACCTCAGCTCCGTCAGTCTGCAAACACAAACTGGACTTTCCACTTTGCAGTTGATTTCAGAGATTATTCCTGCGAGGATTCGACAAATTCACCAAAACAAACACAGTCCGAGCTTTCAAACATCAATCACAGGTCTTTTTTTACCGTGGGAACCGGATCCTAATCCTGAGGCCAAACAAAGGATCACACAACCAAAAGTTTCACGTCTTTTTCTTTTCTTAGTTTTTTTCTTCTTTTTTTTTGTCTGACCAACGTGAATGAATCCAGATCATATGACATGTAATGAGATTATGGACGTGGTAGTTTCAATTAGAAGCAGCTAGTGTGAGGGAGAAGAAAAACACACTTCTGACTGAGGAACAAGACTCAAGAGAAAAGAAATGGTTCGAACTGTTATGAGAAAAGTCATAACAGTGCAAGAAGAGGGGGAACCCCACGATTGGCTGATTCATAACCTCCACCTAAATAATGTCGAACATGTTCACAGATTATGTGAGTAAGAAACACTTCAACCAGGTTGAAGCAGTAAAACTAAAATCATTTGGATAACAAGGACATCTGACAGCAGGGATGTTGAATGTAATCAGATTTTAAATAATGGACCTACAGAAGGTTTCTGCAAACCACTCACAAAAATGACATTTTAGGGAAAACCTTTTACTGTTTAAAAATGAACAGAGACTATTCATTATAGAAGGGGCTTTAAATGTTGAAATAATTAACTTTTCAGCAATTTGGAGAATTATTCTTTCAGTTTTCAGCTTTAAATTAAAGGATTTCCTTCTTCCCTACACTCAGTTCTGTAAAAACACGCAGAATTCATTGAAGCTGACTTTATGTAGATAAAAGATTCGGTAACACTTTACTCTGGATAAGAGTGACATGATGGGCGCCCGGATAGCACAGTTGGTAGAGCGGGCGCCCGTAAATAGAGGTTTACTCCTCGCCCAGCAGAACCAGGTCCGACTCCCATCTGTGTCCCTTTGCTGCATGTCATTCCCCTTTTTCTTCTCCTTTCATTCATCTAATTTCTTCAACTGTCCTGTCAATAAAGGCCTGAAAATGATCATATTTAAAAGAGTGACACTGTGTTTTATTCACACCATTGGTCCCCTTGTACCCCAAAATACAGATAAATCAAAAGTATAATAAATAATAAAGAGGTATGTAAACTAAAATGAGAACAGAATAAAAATACAAACCCCACAACAACATTGGTAGATTATAATTACAATAAAAGGTAAGGTGAGTCTATGTTGAATCTAAGGAGCAACGTCAGCTGTTGGTAAAAGAAAAAAAATACAAAGAAAGTATTTCTTACTGAAATGGGATGCAGGGAAAGTAGAAATTCTTCCACAAATAGAAATACTAAAGTGAAGAATGAAAACGTCTTCCTCTCTGACTGCTGTCTGATTGTTTTCATCAGCTGTGACAGTTGAAAGAAAAAAGAAAGAAAAACAGAAAATACGACACCAACAATAAGAGCGTCAGTCAGGTATCAGTTAAGTGCGTTACCACTCTTCGTTTGTGTGTGTGTGTGTGTGTTTTTAATGGTTGTAATGGTTTGCTTTTGGGTGGAATTTCCTGTCAGGAGGGAAAATATTAAGCAGACGAGAGGTCACACTTTCAAAACCAATTAGACATGAAGCTGTGGAGGTTTTTTTCCCTTTAAATTGGAAACATGTTGGAAGGTTTCACTGTGAGAAAATCTGTCTGCTGTTAATTATACCACGGGTAAAAATGTTCTTGTGTGTGTGTGTGTGTGTGTGTGTGTGTGTGTGTGTGTGTGTGTGTGTGTGTGAGAGAGAGAGATGTCCTGTTTTGGACGTGTGTCCCCATGTTGATAGGCCTGATTATTAATGAAATGTGTTTGTTAATATGTAGCTTAATAGGTTTGTTTTTGGATCGTCTTGTGTTTTTGTTGTTGTCATATTCCAGGTGAGCACATCTGTCCAAATATCAGTGTGAACGCTGAAGACTAGAAGATGCGTCCTTATGGTGGGACACTCCATCAAAACAATGACAAAAGATGGAGTTTGATGATGTTAGGAAGTAGTGTGGGATCATGGGAGTTGTTGTCTTCACCACTATTGGCGTCATTGCAGTCGGATTCTCCCCTTTAGGAGTCCTTCAGTGTTCCATGTTCAGGAGGTTTTAACCTGGAGAGAGGATATTTTTTCCTCCAATGCTGTTCTGCTCATCCGCTGAGCAGATGCGAGGTGAGGTTTGTCTGAAAACAAGACATTTGATGACTGAAATCCTTCATCCAGTTAAAATATAGAGTTAAAACCCCACCAAGGTCTGAAATGTGTATTGTAAAAATGGAGCTTAAAACTGTATAACAGGTCAATTTAAAACAGACATGCACAGAGTGGGTATGATGCCATCAGGCGACCACATGTAACGGACCATTACCTTGACTGCAATGACAGATTTGACAGACTGAACATTGTTGGAAACATTTGGGATAATGTACACAACTCAACAAAATATATAACATAGATGGGGTCATTTTTAAACGTGTAAATGCAGAAAAGATCAATATTAAATCTTTGAAGTTACAGATTTACCTGACACGCACACATACATACAGTAATTGACAAATACACATACACGTTTCATTTCTGGAAACAAGCTGCAGCCCTGAAGTGTGTGTGTACAGTGTGTGGTTGTTGTAACGTCTGCAGTTCAACAACAACTGAGTAAGAAGATCAAGTGATGTGATGGAAAGCTCCAGAACGGCGGCTCGTTTGACCTCCAGGTGAGATTGTTGAGCCAATTCACTTTGGTTTGTTTTAACCTTTTTTTTTCCTATCAAATCACAATTTGATGGATCTTTCCTGAGTATAACCGTGTGTGTGTGTGTGTGTGTCATGTATCAGTCAAAATATGTTTCACACGAGAAGGTATTAGAGGAGGATTTCACTCTAAACAACACTTCTTTATTTTGCTCTTTCCTCCTCTTGTTGTCTTCCTCTTCAGTCTCCTCCTCGTTCCGGTAGATGGATGAGTTGGGAACATCTGCTCACCGTCAGCATGAGGGCCCACGTGTCAACACATACACACACGTTGGCTGTCTGTGTGTGTGTGTGTGTGTGTGTCTCCTAACATGTATGACATTTTTACATTTCTTTTCAACATACTATACAATGACTTTTTATGACATTCTGTACTATGACTTTTTATGACATGCGACTTTTATGACTTTTTTCAACATATTATACTATAACTTTTTTATGCCTTTTACGACCTATTATACTATTAAATAATGTTTTAACATACTACACTATGTCTTTTTATGACTTTTTTTGACATACTACACTATGTCTTTTTGTGACAGTTTTATGACATACTATACTACGACTTTTTAAAATCATTTTTCAAGACATAATATACAATGACTTTTTTTTTTACTTACTATACTATGACTTTTTTTAATCATTTTTCACGACATACTATACTGTGACTTTTTTTGACATACTTTATTATGACTTTCTGATGAAATTTTTCGACATACTATACTAAGACTTTTTATGATTTTTTTGACATGCATACTATGACACTTTTACATTTCTTTTCAACATACTATACTACAACTTTTTATGACATGCAACTTTTAATGGCATTTCTTCAACACACTATACTATGACTTTATATGACATACTATATTATTACTTTTTGATAAGATTTTTTAACATACTATACTATGACTTTTTGACTTTTTTAACATAC
>NC_045737.1:12797638-12798003 GCF_008692095.1 Etheostoma spectabile
ATGACTTTTTGACTTTTTTAACATACTATACTATGACTTTTTTTAATCATTTTTCACGACATACTATACTATGACTTTTTATGATATTTTCTGAGATACTATACTATGACATTTCATGATATTTTTTGACATACCATACTATGACGTTTTATGATATTTTCTGACATACTATACTATGACTTCTTTATAATATAGGCTACTATACTATAACTTCTTATGATATTTTTTTGACATACTATGCAATTAATTTTTATGACATGCACCTTTTTATGGCAAGTCTTCAACACACTATACTATGACTTTTTTGGCATTTTTACACATACAATACTCTGAGTTGTTGTGACATTGTGATGTTGTGTTGTTTA
>NC_045737.1:12798013-12800483 GCF_008692095.1 Etheostoma spectabile
GGGAGTCCTCTAGAGGGGATTCCTAACGTTGGGTGACGTTTATGTTGAACTAGCAGTCTTGCTGCAGCTGATACATGGTGAAGTAAACGGTCACCCATTATTCTCTCTGGACTTGAAGTTTCGAAAGGATACACAAGCTTCATTCTTTGTCTTGGCAGTACAGTTAGCTATCTGCCGAGCTAATGTAGCAGGCTAGGCCGCGCCACACACACACACACACACACGTAGAAGCGGGGGCAGAACAGACGTACTATACTTTGACGTTTTATGACATACAACTTTTCATGGTATTATTTCGACAGAGTATACTATGACTTTTTGACATTTCATTTGACATACTATGGTATACCTTTATATAACATATGATAGTATAACTTTTTAGGACATGCAACTTTTCATGGCCTTTTTTCAACATACTAAACTATGACTTTTTATGACATGCAACCTCTATGACTTTTTTTTAACATATTATACTAAAACCTTTTTATGCCTTTTACGACCTATTATACTATTAGACAGTAGACAGTTATTTAACATACTATACTATGACTTTTGTGACTGTTTTATGACATACCATACTATGACTTTTTTAAATCCTTTTTCACGACATAATACACAATGACTTTTTTTGACATACTATACTATGACTTTTTTTATTCATTTTTCACAACATAATATACAATGACTTTTTTTGACATACTATACTATGACCTTTTTGTCATTTTTATGACATACCATACTATGACTTTTTTTTAATCATTTTTCACGACATACTATACTTTGACTTTTTTTACATACTTTATTATGACTTTTTTGACTTTGATCGAGATACTTTACTGTGACTTTTTTTCAACATACTATACTATAACTTTTTATAATTTTTTTTGACATACTATACTATGACTTTTTATGATATTTTTTGACATACTATACTATGACTTTGACATACTTTATTTTGACTTTTGATGAAATTTTTCGACATACTAAACTATGACTTTTTTGACATACTATACTATGACTTTTTATGATATTTTTCGACATACTAAACTATGACTTTTTATGACATGCAACTTCTATGACTTTTTTCAACATATTATACTAAAACTTTTTTATGCCTTTTACGACATATTATACTATTAGACATTAGACAATTTTTTTGACATACTACACTATGACTTTTTGTGACATTTTCATGACATACCATACTATACCTTTTTTAAATAATTTTTCACGACTTACTATACTTTGTTTTTCTAATTTTTTTGACATACTATACTATGATTTTTTATAATTTTGTTTGACATACTATACTATGACTTTTTATTATTTTGTGTGATATCTATATTATGACTTTTTATGATTTTTTTTCAACATACTATACTATGCCATTTTATGATTTTTTGTGACATACTATACTTTGACTTTTTATTAATTTTTTTGATATACTATATTATGATTTGATTTTTTTCGACATACTATACTATGACTTTTTTGACATACTTTATTATGACTTTTTTATGTTTTTTGACATCTATACTTTGACTTTTTATTACTTTTTGACTACTTTTTATGACTTTTATAATTTTTTTGACATACTATACTTTGACTTTTTATTAATTTTTTTGATATACTATATTATGACTTTTTATGATTTTTTTTGACATACTATACATGACTTTTTTTTGACATTTTTATGACATACCATACAATTACTTTTTTAAATCATTTTTCACAACGTACTATACCGTGACTTTTTTTGACATACTATACTATGACTTTTTATATTTTCGACATACTAAACTATGACTTTTTATATTTTTTTGACATCTATACTATGACTTTTTTATCATTTTTCACGACATACTAAACTATGACTTTTTATAATTTTTTTTGACATACTATACTATGACTTTTTTATCATTTTTCACGACATACTATACTATGACTTTTTATAATTTTTTTCAGCATACTATACTTTGACTTTTTATAAATTTTTTTGACATACTATACTATGACTTTTTTTTAATCATTTTTCACGACGTACTGTCCAATGACTTTTTTTGACATACTGTACTTTGACTTTTTATAATTTTTTTCGACATACTATACTATGACTTTTTATGATTTTTTTCGACATACTATATTATGACTTTTTATGATTTTTTTCGACATTCTATAATCTATACTATGACTTTTTATGATTTTTTTCGACATACTATATTATGACTTTTTATGATTTTTTTCGACATTCTATAATCTATACTATGACTTTTTATGATTTTTTCGACATTCTATAATCTATACTATGACTTTTTTTGACATACCGTATTTCCTGCACTATAGAGCGCACTATATTATAAGGCGCACTGTCAATGAATGGTCTATTTTTGATCTTTTTTCATATATAAAGCGGACTATTATTTCCCGCATTAAGCGGGAAAAAACAGTCAGATGCGGATAGAGAGATTAC
>NC_045737.1:12800493-12800574 GCF_008692095.1 Etheostoma spectabile
AAAACGAAAGCACCAAGAAGGACCGCCTCGAAAGTCATTAATATTCATGTCCCGTGCTAACGCTGTTGCCTTCAGTCGAAT
>NC_045737.1:12800584-12801455 GCF_008692095.1 Etheostoma spectabile
GAGACGCTTCTACCTGCTGCTCTCTGTTCAATAACCCACTGTATAATTTTGTCCTCTAACTGTGGCCATCTCGCTTTGTTCCCGCGGAAACTCTGTGAGGTCTTCTTTACTTGGCGCAGGTCATCTTCTTGCTTCCTCCACTTCCGTACCATTGATTCCATAATGTGAATTCTCCGCAGCTGCTCTATCCCATGTTCACTGCGTGCCTTAAGTTGAAGTCCGCGTCGTAAGCGTGTCTTTTGACAGGTGCCATTTTGGGGTCCTTAACACACACACACTGTAATATTATGCATGTACGATGTATTACTCCGCGACGTCGCGCTACGGTAGCCGTAATGCTGCAAGCGGTGCGGCTTTGGGTTTACCAAAGTCGTACTAAAACATTTTGACTTAGGCCGTGAGCGCTTGTATAACACAAATCGCTTAGAGGTCAGTAAGAAAACCAGAAGGAATAAAAATCCATATATACGGCGCTTCGGATTATAAAGCGCACTGTCGTTTTTAAAGAAAAATAAAAGGTTTTTAAGTGCGCCCTATAGTGCAAAAAAAATACGGTACTTTATTATGACTTTTTGATGACATTTTTCGACATCAGAATCAGAATCAGCTTTATGTGCCAGGGATGAGGACACATACGAGGAATTTTTCTTTGGAGCATCGTTGCTCTCAATGTGCTTACAGATACAAAACAACAAAAACGACAATATACACACTAATATATACATACTCTAATCAGAAACAATATAGAGGCATGAGTGAACGAAGAGTTCAATCAAAATTATTTAAATGTGGAGCATAGTGCAAGGGTAGGCTACTGGGATAAATAGAATTATGTTATTATATTACAATATGAACAGTATGAACATTATGG
>NC_045737.1:12801478-12843707 GCF_008692095.1 Etheostoma spectabile
GAATGATGAATAAATAACAAATAATAAGTGAGATGTGAGAATGGGAATGATGAGTAAAAAGTAAATAATAAATAATAAGTGAGATATGACAATGAGAATGATGAGTTGAACAAGTTGACCAAACCATATTAAATCACTAGCACCTACTACAAGTAATCCATACATAGTTTCCCCTAATTTCTCTCTCTTCCTCAATCTGTCCTCCCGGTCCTCTTAGGAGCTGAACAAGAAGAAGACCCAGAAAGAGATGGAGCACACCATGCTATACTATGACTTTTTATGATATTTTTTGACATACTATACTATGACTTTTTATGATATTTTTTGACATACTATACTATGACTTTTTGATGAAATTTTTTGACATACTATACTATGACTTTTTAACATTTCTTTTCAACATACTGTACCTTTTTATGACATGCAACTTTTAATGGCATTTTTTCAACACGCTATACTATGACTTTATATGACATACTATATTATTAATCTTTGATCAGATTTTTTGACATACTGTACTATGACTTTTTTGAACATACTATACTATGACTTTTTTAAATCATTTTTTACGACATACTATACTATGACATTTTATGATATTTTTTGACATACTATACTATGACTTTTTTAATAATTTTTCACGACATACTATACTATGACTTTTTTGGCATTTTTACACACACGATACTCTGAGTTGTTGTGACATTGTGATGTTGTGTTGTTTATCTAGGGAAAGGGAGTCCTCTAGAGGGGATTCCTAACGTTGGGTGACGTTTACGTTGAACGAGCAGTCTTGCTGCAGTTCGATGAGACATGACTTTTTGTGAGATACATTACCATGACTTTTTTTCGACATACTATACTATAACTTTTTTATGCCTTTTACGACATACTATACTTTTTTTTATATATACTATGCTATAACTTTTTATGACCTGCAACTTCATATGACATACTACACTCTGACCTTTTATGACATTTTTGTGACATATTGTACAATTACTTTGATATACTATGACATCTTTAAGACAAAAATAAAAATTGATCATATAGTATGTCATTAAAAATGTAAGATTTTAATTGCTGATTAAAATCCCTGTTAAAAGTGAACTAAAAGTACTAAAATAAATGATCAAACACTCCATCTCGGCACTGTTTTATTTCTATGCACTTCATATTTGAACATCTACTTGGAATATAGTAAATCAAAATGCATCATTATTTACAAAGCGTTTGAACCATAGAAAAAATTACAAAAAAGGATTAGAATATAATTTATGATGCTCTTTATTTGTTTAAGAGTGTAAATATCTCTCCAGTGGCTCTCTGCCATTTAATAAAACAGAATTATATTAAAAGTCTTTATTAAAAAACTACAAAAACACACATTTACACCGCAGGTGTTATCCCAAAATAATTTATTGCAAACTCAAAAGTCATTTCTGTTCCGATGATAAAAAAATAAATTAATGTTTCACAGCTTCTGCAGGTCAGAGGAGTGTAAGTTTCTGAGGCTGCAGCGCCACCTGCTGTCACATAAAAACACAACAAACATCGACACTTTACAGACTGAACACAAACTTCTCAATCTCTAATAACTTAACACATATTTCAGGTTCAGAGTTTAACCCTCTGATGCTCAAACATTGCTATTTTAAAGGAATAGACTGCTTTTCATGTTTTACTCCATTAACTACTTATCATGTAAACATTTAACTAATTCAGAAATCAGTATTAAGCTTTTAATTTATTTTAGTTCATTCAGTTTACATTTGTTTAGGAAATGTGGATTCATTTGCCAATTCATTTCTGATTGATCAATCATTAAGTTTCTAAAGTGCCCATCACAATAAGATGACGTCAGAATTGTTAATTAATAAATCATTGACAATTCACAAACAAATCGACGACTCATTTCAGCTCCAGTGAACTTTGAGAAAAGGTTCAGGCAGGTTCGAAAACATCTGAATGTCCTTGAATGCATCAGCAGCTCACTGAAAACTGAATGAAACGGTTTTCTGCTTGAAGAAAGCAGAATATCTAAAAGACTATATATTTATATAATATTGTTGGATATAATTGTAGTCTTAATGGTTTAGACATGCAAAACTAGTGGAATGATCCTTTAAAGGACAAAATCACATTTTGTTCAAGTCCATCTTAATACAATACTCAGTCATAATTACACAGATTTGTTTTTGCTGTAATAATTTTGACTCTAAGATGGACAGTAAGGAATGATTACAAACACTCATTAACACTCAGACACGAATGTGTGAAGTTATTTAAGTATTGTGCTTCTGATTTAAGGCCACGTTTACACTGTCTGGTTAGAGTAACACACAGTAAACCTCAGGCGAGTGTGTGTGAATGCAGCCGGAGCGGATGGTTAACCTGTAGTCTCAGATGCGACCTTGTCTCTTGATTGGACGTCAGAGATTTCCTCTGTCCCTCATGGCGTCCTGTATCTGTCTGTTGAGCTCGGCGATGATTCTGTCTTCGTGCGTGTAGACGCCGGTCCTCAGCAGAGTGTCCCTCTCCTCCAGCAGGCGGCTCAGATGTTCGTCAGCGCACTCATTAACACTCTGAGTGAGGGCGGGGCCGGACGGGGACGAGGCGGGGCCCAACCTGTCCTCCTGCTGCTTTAATCTGTCAAAGAAAAAAATCAAACACTTTTCTTAATTAGATATGTTAGATAATAACCACAGAGTGCAGTATGTAGTGCACATAGATACATTTATATATACACACTAGCTAAAAACGTCCCTGTTAAAATTCATGCCAAAGAACTTGAAACCTGAAGGATTTGTCTTCACATGGAAATGCATTTATAAAAACGAGAGGATCTGACCTGTTGAGTTCGTTCCTGATGTCTTCCAGCTCCTTTCTGTCCTGGTGGACCGCCTCCTTCTGCTCCGTTGCTAGGTAACGCAGCCTCATGGCCTCGAGCTCCGCCTGCTGCTTCTTCAGCCGCGTCATGGCGTTTTCCTGCTCCCGCTGCAAACAAACACACAAAAACAAAACATGAAGCATGTGTTTTGGTCTGTCTATAATAATACTGTCAAAATGTCTGTCTGTCAACATGAGTCCTGCCGTCCTGCCGTGGTCTACGGGGCAAATCTGAACTGAGAACATTTCAAAATAAACCTCTGACCTCGGGGATGAAATGTGTGCGTTTGGATGCCAAGGAACTGTTTTTCCCTAATTACACAGAGGTCGGTGATACATTTGTCTGGTTTCACATTTTCATAAAACCGCCCTGAGAAGAATGTTGCAGGACTTGGACGAATTCACACGAACACGATGAGAAAAACTTAATAAAAACATCTACAAAGTCGTATTTCTTTCAGCTGCTCCGGCCTCCAGCTCAGACTTCCCAAAATGACCCACAATACTAATCTGGGCTCGGTCTGCTGGCTTACAGCTGGAAAACAAAAACATGTACATGTTGTGTCAGTCAGTCAAAAGGGATTCAGAGTTTGCAGGTTTGCATCCAACAACCTGCTGGGAAACACTAAGCATCCTCACCAAATTCAAAGTTATACCGACTCAGCAGTTATTTCAATATCTTCTTAACAGACCGACCGACCAGCCGCTGCTAACTGGGAGGAAAAACGTGGAAAACATGGCAAGCAGCAGACTGGAGGTGATTTGAGAAGCTGGAATCTGTGTGTGTGTTCTGGTGATACAGAGCAGAACGAGCAGCCGGCTGATTCTGGATGGGAAAACTAACATGTTCACATTACTGCCCCGCCGACCACTTTTCACACGCCTGATCACCTCCCCTCCTAGCAGAAAAAAACACACACAATCGCTCATGAAAACATCACTCTCTCAGTCTCACTCACACACAGGCGGTGGTATGTTGACACAGGCTCAGCTCTCTGTGGACCATTAGCAGTCTGTATTACGGCAGTTTTAAGGTTAATTACTAGAAAAACAAACATGCTAAACATTTTCTCTAGTGCCCGCTGCCAAGGACAATCTGAGGCAGAGTCCTGAAACAATTAGAGGACGAGGTGATACCGAGGCCTCGGCGGCGACGGGGAGCGGGGGGGGAAGGAGAAAAGCTACTAAAACTCAGGACCATGAAGCAGATTATTTACAGTTATTACGTCATGAATCCTCCCGGCAGCTACACCTGAGCACGAGCTCCGTGCAGACACTGGATGGAAAAGGGCAAATGCAACAACTCGCTCTCGTCACATTGCTTATTACTAATGCAATACACATTTGGATTTCATGCAGTTGGCACAGGCTGTTGATGTAGGCAACTTTTTATTTTTTTTATTGCAGGGCTTGTCTTAAGTGATGGTCCAGCCGGTTTGCAGAAAATCAAACAGGTTTAAAGGCTGACACACCACCACGATTATCGGTCGTCGGACAGTCTGGCGAGGTCGGTGACTCGAGTCGGTTCGGTGTGCTCCGTGCCATCGTCAGTCGGAGGAGCCGACGGTCTTCATTTGGGCTGATTCGACATGTTGAATCGGTGGGTGGGCAGTAGGACTCAATGACCAATCTTATTGGTGGAGTGCTAACCCAGAAATGATGCGCGGGATAAGCGTGACGAACGCCTCTCAAAATTGCACGGCCTCTTTCTAACTTAAAAAGCTTTCAGAAACACGTTTCCATGAACTATTGTCGTTAAATACAAGATCGTATTCAGAAAAAGCCGCCATGGCGGTCTGGCTGTGAAATTCCAGGAAGCCAGACCCACGCAACGTATTCGTCCAATCAGCTGCCAGTTTTCCTTTTTGGGCGACAGTACAGATTAACGCCGTCTGCTGTTGGAAAACATGTTACACCTCGCGCACGTGCAGAACGTACCCTCAAATCGGCGTCGCTTCGGTGTGTTGAGGCACGTTTTTGACCAACTCGTGGAGGCAGTCAGTCCGACGGTCGGTCAGAGTCTTACGCTTGCACACGGGATCGGACGAGTGAAACCGGAAATCAACCTCTCTCTAACAGGATTAAATATTTACCACAACATAAAACATCTGAATGATTTGAAGAAACATCTAGTCATTTTGAATTTAGTTATTTGAACTTAAACTCTGGAAACGCAACAGGATGTCATTAATTGTAAAACGATGGATAAAACACGAAAAAAGGACAACTGGGACTCGCATTAGAGACAAACGAGGATCACAAAACTGAAATCACGGAAAAATATGGTTTAATATAAAATGTCTTCTTTTTGTAAAGAGCTGAGCGACTGAAGCTGAGCTGGCTCCACACCTGAGGGGGTTCAGGGGGAAGAATTTAAATATTACACAATTTGAAAAATCAAAAAGAACCCAGGATTGATGTAATGACTCATGGTCCTCACTTGAATATGATTTTATTCTTCATAGTGAAAATAGAGAAACAATTCCTTTAAAATGCTGCACAGCTCAAAGAGACTCCTTTTATAGGTCTAGTTTAGTCTGACCAACAGCCCAAACCCCCAAAATATTTGGATTACTTAATATAGAAAATAAAGAAAAGCAGAAAACTGAAAGCAGAAAACCTTTGACACGACTTCCCCAGGAGTTAAAGTTGGATGTGAATGAACTTGAGTGCAGCGACGAGGCGAATCACTAACAGAGGCACACAAAGCCCAAAAAGATGTTGGTCAAACGGGTCACATCCGCCAAAAAGACGACATCGGGGAAATATAGGGCCAACTGTGGAAGGACTCTTCTTAATGAAGACTGAACAAACTGACAGTTTACATGTTAAACCGTCCACTAACAATTTTTGTTTTAAACATAAATTAATCCAGACATTATTTTTTTGTAAAAAGATAGTTCCTTTAAAAGGTCAGAAAATAGTTACAATGCCAATCCCAATTCCCAAATCTGAACATGTTTTCAACCATCACGCTGCAGCTAGCGATTGTTGACATTTTTGCTTGAAAAAAATGCTAAAAAATAATAAATGAAATTGCCAATGTTTTTTCTGTTGACCGACTTATCGATTAATTAACTTCCTTGTAACTTATAATGGTCTCATTTCATTGTTGTTGTTTTAATGTGTTGCATTTTCTTGTGTTGTAATTTCTTTTGAGCTACATCTTTTGACTGAAAAATCTATAAAACAAGATTTATTAATAAAAAGTGAATGAAAGGAATACATTATTATTTTTTAGCTTTTAACTAAAAGCCTCAGCTCCACACAATACTCAAAACAGCATCATGGGTACAAAACTAATGAATCCATCAACAGGACTGCATGAATAACGGAAACAATGTGTCACTTTTTTTTTTAATTTGATGTTATTATTCATTGTTGAATTACCAATACAGATTAAAGTGTCTACATAATATATTTGAACTAACCCAGAAGAGATCTGCTCCACACAGGGTTAAATACCTCCACAGCAGTGCTGTATCTCGGAGTGTTTGAAGGGTTAAGCTCAGCGTGTTGGGGCTGCTCTGGCGGGTTTGTAGAGCGATAAGTCCGAGATAAGAGACACAGGAGCAGAGTTTAAGAACCCGGTCTGCCTGTCTGCGATAGAAGCTGCTGCTCAGATTAGAACCACCGAGCACACTGACGGGTTCCTACGACTGGGTATTGTTTCCATAGCAAGCCAATGCTTCTTTAACACCGTACTTGTAGGGATATAATCATGTTTTATTAATTTAGCAAAACAAGTCAAACGTTGGCTAAACACAAGCAGCCGTACAAGGACTTTGCACAAATAAAACGGTTAAGAATTTGGCAATATGTGTATTTAAATCAGGAACTATCTATCAAATCATAAGTTAACCTAACCAGGCAACACTTAACAAAATCAATCAGAACAATTTTAGGGGCATTCATTGTTACGTATGGAAATCGCATGAACAGTTGGCGTTTATCAGGCTGAAACTAGTGATCTACCAAACGCTTGTGCAGTTAAGAGTTTGGTGAATGCAACCTGGAAGAAAAAAGTTGAGGAGATTTAGGATAAGAATATGAAAAAGGAGGCCCTCTGACTTTTTAAAGGCTTTTAATTTGAAACTACAACTGATGTTTTTGCAGTATGGGTTATTTTCATATTAATGTTCTATTAAATCCCTCATTAGCTCCAGAAAATGTATCACCCTCCCTGACCTTCCCTGTCTGGAACACGCCCCTCATACTGGAGCTCCAGGATATTCCAGGAATGCCCAGTGGGAACCATCAGAGAGTCTCCGCTGAGACCAGTAATACTGAAATTCCCTCTGAGGACATGTTGCATCTGCTCTCTGACAGACAGCGTTGTACAAACAGACTCATGAGAGAGGTCAGTTTTAGTCAAGACGGACACGGAGGGAACTGAACCCCAAACGTTGAAAGCGTGAGTGCTTCAACTGACTGAAACCAAGATATGATATGAAAAAATGACTAGCCCGATTTTTATGAAAGCAGATCCAAATCACGGGGCGGAAACAAAACATTTTTCATGTTTTCGTTAACGTAGTGAGATAGGACATGTGTGCTGCATTTTTCTGGTGTCGGAATAATCGGGAAAATGAGTTCCCGACTGGGAAAATTGCGTTAATGGAGTGGGGAAAAAATCGATTCTTAGATGCATTGCGATTCTCTCTAGAACGATTGATGCTCGATTCTTCTAAGTTAATAATCGATTTTTTTTTAAAGTAAACGTCTCCAGACATGTACATATCAGAAAAAAGAGTGACTGAAAGAGGATGGCATAATGGACAAAGGAAACTTAGAGTTCAGGCAAGAGTGCAGCAAAAAAAACACACAAAAATGTCCAAAAGGACAAATAAATAAGTTTTGTATACATACAAATAATCTAATAAGAATTACATAAAATTGTTAGGCAAAACACATAAAGGCTGTTGATCTACTTTATCACATTTCATCTGACCGCCTCATGTTTCATGTTCTAAGAAGCCAATTCTCCACCTTAAACATGACTGAGCCTCTGATACGGAAGATCACTGAGAGAGAAGGGGACTTTCACAAGCATCTTTCAGGCTTAAGCATGGAATGACTACAAAACAAAAACCTCAGTAGACAAAACATTTCATTAAAACTTGTGTGACAAATACTATATATGTCAAAATCTAACAAACTCAGATATATAGTATTTTTTTAAATCATGCACTGAAATGTACATAAAATAATTGTTGCATCGATAATCGCTTAAGAATCGTATTGGCAGTATGGGTCTGTTACAAAACTCCACTGATGAGTGGTAGAAACACGAGTGTCTGTTTGTACTGGACCAAGTTATCTGCTGACTGAGCTACAGATTATTAGAGATTTTGCATTAAAAATAAACACAAAACAAAAAGACCAACTTTGATCACTGAGGCTTTAAACAGGTAAACACCACTGGATCTTATCTACCAAACTTTATTAACTACAAAGACAGCAGACTTTGGTAAACTGGAGGTTTGCACCGATGTCTCATGTTACTGTTGGATTTACAGATATAAATATTCTTTCGGTACGGGCCTATATAAATGACCAAATTTAGTTTCCTGACCTTCCACTTGGGCTGTAAAAATACCAAATTTAGCTTCCAGCCTCAGATCTTTAATCTCTTTGTCCCAATATTTTTGCTTTGAAAAGACCAACTTAAGCTCCTTGTCCCAATATTTTGGATTGAAAAAGACAGAGGCTAACTCTCTGATCTAATACCTCAGAGCCGTCTGGACATTAATTCTCGCTCTACACCTCCTGAGTTGAAAAGCACATTATTCGTCCGACAAGAATTTTTATGATCCGAGTTGAGCTAAACAGCACGCCATGCGAGGCGCTGAGAGGAGAGAATAAATAGGCCAGGAGAGGCCGAGAAAAACCAAACAAAAGCCGGCTTTAAAAACCGCCGAGCACCAAGACGGATGGTCGTGTAAACACAGGCCTGATATTTAATAAAAAGCGAGAGTGAATAGTTAGCGCTTGGCTAGATTATTGCTCAACCCAATCCCAGGGATGATTAATAGGCGGGGGGTGACACTCAGCGCCGAACCCCTTTAGAGCTGCATAAATCACACCGTGTTTTCTTTACGATGATGTGGCACTTAGAGAGGGGAGGAAGGAGGGATGGGAGGGGGAGACAAAGAAAGAGAGTATAAAGAAAGAAAAGACAGGAGAAGACTTAAACCAAATGACAAAAAGGTGGAAAGATAAGGAAGTTATGAACAGAAAGAAATGAAGTATGAGCTGGAAAAAGGAGAGAGGGGGAAAAAGGAATGAGGGTTAAGGCAGAGAAAAAGAAAGGGAAAGAAGAGGTAAAAAGTGGACAAAAAAAAGGTGAATACAGGGATAATAGAAGTGGAAAAATTAGGTAAAGAAAGGAAAAGATGGAAAGTAGAGAGGAAAGGCAGAAGACAAAGAGAGATAAGAGGCAGGGAGATAGAAGAAGTGGCTGAAGGGAGAGATTGGGAGGAAGAAGAGAGACTGATGCAAAAGAAGAGAGGAGAAAGGAAAAGGCAGTAGGGGAAGAGAAAGACTAAAAACAAATGACAACAAAAAGGAGGAGGGAAATGGAAGTTATAAACTGGAAAAAGTGTGAGGTGGAAGAATAGAAAAATATGAGAAACAGGGGTAAGAGAAAGGAAGAGAAAGACAGAGGGAGAGAAAAAGGTAGAGAAGGGGAGAAAAACAGAAAGAGAGGAAGAGAGATTGATGCAAAAAGAAAAGAGAGGAAACCATGTCTGTCCAGTTTTCCAGCTGGTTGATTTCAGTAACAGTTATTAGTTTGTCAGATAAGGTCTGTGTGTGTTTACATTAGTCTTAGGCTGACTGAAGCCCCACTTAGTGCTGTGTCTGTGTGTGTGTGTGTCTGTGTCTGTGTGTGTCTGTGTGTGTAGGAAAAAGGAAAGGAAAGAGTGAGAAAGAAAAAGAGAGGTGTGTTTTTTCACCAGATCCAAATATTTAGCTGAGGTGAAGTAGACAATGAAATGTGTGAGAGCCATCAGTTTAGTGCGCGCACACACACACACACACACACACACACACACACACACACACACACACACACACACACACACACACACACACACACACACACACACACACACACACACACACACACACACACACACACACACACACACACACACACACACACACACGTTGGGTTTATGCTAAAGCAACCAAACCTTTTCCTGCTTCACATTAAAAGCTTTCAACTGGCAAACCGACCGGATGCTTTTATTGTGAAGAGATCAGACGTGATGAAATGTTTGTCGACAACTTGTTTTTAGCTAAAGGAAATTTTATCAGAGCTTCTTTTCGCCTTTATGCACACCGGCCACATACATACTGTACTGTACTGAACAGATGACGTCGGCGTCCCGTTCCCTCCCCTCCTCCGCTCTGTGTCTTTAAACAGAGCTGTTAAATGTCCTAACACTGCCAGCTCGTCTCCAGCAGCAGACAAAAACCTGCAGCGTCCTGAAGCTGCCAGGTGTCCCAACAGAGAAAAACTACTGTTATCTGCTGTGAAAAATAACCGGTGTCAGGAGGAGAAGCCTCAGCGTGGCTCTCCACTGTGTCTTTAGTTTGGAGCTAAAGTTAGTCTCCAAGGTGTGGCTTTTTTGGTTTGGTTTTATTTGACTTGTAGAGTGATTTTTTATCATCCATGCATTTATTGATGTCAGTTCTTCTTCTTTTTTTAACATTTACTGTCACATCATTATGCACTTTCCAAAAGTCAAATGTTCTCTGTTGGGGAGTTTAAGGAGGCTTCAACATCTGAGATATTAAAACTGTCTGGCTGTGAGGAAAAACTGACATGCTGACATTATTTTATCCGTTCTAACATTCGACAGAAGTTATCAGTCAATTAATCTGATATCATTTTGAGAATATGCTGCTTTTTTGTCTATATTTTTGAAATTTCACAGACCAAACAATAGTCGGGATAATAATGACCAAATGAAGGGATCATGAAATCGATCGGTTTTGGCTGTCCTAGCATTGTCTGATTTGTGTTTGGTATAACATAACATTTAGTTGTATGTACCTATTTACAACTTCCTGCAGCTAAACAATACTACTCCACATGGAAACTGACAGCCTTTGGATCCACTGACTTTGGGTTAGGAATGGACCATTTTTAAAAAAAAACGTCACAGACTCCACTTTTTAGGTCTTTTGAAAGTTAACTCTCAGAATTTTTTATGAAACTGTGGTGAGTGCTTCACTGTAAACGCCCCTCCCTCCAGACGAACGGTACCTGTTTGAACCTGGCCAGCTCTTTTAAGGCGCGCCCCCACTGCTGCTTGTAGTGCAGCTTGGACTTGGTAGTGGATTCCAGCTTCCTCTCCAGCTCCACCTTAATAATCACACAGCAAAAAGATCAGCAACTTGTCTTTTGTTTTTGTTTTTCTGCTTACATGTGAGAGACAAGTAGGTAGTAATGATGTTAAACACGAGTAGATTACCTTCTCTAGAGTCAGTAGGTTGACCTCTGACTGCAGTCTGAACTCTGGTCTGATGTTCTGTTGTTCTCTGTAGAGCTGGAACTCTTTCTCCAGCTGTTTGTACCGAAACTCGCCGTCTGCAATCTGGACGACACAAACAGAGAAACAAGTTATTATTTTTAACACCTCGGAAATTGGAAGTCGGAGCTGGGAATGACGCCACACCCGAGTTGAATGCGTTCCATTTACAAATCGGATTTTATCATTCTGGGGTTAGCCAGGTTAGCCATTGATAGCAATACCAGGGGATAACAACGTGTTACCCTGATTTTGTCGTGCATACAAACTGCGTGACAACATGTCCACAGGTAGAAGTTGGACAGGACTGTGTGTAAGACTGATTTAGTGAGACACAAGTAAGACAGAAGTGCTAATAACTGTCTGTTACTACAGCTTTCCCAACTGTTGATGCACGGGGCAGCCATGTTGGATTTTGAGATTGGGGTACTGCAAGATTGTCTGACTTCCCAACTTGGAAATTTGAGTCCAGGGTGCGTGTTTACAACAGTGACCTCCGGAATAGTATAAATGGAACGCAATATCACTCTGACACAATCAAAAGTACACACACTCTCTCTATCTCTGTACCTGTTGCAGCAGTCGACCTCTCTCCTCCTCCATCAGTCGGGCTTTGTCTCTCTCCAGCGCCACCCGGTGGTCACAGTCCTGCTGCAGCCTCCTGCTGCTCTCCTGCAGCTCCCTCTGGGTCAGATCGTGTTCAGCTCGCAGCTCCCTCTGCAGCCTCTGAGTCTGAACACACAAACAGAACCACTGTCAAAACACACGCTTTAAAACACTGTGGTTCCTTTAGCGGAAAAATGTGGGTAATACATTGATAACACTGTTATTCTGAGTGTCAAATTAATAGATTTATGTGCGTACTGTGTATCAATTGGACACATTTAAGTTTCAGTTCACCAATATGCCACATTTAGATTTTTTAGAACAGATTCCATAACCCTCTTTTACACAAGAGAAATTAAAATGCCATAAAAGTGAAAGTGTGATTTTTCCCCAGAATGTCGCCACAGACACAGTTCATAATACTACAAATGCAAGAGCTTTCATCAGTGGCTCAATCCCCATTGTGTTACCTCATTGGTGTTAGTGACTTAACAGACAATTTTTGAATAAAAATCTTCCAGATTATTACTTTTTCATTTAAAAAAAAAAAACCCTTAACATTCACTAGTTAAAGCTGTTAAATTCTGAGGATTTGCTGTGTATATTAAAGTGTCAGAGGTGAGTCTGACCTCCAGCTCGGATTCAACCAGCTGTTTCTCTCTTTTCTCCAGATTAGACAGAGTCTTCTGAAGCTGCTCCTCCAACAGACTATACTCCACCTCCTGCGAGCAGAAAGAGATTTGGGGAGAAGCACAAGAAAAACACGGGCAGTCATTTTAAAATTCAGATTTAAGTGTCCCATTAGTCTATATAAAAAAAGAAATCTTGCATCATATACAGTAATGTGTAAGTGTTGTGTGTATTGTTGTACCATATACAGCAGTAGGGTTGTGCGTTTTTGTGTACCTTCTTCTTGACCAGAGCTTCTCTTTCTCGGTCTCTCCTCCTCCACTCCTCTGCCAGAGCCTGCATGTGGCTCAGCTCTTTCTTCCGCAACTGAAACAAACACACATTAACACACAAAATATCATATTATATATATTTCAGTTGACACAGTCAACATGAGGGACTACTACTACTACTACTACTACTACTTGTGTTTACATTACGTTATCTATAACACTTTATTCAATCATTATACTTTTTTCTTTCTAGTCTTATCACGTTTACTTTCAGTCCTGTGATTACCTGATCATCAAACAGATCCTCCTGCTCTTCTTTCCACAGCTCCAGCTCTAGGGCCGTGCGGTACTCCTGGGTGTCTCTGGGGGCTGTTGGAGCTGGGGGGCCCAGCGGGACAACGCTGGGAGCAGCAGGGTGGGAGGACGGCTGTGGGGGGACTGCAGCTTCGTTCTGATGACATATGAGGATTAAAAACAGGTGAAATTTTACCAGAAAACTTGAAAAGTGGTCTGTACACTGACTGACCATTTTATCAGGTAAACCTGTGAAATCAAAAGCAATCTAATACAACAACTAGGGATGTTAATGATTATCAGTTAACCGTTAACCGACAGTAAGAATTTGGTCCGATTAATTCTATAAAAAAATAGTTTTAAACAGCAATAGAATTCTTGACTAGCAGCAGTGCAACTTTGGTCTGCTTAGTTTGTGGCTCTCTGCTGGACAGCGCTCACAGCAGAGAGCTACATCACACATGCCCCTATATCCATGAGGACTGGCAGGTTAAATTGGCCGTCCTAAACAGTGTATGCCAGGCAGAGACTGGATGGTTGAACTGGGACTATGTTGTCAGTTAACGGTAAATGATCGGTTACCAAGGGCCTGCTATAAAATCCAAATAAATATCCTAATTGGCATCCCTAAAAACAACCATTTTATTTCAACCAATCCATGCACACACATACACACACACACACACCTGTCTCACCTGTGAAGAGTCAGACACAATGACTTCTCTGGCTTTGACCAACCCCAGGTCCTCCAGTGTTGCCACATAGCTCAACTCTGCCACCTTCCCACTGGGACTGAAGGATGGAAACACAGTGGTTTAGCAGTGGTTACCATGCACCATGTCACCAGTCTGTGAGTCAGTGTTTGGTTCCTACCGGTGTGTATTGAGCACAGGGATGCGGTCTTGGTGAGTTTGTCTCCAGCTCTGCTCCCCGGTTGATCCCAGGACTCTGCTCCTCTCAGATCTCAGCAGGTGAGACAGCTGGACGGAGGCTCGTCCTATCAACTGGTCTCTGCTGGTGGAGTCTCTGTGCCAAACCTCGACAACCAGAGGAACTCTACAACACCACACAGATACCCACAATGAGTCCAGACAAATTATACATTACACTGCAGGGCGTCCAGCAGCTCCATCATTAATGTTCACAGAGACAAAAACTATATAAAACACATTTAGCATTCCTGCGGCACCACCTGCTGGCCAAATGTGATTTAGCAGAGGATATTATCATGGCAGCATCACAAACTGTCTAAAGCAGCAATGTTTCTTTGTTGTGCACAATGTAGACTTATCAGAAGGAAAGAATAAGGTGCAGATGAATCAGATAAAACACAGATCTGATAAAAAAAAACACTGACAAACAGGACAGTTATTGTTGTTAAGAAGAAACAGTATAAGAGAAAGTATGTGATTGTCAATACTTGACAATCCTTCCTCACTCTACCAACAGGTCATTACACTGCAAGCATTAGGTTACAGTATGTATGTAAAGTAGTTTTGTGTGTTCCTACTGGAGGAATGTGTCTTGCAGTTGCTGGGGCAGAGCGGCAAAGTCGAAGGCGCAGTAGGACTGAGGCAGCGACGCCTCCATGTTCCTCTGCAGCTCCACAGGAGGGTTGGTCATGATGGGAGCTGCACTGCCAAAGAATGGATATGAATACCTGAAATACAGCAAACACACAACCATCACTAAACAATTTAGACCGCTGTACTGCACTGAATAGTAGGTTATATAAAATTTTATTATTTATAAGATGATTGCAACTTTCATTTTTTTCTGCTATGATAAGTATATTTCAAGGCTAAACTAGACGAAGGCAGACTATGCCCAAACTGTATGTTATAATTGCAACAATATGTCTTTACAGAGGTGGGATTAAGGCTAAGGCTTATACCTGAGCGTTGCAGCGATGGGGTGTGTCAGGCTGAGGTTTCCGAGGCTACGGAGGTCCAGAGAGAAGCAGTAGTGATGGGCGGAGGAGGGGATGGACACTTTGGGAGCAGAGACACTAACAGATGATGCTCCACCTTCTGCTGTAGCTTCAGTCTGACTCTGCTGCAGCACAGGAAACTCCAAATCTGCAGCTGGACACATGAACAAACACAATGTTACTCCTCCTTGGTTATCTGAAATTTCTAGGGCTGCAACTAACAATTATCTTTATTGTTTAATTAATCTGTAGATTATTTTCTTGATTAATCAATCAATTGTTCGGCCTATAAAATGTCAGGAAAGAGGGAAAAATGTTGATCAGTGTTTTCCAAAGCCTAGGATGACGTCCTCAAATGTCTTGTTTTGTCCACAACTCAAAGATATTAAGTTAACTGTCACACGTGAAGAAACTAGAAAAACATTCACATTTAAGAAGGTGGAATCAGAGATGGATGAATTGATTATCAAAATAGTTGGCGATTAATGTAATAGTTGGAAACTAATGGATTAATCTCTGCAGCTCTAGAAACTTGTATGAAGCGGACGTGTGGTTATTTCCCAGCCTCACCTGCCAGAAGTCCTGCCTGCTCTTTACCACGTTGAAGCTCCTCCAGCAGACTCTCTGCTTCGCTCTCTGTATGAGAGGAAGGAGGGGGGAAAGGAGGACCAGGGGGAGAAAAGTCGGGAGGTTTTCGGACCGGAGAGGAGCTTCGAGGTCTCTGTAGAGCAGGAGGAAAAGAGGGAGGAGGGTTGAGGTGTGACTGAGCTCCACCTCCTTCTTTCTTCCTTAAAGACTGGAGAAAGGACAAAAGAAAATATGATGACGAGTAAATCCTGCTGCTCACACTACAAGATGTTTTCTGTCCCTCGTAAGGATGCACAAACTAAATTACCAATCTATTCTTACGTTTTTATTTTAAAGATTGTTTCAGTTGGAGATACCTGCTACTGCAGCGAAAGATTTCTTTTAACAGTTAAAAACCACATATATTCACAAATTTGCATATTATCCTTTGAAAGCTTGTTTGAGTCCACATTTCCTAGGTGTGTGTACCTGTGGCGTGACCTCCTCCCTCCTCAGGGTAACAGCCACCCCAACAGTCGGCTGCAGGTCGGCGGGAAGAGCCGGCAGCACCTGTCTGCTACGTTTAGGAGGTTGGAGTATAAATGCTCCCTCCACTGTCGCTGCCTTGTTCTCTAGATCCACAGACACAGCAGCCAGAGCTGAGAAGGAGACGTCTGTACTGCCCAAAGAGCGATTCCCACAGCACAAGTGGATCTGAAGAGAACAGGAACCTCTGATGAAAAATGGCCTAAAAACAGGTTGTAATGAGCTGTAAATGAAAATCTTCCACACTCACCTGTAAACTAGGTTGCTGAGACAGGAAGGTCTGCAGGATCTGTTTGCTGCTGCGGATGCGAACAGAGGCGCGCTCCGGCTCGAAGTCGGGGCTCAGCAGATTGTGGAAAGGCTCACTGGTGATGTCGTTCCCCAGTAAAGAGTAGTAGAAGAAGAACCCTGACCCCTCCGCTGACAGTTTCATAGTGCTGGGGATCAACTGGGGGGAACAACAAGAGAGCCTACTCAGCCATTTGATGGTTCAAACTCGACTATATAATTGATGGGTCAAAGCTTTAAAGTTGTTTTTTCAATTGAAAAAAATTCAAGTATCACCAAAAATGGTGATACTTTTTTTGTTGGATCAAAAGTTTTTAATTGAAAAGAACAAGACAGATAAACATTCTGATGTTTTGAAAAGCTGCAAAAATGTTTAAATGTATTACTCGACTAACAGCTTATCTGCTATTGATTTTTTTTTTCTTCAAGCGACTGACAGATGAATAAACATTGTCGTAATTTAGCTTTCCATATTGACAAAGAATAAAATAGTTTTTACCATAGTCCACATTTTGAACTAGAAGGGCACACGGAGAGCACAGACCTCTGCCAAGGCACGCCCTATCTCACAATGTTAACGTTTTATTGCATAATTTTTAGGTTGCTTTCACACCTGGAGCATTTGGTCGGATACTTCTGGTTCGTTTGAAGGCTCACCCGAACTCTGGCACGGATCAAACAAACAAAATCTGGTCCGCAAACAACGGGGGTCTTGGTGCTCTTCCAAGTGAACGAGAGTTCTGTTCAGTATTTACTAGACTGCAATTTCGACCTTGCGCACAAGGGATGATAACTTTCAGATTCATGAGCTCTTTTGAGCACATAACGCTGGTCGTCTGTGTGACATCATCTCTCTCTCTCTCTCCTTCACTCGCTCTCTGTCAGCAGCTCATTGTTCGCCTCCTTCTAAAATATTAGAAACGCTAAAGCAGATCACGAAAGGGTTGTATCATGTGGACGCGCCAACAGTTCTGTTGTCATCACTTAGAATTCCTCATGGGGGAGACAGAAACTACGTACTATTGCTTTAATGCAGTGTGAATTTGGTGGATTTGGGAACTCAACACTACACATATGCAGCACATATTAACGAAAGTGAAAAAAATATGTACTGTTTGTCTGCCCTGTGATTCGGATCCCCTCAAAAATGTTATGGGTTCCCATGCTACCATTAAGTTTTATGAAAATCAGGCCAGTAGTTTTTTCTTAAGGCGTTCTACTGAATGATACCACACTGCATAGATGAAGGTTAACAAACAGATGGTCAGAGGTCAACATACTGTTCTCACCTGTTCTAGTTTGGTAGCAAAAGCCACAGTGACGGACAGGACGAACATATCAGAGCAGTGATCTGCAGGTCCAACTTGATGGTAACCCTGATCTGGGATCAGTGAGGCCTCCAGCTTGTCTGGCAGCAGGTCACTTACTGCAGGAGAACCTACGAGAGCAGAGCAGCATACGAGTTACAACACGAGAGGGAGGAAAGAGAACAGAATATAAAAATTTCATTTACTCAGAACTTCTGGTTCATCTATTTATTAGAGGTGTACAATTCAGAAAATGTCAAGATTCGATTCTGAATTTTTAGGCTTGCGATTCAATATCGATTTTCAATTCAAAAACAATTCTTGATTAAAAAAAGATGAACAGTATGTACTGTAAATGTAGTTACTTTTCCCATGTATGTATGTATGTATGTATGTATGTCCACATTATTCATGTGGATTTGCTATTTAAACATCCTGTTATGATGTATTTGTATGTTGTTTGTAATGTCTGTAAGCTACTGGGACCTTGAATTTCCCCTTGGTCATCAATACAGTATCTGTCTATCTACCATGTGATTGCAATAGACCTACAATAAAAAAACATAATAATAAATAGAAAAAGTAAAAATATTATTAATTGATTTCTGGAATTTTATGAATCAATTTTGAATCGGTAGAGCTCGAATCGCGATTTGAATGCAAAACGATATTTATGTCATGTAATTTTCTTATTGTGAAGAATTTTGTGCTGCATTCCCTGTATGTTATCACTGATCCAAAAGGTTCTGAGTTATATGCTTCATTTTTTCCTTTATGAACTGCACATGAGTGAGAATTGTGGGATCTGGATCTCTGCAGAGTGTTGCAGATATCACAAAGCTTACCAGACAGACAGAGCAGACAGACTGCCATCAAGAAATCCAACACAAAAGTGTTGTTTTGAGTCTTTTAAATTACACATTACAGCTGAACATGTTGTTTCTACTGATAAATAATCATACAAACAAAAAAACAGCTCAAATTGCCATTTATTCACTTTTGTGTCCCAGTTTTAACCTTCTACTGCTGCATGTGTGTTATTATTATAAACTATTAATTACATATACAAGTAACATACAAGAGATAACAGTAATGTAAAAACAGCAAGAACAGCACTGATGAACCAGCTGACCTTGTCGGGGCGGGGCCTTCTTGGCTTTGAACCTATCAGGAGAGGGCTCGGAGGGCTTGTTGTCGTTCTCCAGCGCCATGGAGAGGAGGAGGGCTGGTTTCTGTTTGGTGTATTTACTGCTCAACAACGGATACCAGCGAGGCTCCTGATAGACAAAAAATATAATTTTTTACTGGTCTGGTCTCAGTGAACAACAGCTTGGTGTCCCTGATTGTAACACTTCAACATGTCACCCAGACAGAGGGAGCAGAGGTTCACCTGTTTGACGTCTTGTACAGATCGGAGGTCGAGGACGATGTAGCCGACACTCTCTCTCTTTTTACTAACAGAGTCGACAGCAAAACACTGAAGCTTGATGGGAGTTCTCTGCAGTCTGGGAGGACAGAAAATGCATTCATATTAAACAGTTTAGTGTTGATTCATTTTTACAAAATCAAACACTACTAGTCATCGTTGGAACTTTTCAATCTCTTCTTACAACTTTTATCTTACGGCTTTTTATTAAGTGATTTTATTTGTTGTAATTATTTAATTTTAAGGGCTTTATGTTGTTTGACATCTTTTAGTTTTTATTTTTATTATTTGTTTTTACTGTAAATCACTTTAAAATGTAATATTGAAAGGTGTAATAAAGGTATTATCATCATTAACAAATATAAATATAATATGCATTTCCTGCTGGGATTCTGAACGAGCAACACTGGTCTGTATAATAACATGTCAGGGGAGCCCCAGCTGCACCCCACATCCCTGTATGTTAAACAACTACAGCGGATGGCTAGGGCCATATTACAAGATAACCTGCACCCTATGAATGGGCAAGCAGCAATCACTCTGTTGAACAAACTGTAGAATTACTTTCACAAAACGCACAAGCGCTTTGGTCCTGAACGGTTTTCTATTCTTTATATCCATGTTTTACTGTCTGTTCTATATGTTTAATAAATGTGTGTGTATGTAAGTTATGTTAACCTACAAAGTTTTAAGGGTGTCCTGCCTCTTAGACTGTAAACCTAGTTTACCTACGGGTAACAATAAAGTAACCTGAACATGATTATTGAGTCCTGTGAGAGAAAATTGTCTTTTTACTTCTTGGCTAACTGATTCTCGGCTGTTCTCGCATCTCTTTGTAATGTTGTTAATCAAACAAACATGCAAGTAAGTAAGACCTGTGTTGATGCAGGGTCCTGCGATCCAGCTCCCAAGCCAGCTCGGTGCTGAAGAGCGGCTGTTCTCTGTGCTCTACCGGGTCTGTGGCCAGGTGCTCGCCATCGAAGCTCGCCTGGACCACCAGACTGAGGCGACCGCTCTTTGGGAAGTGGCGACCTGGGGAAAGAAAGATGGGTTTAGATAGATAGACACTTTATTGATCAGGGGGAAAATTCAAGAAAAGGGGAAGTTCAATTCTATCCTAACTTTTTCTCCTATGTACAAAACAAACTTTCACCTGGTGAATTACCACCAGTGAAGATGACGAGCAAAGCAAACTGACATTTTAAGTTTCATCTACTGCTTACAATGAGTTAGATAGATACAAATCTACAGGTGGTAAGCCTGCCCTGGGAGTGACTTTCTACTTGATTTGACAATAAAAACAGTAAATAACTAAGTAGAGTTAAAGAAAAAAAGTCTACAATAAAGTCCAAGTACTCTCTAAATCATTGCCATTTCTCTTTGAGCCTCTATAAACATCACTGTGTCACTTAACGGGACATCACTTAACAATGATATCCCTTAACCTCAAAGATGAGGAAAGCAACACATTTAAGATGAATCCCAAAATCCAGATCCTCATATCACAATACTGATGTAAAGTATAAGGCAGCAAATAACGATTACCCTATTGATTATTTTCTCCATTAATAGTTTAGATGTTTGGTCTATGGAACTTCAGAAATCAGTGTATCTGTTTCCCAAAGCCCAAAATGACGTCCTCAAATATTTCAAAGATATTCAGAGATTACAATCACTGAGGAGAGAAAAACTAGAAAATATTCACATTTAAGAAGCTGGAATAACATTTTTTTTTTTTTAAATAACAAAAAAAAAAAGACTGCTGTCAGTGGTGGAATGTAACTAAGTACATCTACACAAGTAACGTTACTTTACTTACATACAAATAAGAGGTACTTGACATAATTTTAGGTACTTGACATAACAATAGTACAACCTTCTTCTACTTTTAACACTTTACATTTAGTTTATTTTTGTGCTGATTCTAACGTACTTTTACTAAAGTAGCACTTCTAATGCAGGACTTTTACAGGTATTTTCACAGCGTGGTGTTAGTACTTTTAACGTTGCTGGGGTAAAGGATCTGAACACTTCCTCCAGCTCTCGGACAGTTGACGCTACTTCAGGTCAGGGTGGATTTAACTGCTAAAGCTAACTAGCTTGAACAGGCTACTTAATAGCCAGCTGAATATGTTACACATGACAGTCGTGTAACTGAATTAAGTGTTAAAAGACATATAATATTGTCTCACGTAATGTTAACTGTCTAATTTACTTTAACGTTAGAAGATAGCTGTGCGCTTACCTTCGAGGATGGACACAACGATAAGAAGTTGGTCTGTCTTCGAAGCCATGATGACATTTGTACAACTGTAACGGGAAACTGTTTATTCAAACTCCTTTTTACACTTTCGTTTGGTTCGGAAAGTTAACGTGGACGTAACATTTAAACACAACAGAGTTTGTGTACTTGGACGCTGAGTGTCCGTTGAATGCAGCAAACAGCCGCTTTGTTGTCAAGCTTTGGCGCCACCCATTTTGTTTTAAAACCGGAAGTGATGACAAACACGCTAGCGTATTCACCGCCCCCTGCTGGTCGGAGGTGGAAGTGCAGGGCACTGCACGTCATTACTTCTACTCATAGACTGTTGCTACAGTCCAAGTAATCATTATCACACTAAAAGGGAAAATGAGTCATCATAATAATAATTATTAATAGTAATCCACTTATACTAAACTCGTGTGCCTTTATTAATAAACTTACATAAGTAATTAAACACTAATTAAAAAAATATGATACATTTTTAAATTCAAAGAAGACAGGAGACCATTAACCAACTGCAATTGATGAAGGAATAATATTGTACCAAAATATGTCTCTTCTTGTTCATTATAAGGTCTACAAAAACTAAATTTAGCCTTATTGGAATCTCCATATATTATTCCATGTAGTAATATTATGGTGTTTTTTGTAAATGAATGCTGGTTTATGTACAAAAACAAATATTTTAGTTTTTTTAGTGTCACTTATAAAGAGAAAACTGCACAGACCAAAAAATATATATAAACATCCTTTAATCATGATTGCCAAACATATGAATTAAGGCATATACAGTATAAAAAAGCAACAGCAGGTTCCATGTTTATACGATTGCAGTGTAATTAACTGGATACACCGGGTGGATGAACTGAACATATACCAAGCAGCCTTTAGGAGACAACACTGGGTCTCCCAAAAGATGACAGCATTTTGTAAACAGAGTTCATAGCGCTATATTCAAGTAATAGAATGATCACTGATACTATGCAGGTAAGGTGTTGTGTTTAAGTGAGACAGAGCCGCTGATAGACAAGGTCGGGCCATTGGGATTGGGAGTGTTCCAACTCGTACTAGTAAATACTTCCACCCCGCATGACAAGAACATTGCATTATGCTACATTAAAGGGAAACTTTTAATGTCAATGTCCAATCAGTTTTGATGGTTAAATCAAGCCGTTTGAAGCAATAAATTTCCCAGTGAGGGCTATATTGACCGAGGGAGCTGAGTTCTCACCTGCAAAATCTGTTGTTCTTCCTGCAGCCAGTGACGAGACATTGAGGGAGGAAGGAAGGCAGGGAAAAACTACAGGCTATTTCAGCTTAGATTTCTCCAGGGTAGCCAGGGAGCGTGCTCTAGATGCTACTCATAAACACAACTTCCAGTTTTCTTTGCGTCTATTGCGAACTGTGAAAATGGCATCCCAAAATGAGTGCAGAGTACTTTATGGACGAGAATAGAGTTTACAATGTTTTGGCTGATTTCAGCTGTGTTTCTTCGAGCCAGAGTGTGCGGCAGAAGAAATGCAGCGGGGAGGATGTGGCCGACAGGGACTCCCCAGAACCTGAGCTGCCAAAGGTAAACAACTACTGCTGGTGACTTTGTTAAAATTGCCCTCCGATGCCAACAGAAACAAAATCATTTTGCTGCAATAAATGTCAGCGTGGGCAGTTTTTGCCGGATGCTGTCTTTAACGCCAATCCCCGAGAGCCTTGAGAGTTTTTACAACTTGGACAGAAGTGAGCTGGAGACCTTCTTCATCACAACACTGATTGGACATCCACATAAAAGGTGGCACATTTTCTCTTTAAGCTTAGTTGGCAGAGTGGGTAAACATGTTCTCACATTATTTTAAGACAGCTAACCCGAATGCTAGCCATGTTGTCACAATGATACAAATATATGTCAGCCTAAATGAGCAATTTTTTATTGTCATATTTGTAGCAGTTTGTTTTTAATCAAGCTCCTTTCAATTATTACTTGGATGTTTGCAGCCATCAAAATGGGACTATAATAGTACATTCCTGATAACTCGGGCTAACGTGAATGTTTTTTTCCCATTCCACCAGAATCAGCCCAATGGTTGTTGCTAACACTTTGACAGTTCTTTGTTCTAGCGATGTGGCAGCCGTTTCAGCACCAATGATAAAACCGGACCATTCTGTCTATCAGAGGCTCTGCAGTGAGCTAGTTAACTTGTAGAAGGCATGGGAGCAAGGGGCGGAGAGAAGGATTGTGGGACTCTTGACAAAATGTACAGCCCCACTGGCATCTTATTTTACTTAAAAGACAATTCCAGTGTTTTCTATCGCTGCACTGTGAATGGTTTTCCAGCTTTCATCGTGCTAAATGATATTTTCTATTTTTCTGTCATCTCAGATGTAGCATTAATTTGGAGCCGTTGCTCGATACTCAAAACTGAAACTGAATTTATCCGTTCTCAAACTGTTGTTGACTATGGCATTGCAAGCAAATTATTTTATTTACACTTTTAATTTCCTAAAAACAAGACTTATACAAAGTAAATAGATTTTTTTTTTTTTACTGGCTAACCCTGAAGCTTATTTTTGGTCATAAACTCACTATTGTACCTGAGCAAACAAACCAAATTCTATTTTGTTTTGAGTATAGTGTCGGCTGTAGACGTTATAATGAGCAAAAACTCACTTTAACACTGGAATTGTCTTTCAGAGGTGCTGCGATTAAAAGTATAGTTGGCACAATCACGTCTTTCATGTTCAAATAAACTGGCATGCACTCACTGGCATCTGTCATCGATTTCATTTACCTAACCCCAGGTTGTACCTCTCATTTAAGCATAATTTTTCCATTACAAATCCCTGCTGATTGTTGATTATGTTCAAGTGACATATTAAATAAGTCAGTTTTATTAAAAACCCAACTGCAAGTAATATCCTTCAAAGGTCCTTCATCCCGGCCGCTGTCAGACTCTACAACACCTGCTCTACCTGATAGTGTTGTAGTTTCTGTTCCTGTTTTTCTCCCATCTACATCACACACTTTCTGTTTATCTTTAATATTGGTATTTATATTATTTTATTACAAGTACTTACTTTTCAATACTTATGGTCTCAGGTTAATATAATTTAAATTATGCTACCGACTCTTGCTTCTTTGCTCTAATTACACATTCAACTTAACTTAATTTTTAACGTCACTTACACCGCAATATTGTTTCTCTTATCATGGCAACCGCACTTTAAAATTCCTTTTGTTTGACGGCATTTTACTTACTCAGTCTACCATATTTTCATTGTCTATTTCTTGCCTGTATTTCTTGCCTTGTATTTCTTGCCTTGTATTTCTTTCGTGCTTACTTGTTTGTGTGTTATTGTTTTGTTTTTCTGTTTTTTTGCTGTTGCTGCTATGCTGCTACTTGTAACGACAGAATTTCCCCGTCGTGGGATAAATAAAGTATAATCTAATCTAATCTATATCCTGTTCCCCTTTAATTTTATATTTTCTCTGGTGTACACTAAATTGCCATCGTTGTTTGGGACAAACAAACTGTTTCTTTCCTGTCTACTACCAACTATGAACATTTGTAAAGCAAAACAATCTGACCATAAGGTCCTTTGAGCAGCTGATCTGGAGCTTTTAGTCGTATCAAAACATCTTCCTCAGCAGAGGGAGCTTTTCCAGTTAGCTTGGAATCAATGATTTTCAATCTTCCATCCTTCCGAGCGTTTTTTCGTCCTTGTTTGCATTAAAGTTGATTCTCTGAATTGATCTTGTGGTCAAACTGCAATTTCAAGGCATTATGGGGTACGATTGAAAGCTCCAGAACATCTGTGAGATGTGGAGATCAACAGTGACCAGAAAGAATCCACGAGGCACAATCTGGGGCTGTCACTAAATGACACACTTATCCGTAGCTCCAACCAAATAGAATGTGTCATGTGTGCAACATACATCACGTCAGTGGAACCATAGGACGTGTGCCGACAGGACAAACTGCTGCTGTTGAACTGAACTCGGCTAATAGTGGTTCTTTTCCTGTGGGTTTTCCACGCTCCGCCCGCTGCTCCCCTGCATGGCTGATGGAGATCGACATAGAGTACAATAAAGCATTTTAGTGCCCAGCCATGAATCTGTACAGAATATATACACCACTGGGATCCTACATGGCACTGGGCAGGTTGATGTGAAGGTTTACTCTCACATAAAGACAATACAATCAACATGGTTACGCTCAAGTACAGGTTAGTAATACAAATGTAGCGTCAGCACTATGGAGGGAGGAGGACCACTTCAATAATCAGAATGATAAGGATAATAAGAATAATAATAGACTTTTTAGCTTCCTAATGCTGTTTCCTTAATAGTAAAAAAACAAAACAAAAAAAACACTATCGGGATAATGCAAGTCATCTTCAGTACATTCAGTCACATCGTCATCATAATACACTACGATAAATGTGCATTTCATGAAGAGGAACACCCCAGCTGCAGCTGGGTGGATGTGCGGCGCTCTGGCATGTTAAGTTTCATACGCGCCACCCTGCTTCTGTCAAAATCCTGCAAAACTGAAAGCTTCAAAAGTCAGTGATCTGGATTGGCACAGATAGTTCCTGCTGATCCTGCTTCCTGTCCCTCCGTCTGCACCTCGACGACGTGTTATAAAACAGGTGGTTTTTGTTAGTAAGAAATGACAGAGGTTTTTTTAATTTTAGTTCTCTGCCTCTGAGCGAGGCGAAGCTTATTAAACACCATGGAATTGATGCCTGATAAATTCTGCCGTTCCTCATGTGAGACTTGGTCTCTCACATGGTCCTACTTCTTCCCTTCGCTCTCTGTGGAGACAAGAGGACAAAACGTAGGCTTTTAGTCATATGTTGGCCTTTTATCTCAGGAACTAGAGTCAAGACTTCAGCCGGACTAGAGGGGGTCCGATTGCTTACAAAATCAATCCAAAGACACAAGAGCTGATGGTTTAGCTTTGAGCATCAGTACAAGTTGAAAACGTTTGAGGAAAAAGATTCAAGATCTTTAGAATGTGGATGATGTAACGTGTGACGACATAAATGAAGGCTACAAAAGGTTCACTGATTGCATCAAGTCTAGGGTCTCTGCAAACTGATTTTAATAGTGATCTGAAACACTGGCTGCTAACACTTTCACGTATAGCTGGGTACGGCAAACCAATCGCTCTTCCGTAGTAAACCGTTATGCTACAATGTCAGGAAGTGTTGACATAGAATCACGCAAAGTGAAACTTTTTTTTCTGTCCCTTCCACCGTCGCTGCTTAAAGTCCCTAAAGACTCAAAGTGGGGCAACATAACAATGATGAGAAGGGCTTGACTTTACGTAAATGTTCTAGGCTGACGTTGTCATACTCAGATTCTAGTCAAAATATGAGTGCTACTGCTCCGTTGGGCTGTGATTATGGGGCGTGTTTCAAACCAAACCAGGAAAGAAAATGCCTCTGCACTCAATTGGATAGACCTACAACCAATCAGAGCAACGGAGTATGTGACTAATGTTCAACTTTTTCCGAATACCGTAGGAAGGACGGCAAAAACATCTTTACGATTGTCAAATGCCTTGATCGCGGTTCTCTGTTGCTCTTTTACAATGTCGATATCTTCTATAACAGACGCAGTGGCGGAATCTACACATCTCAGTTCTCCAGTGGCAGCCATCTTTGTTGTAAACAAATTCAACCCAACAGCTCTTTGGTGACGTGGTTGATTATGCTACTGTTGATCATCTGTCCATCATCGTATGAAGTCCGCACTGACAATGTGATTGGTCCGAACAGCTCTGGTTCGAGGATAGTTGCTCCACAAAGGATCAATTCCAAACCAAACTTCCCGACCTCAAATGTGGGCGGGGCTAACTTTGGCTGGCATCCAGGCTATAAATATTCTGCATGGCAACACTTTCTCTGTAAATTTGATGGTCAGACGAGAAAATGAACATTCAGAGCTAAGAATGTAAATTACTACCTGTCTCTTCGTAGCTGTATATGTTTTTCTCCCCCCCCCCCCCCCAATTATAAAGCACTCAAGTTTAACTTTTAAGCCCAATTTTACAACATACTGTAATGATTTCAATTGGTTCTGATGGAAAGCCCTTTGGATACCTGCTGGTTGATGTAAAGTACTATATATATATATATTTTTTTTAAATGTATTACTACTAACATTAATAAAATGCCAAACATCTAAGCTTTTTAAATATTAATACCTGACTTTTGACTTTTGCACCAACAAATTCCTTGTATGTGAAAACATACAAGGCAATGATTTCAGATTTTCACATTATGAAACATTATTTTCTGTTTATTTTGGATATATATATATATACACAATATATATGTTTTTTAGTTTTTGTTTCGTGCATTTTGTAGTAGCATTGCTGGAGGGAGCCAGCAAACAACCATTTCATTGCCCGTGACTGCTCTACTGAATTTGTTCTCAAATTTGTTGACAAATAAAAACTTCAAATTTGTGACTACAACATAAATGTCATTCCTTTAAGCCTTTACATAAAGTGATAACACCATCAAATGCAAGCTGATAACATAAACAAACATTGTGTTTGTTTAGAGATAATGAGATAATTACATTGTGGTTGTGTTCACAAGATAAGAAGAAAATGAATTGGTGATCTTCAGATATCAGGCCTGACAATTAGCTTCTGTAGAGAACTAGCTGGTGCTCTTCATTTCTGGGCTGCTGGGTCTCTTCCACTGTCAGCATCGCTCCCGTTAATCTCTTCTATTTCACCGCAATTACCATTTATAGATAACTGCAGTCTCTGGAGCAGCAAAGTAATGATCACTTCACACAGTTTAACGGCCTGACAGGTTCCCTCTGCATTATTTCACACGTTCAAACCAAGGCAGCGGCATATAATCTCTAAATATATATATAAATATAACCTCTAAAAATATATATAGAAACACAGCAAAGTGGTTAAAGATCTGCAGCATGATATAACCGAGACAAGGCAGTTTAGAAATCTGATTTATTGGCTTCTGCAACGTATTCTGTTCCCAGCTGATAATTTTATAAAAACCAAAACAAGCAATTTATTTAATAAAATGCACATTCAGTGGACAATCTATAAGTCTGTGATTCACACCGGGAGCAAACAAATTATTGCCACCACAGAAATGGTTTATTAGATTTGTAAGTTTTTCCGAAGCTGATAAACGAAGTGCACCTCTCTTTTTAAAATTGCAGCTGTTTACTTTTTTTTTTTTTTTTTTTTTTTTTTACATAAACATTCTTCAAACCTGTTTATTTATCTTTGAAGCGATATAAGAATATAGATTCACCTTTTTGTATTAACATTTTTCATAATAACCCAACCTGACAGGCTAAGAATCTTTATCTTCTTTTATATAAAACATCCCACGAATAGTTTTCTATCAAGATTGGAGCCTTGTGGAATAAAATTTACTTTTTGATGGCTTCCTCTCAGTCTTTGTCTATGTTTTTCCTTTTTATAAGTATACATTTTTTTGGTAAGCACAGACTCACCAGTAGAGGAGTGTCCTGACAACTGCTGACTGGAGACCAGCGACCTGGAGCTCAAGCCTTCAACAAAGAGCAGTAAGAACACAGTGGGGAAAATCAGCACCGCATTCACACTCTTTGTGTTCACAAATGTGAGGATTTGCTGCTTTTTCTTTTAATTATTGTAAGTATTTGAATCTATTTTGAATAGTGTTGAGGTTTGAACTGTTTTGGGCAAAACAATAATACGCCCATATTAACAATTTGATAAAGATACATAGAATAATATAACAGTCAAAGTTATATGAGTTTGTTAGATGAGTACTTTTACATTTAATACTTTAAGAACACTGTCCTGATTATACTTCCAAACTTTAATGTCATTTCCACACTTTTACTTATAATGGAGACATTTTTACAGTTTACATCTACTTCTATCTCAGTACTTCAATCAATTTTATTTGGCATATAAAAACATCCGAGGTATAGGCTAATTCCAGTAAAATGTAATACTTATTCCAGCACTGATGAAAACCAGTCATGAGAAAAAGTTAAGACCAAAGTTTGGGTAAAACAGAAAAGAAAAGAAGTTCTTCAATAGCCGCGGTCAGTTTGGCACATTTTGGGCTCAGTGAGCGGTCGTACCTTGGTAGATGTCGTACTGTCCTGACATCAGGTTGTAGCTCATACCCAGGTGTGTGTGATGGTGTGTGTGGAGGTGTCGGGCAAATGACACGTGGTTCCTCTCTCGCTCCGTCTCTCTCTCCCCCTCGGGGGAACCCTTCTCGCCGGGCTGCAGGCAAACACGCACGCAAACAAACATGCACACGCACACACTTTACTAATGGTTTATTTTTGAAATGTTGAGCATGTTCATGAAATATCTTCAGCCCTCAGTATGGCTAATTTAAATACTACATATTTAATGAGCCTTGTTGTTGTTTGTTGTTTGTAACTGGGGTTTAAAAATATGTATTTTATTACTGGGGGTTTAAATTGTGTATTTATTGATTTGTTAATGGAAAAGAAAAGTGGATAAATCCTTTTCAATAGAAATGTACTTGTTTGGAGACAAAGAGTGCAGCTGCAGCCTCTGACGTTTACGAGCAGAAATATTAACTTCTGGTTTCCGTGTTTGTCTTTAACCTTTCTTTAATCATTTTCTGTGTGTTCATCTGGAAACACCACATCAGTGTTGTGTGAAGGAAAGGTGTGACGCTGAGCTGCAGTGTATACATGGGGCCAGACTCATCTCTTGAAATAGCGTATGCATGACACGCCAATTTGTATGCCATTTTTTCCGTGTTGTCAATGTGCATAATCGCTTTTTAGCGTGTACATCAAAGCCGTTTGGCCTCCATTGAATTACATTACCTTGCCATTGCATGTCAATTTACGTCGCAGAGAGTACACAGGATTTTCACCCAGGAGACGGGGATTGTGTCCCGTGCGTCAGGTTTTCTAAACTCAACCCTTGGTTTCTTTTTTTTTTTTTACTAAAGCCAACCCTGTTCTTCTCTTCCTCAACACAACCGTGTTTCCCAAACTTTCCCAAAATTGTTGCTTTCTTCTCGCACGCCAGGTGGCTTGTATGTTTACGTCCGGTGTATACAGCATAGACATACACGTGGATAGCTCAAAATACATACAGATAACACGCCACTTGGCTTAAGAAAGTGGGCGTGTATGTTTACGCAAAGTCATGATGCCATGTTGATGTGGCAGTAAAGTGAGCGGTGTCTCACAGCGGGTGATTTCCCGTGGTATTGATGGCTCTGCTGCTGCAGCAGCTCGATGGCTGAGGACGAGGAAGAGTTGCCGGTCTGCTTGCTGCTCACCGCTCCTCCTCTGCCGGGTGGAGTCACCTCAGACTCCTCCCTGCCTGCCGTCTTACCGTACAGAGGGTAGTGGAAACCTGGTGGACACACAGTTTCACACACCCAAAGAAACATACAAATACATGACAAACACACGGTGACTTGATTTAGCCAACTAAAACGAGAGTTACAAAAAACATGAGCTTGGTGTTGATCTTTTCAGCAAGAAAGTGAATAAGCGTATTTCCCAAAATGTCAAACTATTCCTCAGAGGTGCCCAAATTCTTTTAGATGAAGGGGCGACATGTGTATGGATGGAAAGCCACAGACCAAAATTAAATATTGATGTTGAAGAATAACACAATTCTTGTAATTCTTCGTGGATAAAACTTACGTATGTAACTTAACAGGGAAGTTTACCAGGACTGTGCTTTACATTTCCGTAAAACTCAGATTACGTGCTTTTTTTTGCTGCATAAAATGTACGTTTTGTAGTCATTATGGTTAGGATTTTACTTTACTTTCAAATTAAGAGGAAAATAAGCATGAACATTTCAAATGCTATTTACTTAGACTCGTACCTGGGTAATTGTGTACCAGGCTTTGGGACACCCCTCTGTAGGAACCCCCATCGCTTTCACACATTGCCAGGTAGGGTGGGTAGGAGGAGTGCTGGTACTGGATGTAGGGCTGCTGGGGGGTCATGGGAGGAGATACTGCCACCCGGGCACTCTGGGACTCCTCAGCCAGCCCTCCCATTGGCTCCTGGCCTTGATCATCCAGCCTGTCTGAATCCTCCACGTCGATGGCGGGCGGGAGATCGTGGACCCTGGCTTTTTTAGCATCTCCGCCCACACCTCCTCCTGAGGTCATCTTGGCCCCGTCAGGCTCCACGGTAGCACCCCATTCCTTTCCCCTGTCTGCTTCACCCTCCTCGGCCTCCTCCCCATGTTGTAGGTCTGAGTATTTGCTGTGAGCGAGGCAGTGAGCCCAGGCCGGGCCGTCTGAGGGCTAGATCGATGAGGACAAGTGTTGGTGCTAGTTGCAGTGTTTCCCCTATAATTTTTTGTTAACAGTGGTGGGTGGGAGTCTTTTTGGGGTCAGTTCAACTTCGGTCCATGTCTCTGTCCCAGTTTTTGTTTATATGGCCGGTTGCAGGGCTAATACTAAATCTTAGCCCTTTAGCATTTTGTCTCTTTTGTGTTTTTTGTTTAGGCTAATTTATAACTTTCATTTGTACATTTTCTTTTTAGCAGGGATGGAGAATTTCTTGCTGCGGTGGCCCACCGCTGCTGAATGACTATAGAGGAAACACTGTGTACTTGAGAAAACAGAACCATAGACAGACCATCTATCACTGGCTCTGGTTGTGATGTTGATGAAAGATGACGACGTTTCAACAGCAGGCAGCCATTCAGGGGTGGGATGTGAGGAGTGTGGCGTCCCTCTCAATGACACGAATGAAGACATGTCTCACACATGATCAACTGCAGAATTTAGGCCAAACTGAATGAAAAAACAACCTCCCGGACACAGCTTTCATTCAATTCATACAACCTTTTTTTTTTTTTACATGACCCAGCATGGCTACAGATAGCGGTAAAATGCATTGTGAGATGACATGGTTAAAAATCTGTACAAGCTTTCTGAAAAAGCAGCTCATACAAAAACCAACACTTATGTATTAGAAATGTTTCTTTTGTTCCTTTATGTGATTTACATTAACAGCTAGAGTTGGAATAACACATTTCCCCCATCGATTCTCAACATTAAAAACATCCATCAAATCAAACCACACAATTTTTGATTTCAACTGAAACTACCATGTCAAAGTACAGCTACAGCACCAGAGAAGCCACGTGGTCTTTGTTTTTAGCACCTATTGGTTTCGCTGTACACACCGTGTGATTCATCTCTTTGTGACACTCAAGAGCAGCCATTAAAGCACACCAACAACACCATCAGCGGCGGCGGCAGGTTATAGACAGAGGGAGAAACTTACACTGGAATAGGAAACATTTGAGTCCAGATCTGCCTGACTGTTTGGGTTGTGGAGTGATGAAGAAGAGGAAGAGGAAGGTGACTTGATGTCATCGCAGTCTTTCATCGAGACCTGGTGCTGCTCCACCATGCCACCGTGCACCGCCTTTACGCCCAGACTCTGTCCCCTTTCTCCCCTCTCAGTCATCTCCACGTAGGACATGACGGGTTTGGGACAGCAACTTTTAGTGCCATCTTTACCGTGCATGGGTCCACTGGCTGAACCCCCAACCACATGTTTATCATCCTCACTGTCTCTCACCCCATGTCCCCTCTCGCCCCTTTGCTTGGCGCTGTGCATCTGGTCACAGCATTTGGAGGCCAGTAACAGTTTCTGGTCCATGTAGAGTCCTCTGGAGTACTGGCCGTAGTACAGTGACTGGGCCAAGGCGGTCTGGGTTTGACTCATAGCCAGCTGGAGCTGCGACTGAGGCGGCCCGTCGCCTTTCTTTGAGTCTGAAAAGTCGTGGGAGGAGCTTTTATCGTCCTCTTTCAGTTCGTCCTTTCGGTCTTTCCCTTTGCCCTCGTGGCCAGAGCTTTTGTGAAAAGCAACGCTGCTGCTGTTTTGCCGGTCCGACTGCATGTACCCCTGCAGGTAGTAGGGCTCGTAGCTGTGGTAGTACGGGGATTGGGGGTCTTTTGATGTCGGGGCAGAAGCCGTGGGTGGGGTTTTACCACAGTTACCATGGCTACTGTTGGAGCTCACCTCTGAAGAGGCCGAGGAGGCTGACTTGGATCTGGTTCCATCCGAGCGACATTCAGAAGATCCCCCGTCATCCCCAGCATCTGAGATGTCAGAGTAGGCGGGGCTGTTGTTCTTGCTGTCTGTTGCTAGGCAACTACCACTGGAGTCAAGCCGTGATGAACCACCAATGGAGGGACTGGGGGCGTTGTCGGTGAAGGTGTAGACCTTGTCAGCCTCAGCTCGGATACTGGCCATCCTGCTCTCCTGGCTCTCTGTGAGCCCGTTCAGTACATCCTGCTTACTGAGGTGCTCCTTCAGAAGACTCCCAGAAATTTCCTTCACGCCCATTTTGGAACCTCCAACATCTTCCATTTTGATTCCACCACCCTCACCATTAGGTGTCCTGGTTTGCACATCTTTGTTGTGTTTGTCCTTCAGCCTCCGTTTCTCTTTCTTCCTGGTCTCTTTAGTGCAGGGGACCAGGGTGGCTTTGACAAGGCTCGGCTCTACAATGATGCTCAGCTTTGGTTTGATGGGTTTCAGGGGAAGGTTTTTACTGGTGAGGCCTACGGCTGCCATGGGTGAGGGCTGCTGTGAGGGGGCAGTATCTGCTGTGCCGGTCGGGTACGCTGTGTTGGGTATGGCGATCAGCTTTGGGGGAGCAGGGGCGGGAGCGATCGGCCGGTTGGTCCGTGACTTGGACGGCTTCTCAACCTTCCCGTTGGCCTTCTTGCCTTTGTCACACACAACCCCCTTTTTGTCAATCAAGCCTTCGGCTTCCAGCTTGGGCATCTCGACTGTGGAATTTCTGTCTGGGACCATGCAGTTCTCCAGAACCACAGTCATGTTGGAGATGATGGGCAGATTGCTGAGGTCATCAATCAGCCCATCTTTCAGCAGTGAGGTTCTTCTGGTCTTGGGGTTGGCTGAGGGGCTGTGGTCCGTACTGAGGAGAAGCCGTCTGTTCTTAGGAGACCCCACTGTGGTCACCTTATATAGTGGAGCAGGTTTCTTAGAGGAGCTGTTGGCATTAGTACTGTTTGTCTCTGAGAGGTCATACGTCATGTTGCCGATGGTGTCCTCACAGTCCGATAGGCGTTCCTCGCTCTCCCCGTCCTTCATGGGCTCCAGCTCAGGCTTCCTCTGCTCCTCAGCCTCCAGGTGTGCATGTGTCTGGTGGTAGCGCAGGCCGTTGATGTGCTTGTAGCGTTTAGTGCAGTTGGGGTGGGGGCAGTCGATGAGGATGGGTGGGGGAGGTGGTGAGGAGGCACAACCTCCTCCAGGGTCCATGAACGAAGGGTCAGATTTGCCCAGCGGCGTGGACGGGGCGCTGCGGGATTTGGCTCGGATCCTCTTCCCGTTCCCGTTTTTGATTTCATCCGAGGAGACCAGGCTGAGATCCAGGTCAGCCAGCGGTTTGTTCTTCCGCTTCCCGGAGGAGAGAGAGGAGGTGCTGTTGGCAGGTTTCACCTCCTCCACAGTGAAGAAAGAAGGTGGCGCTCGGCAGTTGCTGTTAATGAGGTTCAGGCTTCCTCTCCGCCCCTTGCTGTGGATGGGTGCAGTGGTTCCAGCCACACCCCCTCCACGGCTCCTGTGCTGTGATAGACCCCTGATTTTGGCAGCAGGGGCCGGATCAACGCAGGGCCTCTCGGCCATGGCCATTCGCATCCGTTTGCCCCGGCCACGCCCACCTGGCAACTCAGGGTCACTGGACGGAGACTCACAAAACCTGGACACAGGAAGAGAAAAACAATGGATTTAAAGACCACTTTACCCAGACATCAAGGGTAAAAATTTATTTTGTTCTATACAAAGCCTGCTTCTTTTTAAATAACGTAAAAACCTGTACAATCCACAGTTATCTTTCTGCTTGATGGAGACATTTTGTATTCACATGTTGTCCCTTTCTACTTTGAAGTCTTTTGATGCTGTTTACCAGAGAGACTCACATTTTAATTCCGAATGCTTCTCTACACTCACACAATGTTTACAATTTATATCTAAAACCTGTCTGCTTGGATAAGGGAAATGCGTTGCTTTAGATTTATCTACGGAGTATGGCTCTATTTTCCAAGCTGGACCCTATGTGCAGGCCTTTTCATGCATTAATTATGGCACTACATCGCAGGACTCAATGAATATTTTCTGACCTTGGAAAGACTGTTTTGGGTGTTAATCACCTTATTAATGAATGAAACTGCAAAGCACGTTGAGACTAGACTTTCTTGTCCCCCTCTGTGATTTCGAAACGATGATATCTCACATTTCTTGTGATGTTTGTAATTGCTTTTTTACATCAGTGTGTCCCTGAATGTCACTGAAGCCGCTGGAAAGTCCCACTGAAATTTAATGGATTTTCTTTGGCATTTCAAGGTTATTTGTTGCTCTCACGCCTTTATTTAAAGTATCCCTCCTGACACGCTTTAAAGTATGTTAAAAAAACTGTGTTATGATTCTAATTTTGTTTAACATGGTTTACCTACTTTAAAAATTCAAAGATAAGCTCTGAAAATCTTTCCTTCCCTCATAGAGAAATCCTGGATCTGGCCTCACCACCACCGCTGCTTGCACTAGGTGGACCGGTGAAAGAGCAGTGTGCCTCAAGATGGTGAAAAATAATCAGTGCAATTTAGCCATACCTGTTTGAGTTTCACGCCATGTTCAGACAGGAAGCGGAAGCACCCCAAAGCCAGTGCAAAGCTCTACAGCTGGCTCGGGAACTGCAGCGATAGTTTAGAGTCTTGTCTAAACCCGGCGCCAGTCAAACCCACATTCAGATGAGGTGGGTTGTTTGAAACTCTGTACTGACAGTCCGCTCTGCACTGGAGGTTTCAGGATTTTTCCAGCTTTTGCGTATCAGAAAAAAAGCCATTTAGAATCTGTGATGTACCAACTATAGCTTGCCCGGGGTGTTTGAATTTTAGATTTAAGGGAAGTTCACAGGCATCGTTCAGAAGAGGAATGTGAAAACATCTTTCTAGTGACAAACATTGCACAGATGCAGGTCAGTTTAGTCATTTTATGGGACATAACCATAAGAAAACTTTTATTCATTTTAACAGAGTGATCTAGTACAGGTGATTTCCTGCAATTCAAACATTGTCTACTAAAGCTGAAAAGTGAAATCTTATTAATTGGTATTGTTTTTTTATAATATCAAACTTGTTTTGCATGATTTTATCTTTTTGTTACTGTTTCATGCAGAGACTAATAATGCATCATCAAAGAGGAAGCATTTTAGTCCACTGAATTATATAATAAAACAGCATTTAGCCACCGCTGACGGACGTCAGCAGAGTCCAAGTGAAAAAAGCAATTTAGTCCCTGGTGTCTGAGATTAAGCTGTAATTGCCATGACAACAACCATTCACATACAGCAGCAATAATTGAGAGGTTTTAGCACCTCAAGGAGGGACTGTCACATTTTCTCCTCAGCAATTACAAAAAACCCTCTTCATTTTGTATAACAGTTGGCATGGAGAGCTTTTCTGTTAAAGCTCATCATGGAACAGCAAACAGCCTTTTTTATCATTTCACATAAAAACAACTAAGTGCTCTTTTCAGTAAATCAAATAACAATCACCAGCAAATAAAAGCCAATAAGAATAACAATAAAATGCTTAAATATGATAGTTTGAACAGGGCAATACACCAAGGAGAAGTGAGTCAGAATAATTATATAAGGCCTGTCCTTCTAATGCGTTTACAATTAGAATAAGAATTGATTAAAAACATAATTTTAGGGCTGTTCTCACCAGTCTGAGAGCCAGACTCTCACTACATGTTGATGATAAAAACAGTTGATGGACATAATGACATTTTACGATGAAAACATGCTGCAAAGCATCAACACGTCATGCAGCTTTGTTGCTTGTGGCCCAAAAAAAAGAACAGTGTCCTAATTTTTTCACATCCGTGTTGTCCCTGTGGCGATGTGACGAGACAATCACAATTCAACTGGAGCAAAAGTGATGTGCTGCTTTTAGAATTTAAATTTTAAGTCAAAGGCAGCTGCAACTGTGTGTACAGGGGAACAAATACACCGCCGTTGAAAAGTTAGGAATCAGCTGCTCTCCTTATAAAAAATCTATAGTATAATTCAGACACACAATGTTTTATTTACATGTGAAATAGTTTTGGCCTTAAAAAAAGAATTGCAGAAAAGAATGAAATGATTTAGACTTCCATTCCAGTGGATGTCCCCGCAGTGTTGCATGACAGGGAGAATCCTGTTGGAACCTGGAAGATGAATTTGTTTTCCAGTCCAGAAAAGTGTTAAGTGACCCTTGATTATTACTAAAGCACAAAAGCGCAATCTACAAATTCTGTGTCTTTTATCAATGACTGCTTCTATTTTTACTGTTGATGTAGCTCAGTGGGATCTGTGTCTCTTTCTGCACTTCCAGTCATTCATGTTAAACCATTCTACAGCGTTTTGTTCGCCATGTACAAAACTGAATAACGTTGATTTTTAGAGTTGACTTTCTAAAACCTAAAAGCATCAAAGACCTTTCAAAAATAAAGAGTAGTCCTCTTAAACATCTGACTGGACAAAATCAAGCTCTGGGGCGGCAGATAATAAATATTTCATAGGAGGTGCACACTTGCAAACATCATTGTACTATAACAGTCATAAGCCGCCAACAGGAAGCAGAGGTGCTTCCTATATTTATGTTTTAACATGACCATGATCTTTTCCTAACCTGAAAAAAACTATACAAAAATGATTAAACTTTACACTAATTGGCTGTAAGCGTAAGTAAAAACACCTTGGCTCTGAAAGGTGTGCTACTAGAGCGGTTAACAGTTTTTTGGCATACATTTTTTGCAACCTAAACAAAGTTGCAACAAGAAACATATAATGTGTCCTTTGGTTGAACCTTTCTCTTGTCTTTAAAGTTCTCTGTAAAGAAACAGAGGAAGAGAAAGAACAAAGAAAGTGTGCATAGTGCAGCATCACCTTGGAGGAGCCCAGTCGTGTTTGGTGCAGTCTAACAGAGTTCCCACGTAGGTTCTCTTCCTCCACGTCACGTTCACCACCAGCACACCTGTCAATCACACGAGACAGAGGCAGAACGGGTTAGTACTGGATCTAGTGGGACCAGAACAGGCTGCATCAGTAACAGGGTAGAGAGTTTAGAGCAACACAGGATACAGGACTTAAAGAGGAAATATGGGTAGTTGGATTTAGATTATAAACAGCCTTCAATGACAAAATGATCATTTGTGACATTAAAAGTTTTACCCTAAAACACAGTACATCTCTTTTAAACATGGATTTTTTTTTCACTAATTCAACACATACGTTTTCAATAATTTATAGGAGGAAAAAAGGTCTTAAAATACATTTATTTTTAGAATAAAAAACAAAAGATTTGACTAATACAAAATCAAACAGTGATACAGTGTTCAAAGGTGTGACTGCTTTGTAGAAACAGAGGACAACGTATGTCTGACCGTCTGAAAAAGGTGAACAAAAGGTGAAAAGCTTCTTTCAGACTTTGTGAGCAGCACTTCTTAAGTTGCATGTACTGTAGCTCTGCAGAACTACTCACTCCTTTTTTTCTCACTTGTGTCTAATAAGGAAACTAATTAAACTGATAGAAGACATATGCGCAGAAATAAAACAGGCGCAAACTGCAAATGCACCACGGAAGGAAAATCAATGTGACTACCAGCAGATGTCTGAGAGCAACAGCGGGACTGAGTTTAAAGAGGCTCATATTGCCTGTTACAGCCTCTGTGATATCAATCAGCAACATCAGAGAAGGAAAATACAGTCTTCTGGTGCCGTCAGGTGTTTGGTTGTAAGGAAAATGTAGTCTCCATAGTTTGAACTTGAGTCTGAGTATTGATGACCCTTCAGCCATCTAAAATGAATGTCTCTCTCTTACTCTCTCACACACTCCCAGACTGACATTTAAAAACCATTAACCTCCGTTTTGTAATGTGCCAGCGGCAACGCAGAGCAAATCAAATCCTGGATGCATTACAGCTTCAAAACGAGGTTTGACTCCAACACACAACTTCTTGCTCTTCAATTAAGCCGCTGCCATCACAAAACACTCTCACATATAAATGGGAGCAGAGGAACACGGCCAAGTGTGTTGCTAAGTTTAACAAAAGGTGGACGGTGATGAGGCTGATTTTTTTTTTTTTTTAAATCTCCAATTAATGAGCTGAATGGATTTCATTCATCAACAGCTTAATATTCCCAATATGTTCTGTAAATGCAATCTTAAAGGGATAGTTTGGATCTTTTGACGTGGGGTTGTATGAGATAATTCTCCATAGTCAGTGTATTACAGTAGACGGCGGTCGGCACTCCCCCGGTTTGGAAAAGCAGACAGGAATACCGACACGGACGCAGTGCAATGTCCTGCTGTGGACGGGACATCATTCTCTTCAAAGCCACACAACTCTTTAGTCAAAACCAGTCATTTTACCTTGCAGAACACACGATTCGCTGATCACTGCCTTTATCGGTTCATTTGTTAATATTATAGTGTACTTTGTAGCTTTAAAAAGGGGTCAGGAACTAACGAAACAAAAAAACAAAAAAATGAACTGATCGAGACAGAGGTAGACGAGCAACTCTCGTGTCAGTTTTTTGTTGTTGTTTGTTTTTGTTAAAGGAGTCTGGTGGCTTTAAAAAGAGTGCAGATAACGGCTTCAGTTTCCCCGTCATAAAGGGCTGACAGCAAGGTAAAGCTGTAAAAATATTCTAAATATTGCTTACACTGAAACAGATTTGGATTTTTTAGGTGGCTAAACATGTTTAGCCACTGCCCCCATCCACAGCAGTACATTGCTTATCTTCCGTGTCGCTGCTCCTGCCTGCTTCTCCAAACTGGGGGCGTGCCTCGACCGCCGTCAACTGTAGCTAGTACACTGACTATCTAGACGTACCTCATACAAGCACACGTCAAAAGATCCAAACTATCCCTTTAAAAAACTTTGATGTTTGATGAAATATCTTTTCTACATCGAACGAAAACCTCACATTCATATTCCGTTTCACTATATTCACTGACTGAAATATTTAAACCCAAGATCACATTTTCCACGGCTGCAACCTCTTATTAAATGGAAATATTCTACATTATACATACAGAAGTAAACATATGCTGATTGAATATGCATTTTTGAGTATTCCAATTGCAAAGAAACTGGGATACTGCAGAATGCAAACATCATATCCAGCTTTGTGCTGAATGTCTGCCATCTGCATAAGTGGCACTGGAATTGAGTCGACACAAGAACTGTATTTTATGACAACCAACAAAACAAAGAAACTGCATTTTAGGTCATCTTTAAACCTAGATGTTTTCATCACAAACACGGAGGTAAGTCAACACACGCACACGCACACACACACACACACCTGCACTGACTTAAATTAATAAGAAACCTGGAATGTTGGAATCATGAAGAAAGCTGCAGGTTTCTCATATTCCCTGTAAACATCATATCCCCAATATGATCAAAACCAGTATAAACGAGTGTGCATGTAAATACACTGTGTTCTTCAGGAACAGCCCCTAAGACTAAACAAGTTCCAGTAAGCATCTTTTGTTCAGCCCCACGTCTTCAGTCTTCTTCAGGCTTAGATTGAGCAGTTTGTCACATCTGATTCAGTGAAAAATTAAAGGCTCTTTCTCTTTCTTTTTTTCTACCTTTTTTCTGCTTCTTCACATAATGCACATAACAAAACAGATTCATGAAAACGTTCCCTCAAAGTTCACATTCATTCCTACTGTAAGCTGTGTTATTATAGCCTCTACGTGGCTGCTGATTTTGTATTAATCTGTTGATTTTGCAACTGCAATTCAAACTAAGATTTACGAAACTGAATGACTAAACACATGACTAAAATGACGTGTGCCACTCTCTGCATCAACACACTGTTTCAGTGTGCAGGTCTATTTAAGCTCAGAGCCCATCTTAGCCACCGCTCTCTTTTTCACAGTCATTGTTTCTGCTTTGCGTTACACTCTCAGCAGGTGTGTGTGCACTATCCAACTATTGTGCATTCATTTGCTCAAACTCTGTGTGTATAAGTTGCTGACACTGCAGCAGGCGCTGTGGACAACTCCACAACACGCCGTCTCCTCAGTGCCTCGCTGTCAAACATAACTGCTGACCAGAGGTGGTCAGGGTTGATGGTGGGCGTACAAAGGGCGGGACTGTGACACCAGAGTTCCTGGGTTCACATTCTCATTCCCATCTTTGCTCAGCTTAAGCTCTCTGGTTAAAGTCAGGGGAAAATGGTGGTTTCGATTTAATGTTAATAAACACGTTGGGTTTCGAGTGATTTCTGACTTTTTACTTTTTATTAAACAGAAAGATGCTTGCGTAAGGTAAAGCGCATCATCATCAAAGACTGCTCTCACCGCAACCACAGACTGTTCATCCCACTCCCATCCGGGGGGCGTCTCAGGTCTCTCTACACCCATACCAGCAGTATGTTTTGTCACCCTACTGAACTCTAGCTCTGCATCCCGGTGACAATTTAACCTACTAAGCCGCCGCCCCCACACCGCCTACCCCACCCATACAGTTCTATTTATTTATTTACAGATGTACGTACATAGTGTAATTACACCTATATATAGCCATATGCTACTGCTCTTCATACTATTCATC
>NC_045737.1:12843717-12857428 GCF_008692095.1 Etheostoma spectabile
ACTTATTCTTACTACTCTTATAATGGTAACACACTGCACATAGGTGTACACACTGTACTTATCTGTCTATATGGTTCATTCGGTATAGCCATTTATTTTGTTAACACACTGCATATCAAAGTTCAAAGTTCAAGTTCAAAGTTCAAAATGTATTGTCATATGCACTTTAGTACAAGTACCACAGCAATGAAATACAGTATGCCCTATTGCACTCTCTCAGCACCAGTCAACAGTAACAATCAATAACAATAATATAGTTTAAAAACATTAAACCATTTAACCACCACAATAAACAGTGGCTAAGTAACTAAATACAGACCCCAGCCCTCCTTCCTGCTGCGCTATCATTCAACAACCTGCATATATCTATATCTATATTATACTTACTACCAGTATAATGTCACTGCTACTACATTGTACATATCTGTACATATTGTTCATACATTGTTCATATTACATATTTATTCTGCTATTATAACACTGCAATATATTTCTTGTCCTGCCTAAGCACCACCTGTCTATACTTGTATAGCACAATGACAATAAAGCTAAATTTAATGGAATACCGTGATCTTTCTCTAACCTTAACCCCTGTGCTGCCAGTGACTAAATGTAACCATACAATTGTTTAATATCGCTGTTGTCACTAAAAGTGGATATTGTATTGTAAGATTGGATATTTTGGCAGAAAACTATGACATATGTAAGCAGTGAACATTTTGCGGTTGTTGTGGTGTACTTGCCCCCTATTTTCTTCTCTACTTTATAAATAAGTGGGTTTTTTGTGCTTGGTGGTGTGTTTTAGAAGAAGGCGGAGAAATAAAGGATTGGATGGGTATGGAGTCTTCGCTGGTTGCCTGGCAACTGCTCAGAGCCCCCCAAAAAAAAAGGTCTGGCACAACAAAAACCCCATAAAACAGTAAATTCTCATTTTTACACTTGGGTTTTGTACAGAATAAACTAACAAGATAAAACATGTTCAATCAGTGAGATTTAAAAGGTGGTTGTAGGTGTAACTAGCTAAGTCCCCATTGTTTCCAGTCTTAATGAGCTAAGCTAGGCTAACAGGCTGCTGGCTGAAGCTTCAAATTTACAGGCAGACATGGGACTGGTATATCTAAATATATATATGCCAACTCTCCAACAGATGGTGAGTGTATATTTCCCCCAAACTACAGTATGCACTATTCTTGAAGGGCAAATAACATAAACCTGCGACATTACCATGTTTATAACGAGCAAGTATTTTACGTGTGTTTACAAGACAGCAATTATTTATAATCACTGTAATTGACTTTATCTCTGGCATCAAATCAGACAGAGAGACAGTCTTGGAGCTCAGCTAATGGTTGGACCAATCACCATCTGATTAGCGCTCGTCAGACTCTGGTGTCCTGCAGGGTGGAGGAGGGTGTGTGTGTCCTTTCAGTTTTTCCAATTAGTATTCTGCTTAATTAACATGCAACCGGCATCTTCCCCTCGTCGTATCCCTCCGCCGTCACGAGGAGGGGACTCTCCAGCTATCCCTCCGCCTCCTGAACAGTAGTCCCTGTGCGGCAAGGTGGACGCCTCGGTATGAAAAACATGAGAGGAAAAAAAAAAGAAAAAGAAAAAAGAAGCCCTCTCATGTCTATCTTCGTCGTTCTTTGACTCTTGACACTGTCCGTCGAAATGATCCCTCTTCATCTGTTTCTTTCCACCTTTATCTTTATATTCCTCTCCATCTCTCAATCCCCAAGGTGGTTTAAAAATAGAAAAAAAACTCTGTTGCTATTCTGTCCATCTCCTCACTTCTTCTTTCTCCTCCTCCCCATTTATCCATTTTGTCAGACTGAACAATGAATCCTTGTCTTCGCTCCTTTTCTCATATTTACATTTCTTTTATCCCTCCTCAGTCCATACATCTTTGTCCTTGCTCTTCAGGCTCTCCCAGTAAACTAACTGAAAATACTGTATATTAGTATTTGGTAGTATATTACATCTCTCTGTGCATATGTAGAACTCCAGATGTATTATCATGTTATTTTTATATTCTGTTCCCCTGCTTTACTTTACTGATGCGGCTGCAGTTTGTTTACTCTCACAAACCTGGAAAGACGAAGCTTTGATGTTTGCTGTTCACATTTATTTCCTCCACCGGGGGGGCGATGTGTTCAGGCCTGCTCGTCTGCTTGTCTCTTAGGAGGAACACATTTGAGGGAAATTTGGGGGAAAGTTGAAACGGGCCACAGAAGTAATTTGTTTCCTCTGTGAATCCAGGGTTTTTTCAAAGGAGTTAGTGTGGACAATACTGAAGATTTTTAACTATTCCCTCATGAATCACAGCTCTTAAAGTGATAGTCCCATGTTTTGCTTAGTTACTAAACCTTTTAAAACACCAAAGTCACACAATAACACAAACTAACCGATCAAGGCAGCAGTAGACGTGCAACTCCCGTGTTCTGCGGGCTAAAATGACTGTTTTGGTCAAAAAGAGGCTGGTGGCTTTGATGAGAGAAGCAAGAAGACAAGAATAATAATATACGGGTATATCAGATGGTTTTGTAACGCCAGCTGCCGTCCAATCCCATTTTTTGATCCGGCCTCTATATCAATTTAAGTTCACAATAAATGCTTTTTTCTACATGTTTTGCCACTTTTTCAGAGGGTTATTTATGGTGGTTTTCCAACTTTTTGGGAGGCTTTTTTTGACGTTTTCTGTCTGATGTTTTTGCCGCTTTTGCTATCTTTTTCTGTTTTGATTAATAAGGAACCTTTTTCTTACTTTGTCAACCAAACTGTAAGTGAGAAGACTTTATAAGACATACAATAATACGATCAAAGATGTTTGACTTTCCTCTTAAATAAAAGTGTCTATGAACATTACATCTGGCCCTGGATGTGATTCTCATTTTCTAGTGTGGCTCTCCGCTATCCACCACATGTGCAGGTTAATGTTTGTAAGAAAATAGTTCATATTTTTCAGTCTTCATTTTGGTGAAGCTGAGTCAACTGTTTTCGGTCCGTTCTCAATGAAAACAGAGAATAAACCAGCAGAACTCGCAACCCCAACTAGAAAGTTTTGTGATGTTACAAAGAAAATGCAATTTCATATTTTTGCCGGTAACGTGCCAACATGGCCGGTGAGTCAGAGTTAAAGTGCCTTATATTATGCTTTTTGGCTTTGCCCTTACCCTTATTGTGTTATACAGTATATCTTTTTTTGTGCATGTTATAGGTTTACAAAGTGAAAAAGCCCAAAGTTGACCCCAAAGATTAGAGTCCAGCCTTTACTTCCATGACATGTGTGTCATTTTGCATCACCTTGTTACACATAATAACAAGGTAATGCTCGCCCTAGCTGCTAGTTTGGTACACCCTCAAACCAAGCTAGTTAGAGTGGAGGCCTGAAGAATTCAGATAGTTGAATCGCCATGTCCAGGAGACTGAAGAATGAAAACGTAACGTGTGAAAGACTAATTTATGAACATTTAAATAAGTTACCACTCTGAAACGCCTTGCTCCGGGCTAGTTTGCGAAGCTGGTTCAGGTTGTTCTGCCTGTGTTTTGGGATCAGACTCAGGTTCTGATATGTATGGCTGAGCCGAAGCCATGGTTACCAGCTTTCCATGGGCTGAAGCAGGTTTGTTTTGTCAGGCCCCGCCCTACTCTGCTTCTGACTGCCTAGCAGTGAGATGCCTCACTCTGTAGCTAAAACGGAGAACTCAACACACAGGGTGAAAAGAGGATCTGCAGCTATGTGCAGTACAACAAAAACAATGATTTGAAATAAATCCCTCTCGTAAGTAAACATATTAATTATTATTGTCAATTGGAAATACGTCACATTACACATCACAACAGATAAAAGTCTGTCACATTTGCCCCATGATTGACTGTCATGGTGTGTATTTTGATTTTAAAATTGTAACTTTCATTTTCGAATCATTTGTAGATGTCTTTTTTTTAATTTCTTTTCTTTTTTTGTACAATTAACTAATCTTTAAAATGTGGTTAAAAATGGTCACAAGTTCTCACAGCCCAAGGCAACGTCATCGTATGTCTTGTTTTATCTGACCAACAGTCTAAAACCCAAAAATACTCTGTTTCCTATTATATAAAACAGAAAAGAAGCAAATCCTCAAATAGAACAAAAGAATATCAGGCTTTTTTTCTTGCTGAATGACTGTAATTGTAGTTGATTCATTTCCTGATTAACTAATTCCTCAGCAGCACTATATTTTTTAATTGAATTCAGCTCCAATTTCTCATTTTAAATGTGTGCGCTTTGCTATTAAAACTCAATTTTAATAACTGTGGCGTTTATCATTGTTTTTTTTTTCTTCTTGTTTTTATCTGTTTAAGATTGTCAAGGTCTGCAAGGAAACATTTTAATTCAATTTCCTTTCAGTGTTTTCATTGTGCTGACTGAAGTTTAATCCCCCCTCTGGTTTCCTCTCGCTCCATCTCTTCTATACAAGCACAGTCTCTCTTTCCTTCTCTCCTCTCTCCTCCTCTCCGGCCTGTTGAGGATCACCCTTCGCCCAGGATATATTACTCTGTGTTGTGTTTGTTTTTTCTACTTCTTCTCCTCTTTTTTTATTTTTGTTCGGGCAGAGGGAGAAAGTGAAAGTTAATTAATACTGGGCAGGGATACAGACGCCTCTCCACCAAACTCGACACTCCACTTCAGAGGCCCCACGGCTGGCAAAGCGAGATGGGCAACGAGAGATGGGATTATTCATTAGCAGCCTACAGTAAGGTACTGTATTACACTTCCACTGAGAGGCTGCGGTGCTAAGCGCTGTCCTCGTTAACGGCCTATCAAAATGCGATGGCGTCGAAACTGGCGGATGAATCATCATGGTATCTTTTTGTAGTGTTGGACGGGTTTCTGGTTCTATTTTTCTTCTTGTTTTGGACTCGTGATTATGTGCAACTCAACGCCAAAACTGCTCCTATGAGGATATCCAGACACGTTTAAAAATAAACTCGACTATGATTATTTTAATTTGGAATGAAAAAGATAAGAAGCATCTATTTGTTCTTCTGGCATATGTTTTTTAGACCCACATAAGAACAACACCTAATTTCATTTGGCCTTAGGGGGCAAACTGTGTTGAAATGTCAAGCTTTTTAAATCCACATTTTCTTGACAAAAAAGCTAATATTGAAAGGTGATGTAGGGCTGGGTGATAGGGAGAAAATCAGATATCACAATATTTTTGACCAAATACCTCAATATCGATATTGTTTAGCCCAGCTATATTGACATAATGTCTAAGTGGGTAAAGGCTATTATTAGAACAGCTAGAACAGTCTGGTAAGTTCAGAAAAGTACATCACTTTACTGTGATGCAGCCTTTCAAACCACTAGAAGACAACACTTATGTCATTACCCGATATTACGATATCCAAAATCTAAGACGATATCTAGTCTTATATCATGATATTGATATAATAATGATATATTGCTCAGCTCTAAGATGATGTTCTGGCAGAAGAAGCACAGTAGATGTAACTAAAAAAAAAAACTGCCTCTGCAGTTCTTTGGGCAATCGGCGTGCAAAGGTTGTTACAGCCTTCCAAAACTGTTTTCTGATCTGCCACCTCTATAATTAAGGTTTGGTAAGGTTTAGGTGCAAAACCTACTTGTTTAAGGTTGAGAAAAGAAGAAGGTTTGGTGGGGTTAAAAGAAACCATCACTGTTGGTGGGAGACGGGATTCAAGCAGTGGTTCTGAGTGTCAAAGTGTCGTTTTGCTGACACGGTCATTCACATTGGCAGCGTCACAATGCATTTTGTCAGTCAAATACACATGGAACAACATGCCATATAGACTAGGGATGTAATAATATTTCACATCTTGTAATGACATTCCATATTTAAGTCACATTATTACACTGAACCAACTCCACACTGATTAACACCTTGAGATGTGGATACAGGCTGCAACCAACCAACCGACTGACCGACCGACCGACCAACCAATCGACCAATGATGTTGTATTTCTGGTCAATCCTTCTCATTTTGGAAGCACAGAACATTCCAGTAAACCTGTAAAGCACCATCTAAGGAGGCAGAAATATTTACTCAGCTCTGAGTCCAGACCTATAGTCCAAACAGACGATTCCCATGGTGCTGTCAGAAATTTGAATGCTTTCCTTCCACACCTTCTAAAAATGAAGAGTCTCCAATTACAGCGTCCCTTCTTAAATGTATTGATTCAAACTACACATTCTTTAGTTTTAAAGAAACTCACACCTGAATTTTCACACCTCACTTCCACTCAGCCTGCGTTCAGTAAAAATAGTTTGTGATCGTCAGCCTTGCCTGTTTAGAGCCACGATTAAATGAGGACCACTAAACCTCAAATGTGAAAACAATGGAAATGTGCAGTGCAGTGATCGGTTATACAATAGGTAAAAAAAAGAGTCATTTTGTAGAAGTCAAGTCAAGCTTGCAGATCATAAAAGTTGCTGATGCGTTTCCACCAACTTGGCTTTCAGTGAGGCTTGACTCAATTTCATTTACTCGAGTTTGGCATGTGAGACTCTCCACGTCCTCATCAGCACAGACCATAGCGTATTAGGGTTTCCCCAGAAAAGCTGTTAGCCCTGTGGCAAGTGTCTTTTTTCTTTCTTTCTTTTTTTCCTAGAGCTTTTCCAGGGCCAGTCACAGACTGATGGTAGCATTAATGTAGGGCCTATGATAACAGAATCATGGAAAGAATTACAAGAATTTAAAAAAGCTATAACACAGATTCCATAGAGGCTCTACATTAAGTCAGTGCTACAAGCTAACTGGAGATTTTAAAATACAATAGTTTCTAATGAGCCGCCCCACTGTAGTAGCAATACACTGGGGAAAAAACTGGTGGTTAGTGTATTCCATTCACCTCAGAAATGAAAATTCTCTCAACATAAATACCACTAAAAATATACAGTTGGTATTTTTTTTTTAAATCTGGTTAAACTTGCTACCAATCACTAAGCCCACTGTTTACTTTTCAGAAACACTCCTTACCCTCCTCAGTCTCGTGCCACACAATGCCTTCCAAGTTGACACTGGTCCCGGGCTGGCAGGGTCCCAGACAGGCCGAGTCGTCCTCCGGTGCTCCAGAGTTGCCTCCATCCTGGGTGTTGGTGCCTATAGACCGCGTCCTCACCACCAGCTGCTTGGGGTTGGAGGTGGGCAGGGCAGGAGGGGAGAATGAAGGGGCTGACGGCAGAGAGGATCCGGGGGCGCCGGGGTGGCCTGGAGCAGGGGGAGCTGGCACCATAAACATGGGGTCCACCTGCCAGAAAAACAAGGCGGTTAATTAAAAACCAAAATGCATGCTTACATGTCATTTTACTTCAATTGCTCTATATTTTTGGAATTAATCCGTCAGTTCAATTCAACTATGTTTCAGTAAATGAAATTAAATTTAGGTCCATGGCGGTGCTGAATACTTCTCCAGGAAAAAAGTGGAGGAGGAAGAGAGGAGAGAAGTAGTCAAAGATACAGTGCAAATATTATTAATGTCATTTTAATATGACTGACGTAAATCTAACTGACATCTGATTATTTGAATGTTGGATCCCACTGTATAATGGAAGGACGTTTTAGAAGAGGAGACATTTTCTCCAAATGTCATAGCATTCATTATTCCACCGGTAGTCTGCGGTTCTTAATACTGAGTGGCAGCTAATCATCTCTCAACTATATTCAAAAATATTCTTTTTCCACCCCATCAATATCCATTCATCTGCATCTCTCCATTATGACTAGTGGAGTCTGTAAGAGGCAAAGATTTCACCCTTGTTGGGACGAATGTTTCCATCCAACAAATACATTACAGAAGCTGCACATTATAATTAGTTGCCACTTCTGCACAGAGCGATTTGGCAAAAGTCTGCAACAATATAATAAGGCAACATTACTGGAGCTCATCCAGTGTCACTCCAACACAAAAATGTTTTTGTGTTGACACAGGAAATGGGATTATGTATGCTGTTTAAGTCTTCTGTGGGGCATCAGTTTCTCTTAAAAAGCAGTATGTAGAATATTTTTGTGGTCTAAAGCTTTAAAGAGATTAAAAATGGCAATGTTGTAGCTGCTTGTGCAGGGAAAAAAAAGTAAGCGTTCAAAGAAGGTAAAGTCGACACAGCTTAATGCTCCAGACAAATCCGCTAATAGTAAAAATAAGGCACACGACATTCCGGTCCACAATTTGGCCTTCATTGGGTGAGGAAGGCTACATTTTGGGGACTCAGAAAAAAGACCTGTGATGTGGTGTTATGTTTTCAACCTCCAAGATGAATCTGTCGTTGTCCGTGGCGTTGTTAAGGAGACATAAACGATAGCGTGTGTGTGGATACTCTCAATGTTCCACTTCCTGCCCAGCTATCCAAACGGCCTGCTGAGTGCAGCGTAGAGCTGCTTCATGCACGTGCCGCATAATTTGGTGGATTATGCATAATTATGATTATGCACGCATTGAAGACATGCCTGGTGGAAAATATGGGTTAGTCGACTGCAAATTTCTTTAGTCAATGACAGCACTAGTGTGTAGATTGACGTAAGAGCTGATAGGATTACCAGTGGCAGTCCCAATACACCCAAATGTAAGTAGATCGGATCCAACATCAGGTCTGTAAAGACTTCTGACTGATGGTACAGACACTGTGTACAAACACTCACTGCAGACGGGTGAAAGGACCTGTGTCGGATCATGTTTCCACTCTGCTTTGAGTCTCCACAGTTTGATTAAAGCAAAGAACACGGTGTTTCAGTTTTCAAAGCGTACAAGTGATCTTAACCACTGTCATCACTATGGTTACACATACTCAAATAGTAAGTCATCAGTGCCTATAAAAGCCTTACTCTTATCTCCACCACTTACTATGGTCCCAATTACAACAGCTCTGGGAATTAATTCTACTCAGAGAGCAGCAGCAATCTGAGATGAGGGATTTTTCTTGCTATTTTGACTCAATCAAGTTTACAGACTTGACAGATATTTCACTGCCTGATATTCTTAAGTGATTTCCCAGTTTTAAAAAGCCTTAGAAATAGAAAATCCCAAACTCAACAGCAACCCAATGTATTGATAATATTAACGTTTCAACCATTCTGGACTTTCGTCGAGAGTGTTTACCACAAAGCTTACACCAATGATCTTAACTAGGTAATGCTCCACCCATTCTGCGTCCACAGGTGTGAGACAGTTACCCATCCATGGGAGTGTCTCTCTATAATCAAACGTTGCACTTAGCAATATATCAATTTCATCACATTGTAAGGAACAGAAAAAGTTGTAGTGCATAGTAGCTTTCGGGCTCAGATTGAGAAAAAAACTTGCATCTGTAAATGTTTGAGAAAAGAGCAGCGCTTTGTCAAGTCCAACACAAAGGTCTTCTGCGTTGAATTGTGCTTCTGTTGTGTTATTATGACGATCAATCAGTTACTCTCAAAAGGTCACTCTTAAATCTGACAAGAAATTGTTTTTTTCCTTTCTTTTTAGGAGACAAAAAAAAAAAAGACTCAGTGGTGCTCTTTGCTTTTCTGTAAAATCCCTGTGCTATTTTCCTTCTACAGCAGCTTAATAAACTGCCGAGGTTTCTGCCAAGGTTACAGTGCAGCTCCAGCACTGTGGAAAATATTCAATACAAATTCAGGACTCGGATTGGATCCCTACTCAACTGTAATGCTGGCAACAATGTTTAATTCAATTTTCTCCATAATTACCTTATTGATCTGCTGTGCGGCGGTTTTTCGAAATGTTAATCAACGAAACAGTATCTCGTTCTTTCTTTCTTCTGAGATAAAGTTGTTGTGGACACTTGATTTAGTTAGGTTCATTTAAGGGGACAAAGGATTTGTTTGAAATGATTCGGTGTGGTATTTCCCTGTGTCCCTATTAAGTTACAGCCACAGTACTCCAGGTATTATGAGCTTTGTTTCAGCTGCACAGCATTTATGTTAAAACCCTGATAAACAATGCAAATTTATCATGCAAAAGAGCAATAAAACAAAAGACAGATGATCCTCTGTGCTTCCTGAAACCGTCTGCTAACTCCCACACAGCTGCTGACGAAGACCACCCAGGACTTCATCTACCAAATCACAAAGCAAATTAACTACAAAAGAAGAGCCCTGATCCCCGGTGATTTCTGTTCTGTCGTTAACGCCTTTTCCTCCCTCAGACGCCCAGAATAACAACGCTCGATCGCAATCCACACAGCAGCTATAGTCGCACAGTGAAATAACAATAAAAACACAAGCCTGCTCCCTGGTGTGTTAAATGCTTCAAACAAATCATCTTTACTCACACTGTTTCTTAATTAAAAAAAAAAATCCTACAATACACAGAAAAAACACAGCAACATAACAGAGAACGGCAGGCAGCTTTAGCATTAAAGACACAGGCCGGCCTGTGAATGTGGGCAATGTGCGACCATGTAAACCTGCTGATGTTCATCATGATCGAGGGAAGAGTTTGACAGTTTGAAGGAAAACATGCTTATTTGCTTTTTTGCAGATATTTCCAGCTTATTTTTACCTTCACAAAAGACATAGACCTTTAAAACCTCTTTGAGACCGTTCTGTTTAACCAAAAACAGCTCTGAAGTCGCTAGCGCCAAACCCACCTGACTCCATTGAAAAAAGCAATACTTTTAGTGTGTAGAGAGCCAACATATTTTCTCAAGTAAATCTGTAAACTATGTGTTTATTTCAACCAAAACTAGAGTTGCAATGATTGGAAAAGTGGAAAGATGACCCAGAACGGCTTTTCATCGATTTATTTTGTTTCTGTTGACTTTGAATTAAGTGTATTTTACGATGATGAAATTACTGCTTATTCACATGGAGTCTTGTGGGTTTAGCAAACGCAATTTTGTGGATGTTTTTATGTTTAATAAAAGGATCTTACTCTTTAACAGAAAGGTTGACCTCTTCAGAAATATGTTCCATAATGTTGTCAGATAGTAATGTCTGAGCCTGGCAGTGGCAAAACAAGCACTTTTGTGAAAGTAAACACAAGCTGGACAATTGCCCTATTAACTTAAATTATAGCTTGTTTCACTACTGCCGACTGCAGCGATCTTGCTTAATACCGGACAAATGTCAGAGATTGTGATTGTTACCCATCAGTAACTTAGACACAAAAACATAGGAACATATGTGCCCATCAAGGTATGTGGTACACATCATAGATAATAAAAGCAAAGGACAATATGATGCTGTACATTTCCACAGAGACGAATAAAATCTATTAGAAGCTCTTTTCCAGTGATAGCTGAGCAGCCTCCAACTGAGCTTGACAACGTAGATGTGACGTGGGCAGTGAGTCGTGTGGTTATGACACAATTGTTAGCCTAATTTTACAAATACGTCTGCTACCTAGCCATAACCTGAGATAGTCTTTTGGTGCTTAGATGTAAAGTCACTGTTAAAGTGGCGCCAAAATGAATGGCAGTCAATGGGATGCTAAAGGCAGGTGATGGCTCGCTAGCGTCAAAATGCCTCCATAGGAGGAACGCTTTGTGGACGCTCGCTTACCCACTTGGTGAAAATATGAAATCCTTTCAAGAGCTACTGACATATTTCAGTATTTCATGTGGTGAACAAAAATCCCATGAGCCAGAAAATCTTTATTACATGATCCAGTAAGTGATCATGTTTGTACTGTAAGTAAATGCAGTAACTTAGGGCTGTTTGGTTGTGGAAAAAAGTCATTATCACAGTTATTTTGAAAAATATTGAAAACACGATTATTTGACACATTTAGTCATTGACTTTTGGAAAGATGTTACATTTACTGAACTTAAAAAAGCTGTGAAAACACTTGTGAAATTCCCTTAACACCTTTTTTTCTGTCAAACCTTTTGAATTCCCCTTCAGAACTAAGAATTAGTTAGGAGTTACTAAGAGTTTACATGCAAAACATAATATGCAAAATAATTGTTTTTCTCGATTGCATTGATTTTGTGATTGTTAGGAGCCAAATTTAAAAGGCTATTAAATGCACAGCCCTGCTGTAGCTTCTGTGACTGTGCGTGAGTCCTACGTGGAGACAAACGGTGCTTTCTTCTAACTGTGAAAACAATCTTTCTCCGACAGTAACCCATCGATCAATCAGAAAAAGCTCACATCAATAATTTTGGCTTGTTCTTTTGTTCATGTGGTGACTCTCAGAGTTATTGCTGATGGTTACAGTATCAGTCTTTCACTTCTTCGTATTTTGCTCTCCCAGGAACGCATGCTGATTAAACTCTGCATCACTGTTCTCGCCTCTAGCTTCTGCGATCATCGATTTCAGTTGTGTCTACAATATCTTGTTTTGTGAACCCTTCAGTATCTGTGGCTGGGCAACAAAGAAAGAAAAAGAAAAAGAAACTCAAGTACTGCTTTCATTAAACCACACAGAGCACAAAACACACAAAGATCCAAATAACACTAACATATGCATGGACCCTGGAGCTGTGCACAAACAGAATCTGTCTTCCCCACTTTGCTTCAGACAATATCCTCCCCCATCCTGAGTGAGTTACAGAATCACTAGACAAACTACCAAATCTCTGTGTCATTCCACAAAAAAAAAATGTTTTAGAGGATTTTTTTAATTTGTAGTAATCTCTTGCAAAAATCACATATAAATGTCCCAAAACTGTGTGCATTATCTTGGGATAACAAAGTTGTTTTGTCGTGATAATATGATCCATATCTCGAGGAAACAAAACGGCTTTTCCTCACAATAACAAGGTAATTATCCCAGAAAAACAAATACTGGTAACCATATTTTGAACACATTGTTATCCAAAGATAATGACAATTTCTTGAGATGATGGGAAGCCATTAGCCATTAATCTGACTAATTAGCTCATTACCAACAATTAAGATCACTTCCAAGCCCACAGTTAGCATATCATTAGCTGATTACAATATGTTATGACATTAAAGGTAGCTTCACAAACCACTGGGTAAGAGCTGGTCCAGGATCAGAGTCTAGTTTAACATTAGCAGCTCTGCATTGTAATTATTTGGGGTTTTGTCCAAGATGACTTTGTCAACTTATCAGGTGGCTCCAAGCAGCCACCACCTGAACATATGTACGGTTAAAGGTTATTTTAGTCGTGCAACAGAAAACTCAGAGTGGACAGATAGTCTAGGTAGCTGTCTGGATTTACCCTGCAGAGATCTGAGGAGCAGGTAATCCGGCGGAATTCCCGACGGCACCTTAACAATCCCGGGAGTGAAACGTAGTCGATATGTACTAGGCGCTTTTATACTCTGAGTTGAAGTATTTTCAACTTCAGGCATTCAGACGATCTGCAAAAACCTGAGGCCCTGAGCAATGCAAAAGCAGCAGGCAAAAAGCTTAACTAGCATTGGAAACAAATGTAGCTCAGAGTACATTTTTTCAGGAAGACCTAACTATTAATCGATGTACTCCTAATTCAATTCAGCTGTTATTCAAATAAATGTATATTTTATCATGCTGTGTATAATTGTTGCATATCTGCAACTAGTCTCTCCTGATTAAAATGTATCTCAGTATAAATCCTTTCAGGAAGATTTCACTTTTAATCAATCCTCTACCTAACTCAAATCAGCTGTTGGAGGCATTCCCTTTCCTGCTAAACCAATCAGAATCGTATACAAATGGCAAGGGCTAACAACAGTCACAGCCCTGCTTTAAATAATGGTTTTTCCCTTTGATATTCAGCTGTCGTTGCAGGCAAAG
>NC_045737.1:12857438-12865889 GCF_008692095.1 Etheostoma spectabile
TCCACCTCCCCTTCCACCTCCAGTCCTCTACTCCAGCGGACCGGTCCGGAGCCCCAGGCTGAAGAAACGTCACTCCTCTTTGTCCTGCAGTTATTACAAACATGTCTAAAGTCGGCACGACTCCTCGTCCTATCCATGGACTTCTCTCTTTTGTTGAGCAGTGACCTTTAAGCCGTGATAGTCTGGTAAATAATGTTCATTCAAGGCCGCCAAAAACAGAAATGTTAAGTAAACAACGATATTAGATGGGTTTTTCAATCCATCTCTGTCAAGACAAATGAAGTGAGCCACAATACATCAGGTTATGGTCCAAGGTTGGGTTTTTAGTAATATAAGATATTAAAAAAGTCTATGTGATTTTGAATGAGGCTTTTTTTTTTTTTACTTGTGAAACAGAACCTGGAAGTTCCAGATTCCCGTTGGCTCACTATTAGCCATGACAGCTGTCCATTCAGCAGAATTGTTAACGTCTGGGTAAAAAATAAGAAGTTACTCGGGTCTGCGATGGACAAAAGCACTTTCCCATTTGAGTAAGCGAGGAACAAGAGTCTATCACAGGGGAAAGGGAGGGAAGACAAAAAAAGACAAATAAAAAGGAGGAAAAGGAGAAAAATAGACAAGGAGAGAAATGGACTCATTACTTGAAAATGTACTTCAAATGTCAAGTGACAAATCTATCGCCGTTATTTGGGTGGATTTATCTGCAGCCCCGGACACTCTCAGGTTCAAGGCTACCTCAGACATTTAGATAAAATAAAAACAAAAATCTGTTTCCACAACACTTAAATCTAGATTAGAGCTGTGTGTGTTTACAACGATCCACTTCAGCGGTAAGAGGCAGAGAATGCAGCCGGAGAGAGGAAAACACATTGCAGAAAAATCTTTGAAGATTTGACTTCAATTTTTCCTTTGACTCACCAGAGCTTTGTGTTGACGTTGAATCACACACGGCAGATACAGAGCTGGATTTACCCAAATTAATCAGGAGGATGGAGGGTATTGGGGGAGGGGGGGTTGTACCAGGGGAGCCAGCTGAGTTTTCCATTAATTCTGCCTCTAAAATCTATAATTAAACAAAGATATTTTTATCTTTTGGGTTTCATGCTTAAAAAAAAAAAAACATTTTAATGCAACTCAGACTACAGATCAAATCCTGTTGTATGTGTTTTTAATTTTAATCAAACCAATGATCCAATTATCCATCCATCTATCTTTTCATCCATCTTTGTATCCATCCATCCATCTATCTTTTCATCCATCCGCCCTCTCTGCCAGCTCTGTTAATGGATTGCAGGAGGGTTTACAGAAGCTGCAAAACTGAACTGTGTTGACTTGTTTGATGAGAAATTGCTATCTGAACGTATCTCTTCTTTCTATTCATCCTCTCCTCTTCTTCCACCTATGCGCCATCCTCTACTCTCCTTCTCCTTTGTTTATCATTTTCTCTTCTTCCTTTTATTCACCACTCTGCTTGTCTTTCCTTTCCTCCTCCTCTCTCCACCGTGCTTCTTAATCCACCTCCTCTGCTTCTTTTGCCTCTTTTCCTCCATGCTATCCTTCCCCCTCTCCCTTTCTTTCTTCACATCCCCTCCTATTAAATCCCCCAGGAAGCAGCCACACTGACAGTTTTTTTCCCAGACAGAAATCATCCCTGTCTTTATTGTCAGGCTGCTAAAAGAGGATGTATTGTAGTGTGTGTGTGTGTGTGTGTGTGTGTCTGTGTGTGTTTTTGCAAATGGTAGCCATCTTTTTTCCCATTTTGTCTCTCCAGCCTTTCTCATCTCTCCGCGCTCTTTTTTCCCTCCTACAGTATATATATATATATCAGTATCACTATAAGAGCGCGCGCACGCGCACACACACACGCGCACACACACACACACACACACACACACACACACACACACACACCCCTTCCTATTGAACGACAAGCTCTAATGGCATGAAATTACCACTTTCTTTCCTTCCCCAACACCAGCACCGCACAATCCACCATTAACAATAATTATGTTCCCCCAATTCTGCATAAATTTATCTCCCAGAGTTGTGAGTGTTTCATAACGATATAATTATAAAGCATCTGAAATGAGACAGGATTTAATGTACAACAGACTCAATCAGGTTACTACAGGGAAATCTGTAAGATGGCAGAGTGAACTGGTCAATCACAATAACTGCCACTGACATCATACTTACAACATACAGTACAAGTAAAGAGCAAATGCTTATTGAGACCTATTATCTTTAATAACACAATAACCTCAGATGTGACGGTTAGCTCCTAGATGTTGGACTGTTAATCCTGTCTCCTAGAAATTGTGTTTATATTCTGCTAATATTCAATAGTAATTATGTTTTGAAGACAACGTAATGCCTCCCAGATAATGTTTTCTATCAACACAATGAGGACATATTGATTAAACATAACGTTGTGGTCTTGGTTGAATATTGACATATTCTTAAGTAATTTGAGACAGCAAGTTTATTTTATCAACATTTGTTAAAAAAAAAACAACGGTCCAATATGTAAGATATTTACTGTAATAAATCCAAAAATGACCCCAATACATCAGATATTAAGAAAACATGATAAGATGAAATACTATCTTTTCTGACAACAATGGTAATGCCGGTATTTTCTCCTTTTGTAATTTTCGTTCCGTGATAGTATTTCTGTTTGTGTTTTGGCCTGTGTGTTGTTATCAACTGCACAGCTTGACAGCCAGGCCGGGTTACCAGGCAGATTTTATACATATACATACATATACATATATATATATATATATATATATATATATATATATATATATATATATATATCTGTAAAAACGTAAACCCAGCGTGCTACAGATGTAACGTTAGTACAACCATGAAAGCAGCAAACAGGATCAACGGAGATAGATTCTATCCAACCTAAAAAAAAAAAAACGGCTTGTTTCTAACAGTTGCGTATACAAACTCTGGGTAAATACTGGAGATCTATGTGAAAGATGGAGACAGCTTAGAGCCCAAAAGAACACAGAGTTGACTAATTTCCGGTAAACAGGTAAGCATTAGCTTCAGGCTTATATATAACTTATCACAGCTACAAGGGACGGGCATTTCATGTCATTTGTGTACTCATGTTGAATTATATAGCTAGAGTACCCAAGTTGGTTACTCGCAATACCAATTGAGCCAGTAAAGTGATCCTGACTGGTAATCAGTCAGTCTAACGCCATCATGCTAGTCCAGCTAACTGCTAGCTAACGTTACCGGAGGACCAGGCAAGTGGGCCACTGCTGTTTACAACGTGTAGCCCATTTCAGCAACCGTAGCCGACAGTGGTGAGTTATTTCAAGCCAAGAGAGGGGGGCTTATAATCAGAAAAAGAGAACTGTGAGGTTGTTGTGTTTTTAGCGGTCCCTACTGTAATTCTAAGCAGAAAATGTGTGCCTGTCAGTTGGGTAAACAGCTCCACGTGAGAACGGGCTTTTATGACTATGAAGTAATGTCTGGCTATGAGAGACAAGTGTCTAGCAACATTGTTGTAGATGCCGCTGTCTCAGCCTGGCGACCTCCGTGAATTTAGAGTCTGGGGAGGAGGGGGCGGGGGAGACAACTCTCTCCAGTATTTTGAATTTGTACTGCAGTAACCATTTTAAACCCTAGCTGTCAGTATTACATATTGCACCTTTAATAAAAGAGCTTTTGTTCCCTAAACCTAATCCCTGAGGGTCCAGCTGTAGGACACTGGTATATCAATTCAAAGAAATCAATTTAGAACACTTTACAGATTAATTAGATATAGACCATACTCATAATAAATAGACCTAACAATTGCACCGACGAGAAAGCATTTGCTGAACAAATCTACAATAAGTTTGGCAAATCACCTAAAAATACTGTAAGTAGCAGCTTAGCCTTGATAAAAGTATGATTGTCAGAACATTTAAATTATATGTACATATTTTTAAATGTATAATTTATTTGATGTAATCATCCATAAATATAAATCTGTTTTGCCGTAAAAACAGAAAACTGAGACTGTTCTGAAACGATGTTTACAAAAGGAAATGGTGTCTTCTAACACACAAAACTGGAGTTGTACTTATTTGTTTTTAACATAATACTTCTAAAAGTAAAAAAAATAACTTGCACAAAATGTAGTGCAGCTACACCTTGAACAAGCAGATGTTTGTAGCCAATTATGATGCTCAACATCTGGAGAAACAATATATCAGACCGGAGACCGGTTTGTTTTATGTACAAACTCTCCTTTGTGCTGTGACGAACGCTTCAACAACACATACTAGCAGCTTTTAGCCACCACTGGGCCACATTTTTTATTTTCCACCACACTGATCAACTCAGATGAAAGAATCTTTAATCGGATTTTAGATGAGAGAACTAACCCCCCTGTGTAGAAAGGAACAAGATGTTAGGAAAGCTGCAGTTTAATAAATCATGAAAAGGCAGCAGAGAGGAGGATACGAGGTGATTCTTAGAACGACAGACGCTGGCAGTTTTCTGTATTTCAGGGATTCCTTCAGAAGTGGAGGCTGTGGTGAATGAACGCAGAGCCAAGTGTGTGGGTGTAACGTTGTACCATGAATCCCTTTCACACCGGCTGGCATTGATACTTCAATACCTAATGGACTCTCAGCCTCCACATGGCCCGTTGTTCTGCTCTGAAAACACACTTCTCTTCTGTGGCTCCATTAGAGAACAATACTGTCAGCGCTGACGTTTAATCCTCGTACACTTGTTCTCCTTCTATTGTATTGCAAATGTTTCTACCAATTAATCAAAATGCCAATATATTGAGCAAATATTGACATTTTTGTCTCAAACACGTAGCTCTAATGATGCAGATGATTGATCACATATTTATTGTGGGACTAATCATTTTGACTGGTTACGCTACACCTCGTTATAAAGCTTTTCTAAAACTACAATTTTTGGCATTTATTTTTCCATAACATTTGCAAAGCCTCACTGTGGTTACAATTACATTTTATGGCAATCTGAGCATTGTTTTTTTTATATTATATTAAACATATATGCAACTGGCCTTTTTTACCATATTAGTGCTACTAGAAGGAAGTTCAGGGTGCCACCCAAATCCTTCGGGATCTCACTCGGGGGACCATGAATATCAACAACAATTTTGTTAGGAATCTGGTCCGTAGTTGTTGAGTATATTATACATAAAGACCGTATAGGTTACTTACCACAAATCGATTGAGCTGTCCCAACATTGGGATATATAGATTCAGACGGGCGAGGCTGACAATCCAACGCTAACTATGAGACAGAAGACATTTGGTATTTTAAAAGTTAAAATGACTTTCATTTCATCTGGCACCAACACTGAAGTTGCATTTTGTTTCCAGCATATTGAAAGCTGTAGGCCTAAAGCTCTATAGCATTAAACTGATGCTAAAGGTAAATAACACCAGAGCAATAACAGAGTCTTCTGTTTGTAAAACTGCAGTAATCCATGGGGTATTTCCCTACCATGTCCTCCCGGTACCTGCAGAGATGTTTTTGCTTTTTAGCTACGTGTTCATCGGGACACCAGCATTTCAAAAAAAGAATGCATGAAAAATATCAATGCTTGTTATCAAAATTTGCGCCTACTGTTGCAGCCAATGAGCACTGACAGGAGCTGACTCGTGGCTGCAGGAGGACTCAATCCCCATTAACAGTTTTTAATGGCTATCAGACTATAACTACTCAAGAGTCTGCTCTTGAGACTTTGCTCTAATTTTTGGGACAATTAGGGCAGGATTCAGGATTTGGGACAACTGCTCTGATTTTGGAAATCTTTTGGGACGTCTGGTCACCCTAGCTGGTCTTCAAAGCTATGCTGTTGATGGTCCTGAAATGGGTGCCTTCAGGTTTGACGAGTTGACGAATTAAAACCTGTGACAGACAACTGGCAGACAAATCTCTGCCGCATTATCTGGAGAGACTCTGGACACACTCAGAAAGCGTTGCACAATGGTAATTGGTGGATGGGCACAAATACATGCAAATTTGCCAAGGACTGATGCTCAGGCAATTTGTGCAAGCTGGAAATGTTTCAACATGGTCATGGTATTTCCTTTTTGGGGGGCTTTTTTTTCCCTTTACTTGATAGTGACAGTGGTTGACAGGAAAGGTGGGAGATAGATGGGGGATGACATGCAGCAAAGCAGGTCGGACTCAAACCTGGGCCGCTGCAAAGGACTTAGCCTACATGAATCTACTTTAAAAAGAAACAAAGACGTAAAAAAGAGATTGACTGGAAAGGAACTGCAGTTTCTGCTGAGGTCTCAGATCAGCCTGAAGCTGAGCTGAACACAAACACAACAGCCCTGTCGCCTAAAAATTACATTCCCATTTGACAGAACTGTATTCTCAATAACATATCTAATGAAAGTCTGCCAAAGTCCTAAACCAAAACAAGGATATTTTTCTTAACTTAACCAAGTAGGTTTGTTTCAATTTGTAATGATGAGCATTTGTTTTAGACAGCCAATGTTTCACAATGTGCACAAGTCGCTGGAAAATTTAGTTACCCACAAAACCTTAATTGAGAATGCAGTTTTGTTGTATGGGAACATCATTTGTAGGGAGACACGGTTGAACACAGGCACGGTAGGTGCCTCCATCTCTCGCTGGCTTACAGCTAACATCTGTCCACTTGGTACATTGGTTGTTTTGGCGACAACACGTTCAAATAAAATGTCCAGTCAAATTTGTCTGAAGCATTCAAGGCAAAACATTTGTTTTCTGTCTGAACACACCTTAACAGTTAAATGAATCAGAATCTAAATAGGAAGGAAATGCAAATGTAAACTAAAACTACAACAGGATGGGACTATATCTAATAGAAATTGATTGAACACACATTTTCACTGACTCTAAATGTATTTGTTAAAATTCTACATACGAACCCCGCCATGTTTATGGGGTGAAATGGATTTTTTTTTTGTTCCGACCTAGAAGAATAGAAGCCTGCAGATCGCCATCAAAAGGTTCTCCACAGGATGGCGAGTGGAACTGAGGAATACTGAGATGTTAAAAGGAAAAAAGACTATCAAGGTCACCTGCTCATTTTGAAAAACTATTGAAGCTTCAGGTTTCTTATAAAAATCACCAGGGGGGCTACCTCTGCCTTCTGCCTGTCTGATTTCCATGTTTTCAACCAATAATCTCCTGTCAATCACAGCACAGTGGAGCCGACACACAAGACCAAAGCAAAACTCCTCCACCAGCAACAGTCTGTGCTGGTCTAGGGGTGTAAATCACAGGTTTTATATAGATTCTTGGACAACGACCCAATATTTACTGATATCTTAAAGTCGCTCACGATACGATTTTATTTTGATTCACTATATCGGCCTGCCATTGATAGGAGACGATACATATGCCCATTTAACACAGTAACACAAAAAAAAAACTAAAATATGATTTGACAATTTTATTACCAAGCTCTTCCAGTAACTTAAATTAAAAACAAACTATTCTTTGTAATAAAAAGAGTAAATATAAAGTGGGACTGTAAATTAAGGGCCATGTATGCATGGATGTATGCGTATGTATTGATATTTTCACTTTGCATCAATATATTGATCAAGATTGATGTATCGTTACACTCCTAGCTGTAACACTGACATTAAATCTGGATTTTAAATTGACGCTTTCCTTTTTTAGCAAGAGGAAGAAAATGAAGGAAAAATATTTCCCAACAAGGTCAAGAAACGTGTCTTCAAGGATTAAAAAATGGTCTTCAGTCGCTCCGGAATAAGCATGACCCTGAATACATCCTGCTCGCTCATTTGTGAGTCAAGTCAGAAGCAGCATTAATTCTGGTTTTGAATTCAAAATAAGATTCACCCAAAACCACTTGGTAGGCAGCACCTTTTGAGACAAGTTCCCATCAATAACTGAGCTGAAAGGTGCATCTCTCTTCCAACAATATTCTAATGAATGCACAAGCTGTCAGGGTACAATAGGCAGACTCCAATCCACGACTCAGGACGCAAGATAAAAGGAAAGATTAGTTTATTGTTCAGAGAACAATCGGGCAACAATACAAAATCGGCAGGCAAAATAGTTGTCAGGATACAGGTAATCGGTCTAGGAAACACTGGGGAAAAACAAACGGGAAAAAACGCTGTCAGGCAAGGTTAGTACACAATCTGGCACAGGTAAGTGAATCTGGTGAGGCTTTATACAAGGGACACAGGTGATGATGATTACACACAGGTGAGATACATAAGGGGCGGGAGGGTAATCACACAGGTGGAAAAAGACGGGAAGAAAGTGACCAGGAAGGTACACAAACAGGTGTAAAAAAAAAAAACAGGAAGTCCATAAAACAACAAAACACAAAATAAGAGCGCAGCAGGGCAGAACATGACACAAATCTCAGGTCAAATTTATCATGGGGGGGGTGGGGGGGGTGACACACACGCTTCT
>NC_045737.1:12865899-12866626 GCF_008692095.1 Etheostoma spectabile
GCGAGGTGGCTCGTGGAGGATTGAGTATTGACTTTTGAAGAAGCCAAATCCTGATTCCGCAACATGCAACTACTGTGGTTTGTAATTTCTTCCCTCTTACAGAACAGAAAGTTTTTATTAGCGGTAAACCGTGGATCACTAATTAATTAGCAGATTGACAGAAAATTAAAAGTCAACCTTTGATATTTCAATAGTATAATCGTGCTTTGTCATGTGAAATAGGCAAACTCTGACTTTTATTATTGTTTTGACTGAGAGACCCCTAACGGCAGCGAATGACATACAGGGCCCTATTTAAACAATCTAATAAGCGCATGGCGTGAAGCGCCTGGCGCAGATGTGTTTAGTGCGTGTCCAAATCCACTTTTACTTGTTTGACGGTCCGTGCGAAAAGGGTTGTACTAATTCATCGGTGGGTTTTGGGCGTAACATGCAATAAACCAATCAGAGTGTCATCTCCCATTCCTTTTAAAAGCCAGGCACGTTTGCACCTTGGCACATTGCTGTTATGATGGCGGATTTGCACCATAGTATATTTATTTTTAATCTTTTGCATGTTTGTGTGCTTCCCTGTGTGTGTGCAACAACATAGTGTGAGTACGCTGTGCACGAGCCTAGGCACATTTTACTAACACGCTGTTAAAATTCAATGAAATGCTGCGTTACTGACTTTTGACCAGGTTTTTGTTGGTCAATGGCGTGGTCACTTCCCGCTGCCTTAAGATAG
>NC_045737.1:12866636-12869464 GCF_008692095.1 Etheostoma spectabile
AGAATTCACCTGAACACACCTCCCTATAAGACCAGCATGCCTATGGGCGCAGGTGCATTTGCTATTCAAACGACGTGGATGAGAAATTGACAACTGCGTCGGTCTTTAAATAGTATAGACACTTGCGCCGGGTGCCAGATAGGGTCCATAGTATGTTTAAATATCCAGGTTCCAGTCTGGCACGATCACATATTGAGTGATTCTTTAGTCACTGTTGCCCGCTGTGATTGACATTTGTCATTGTTTTACACAGAGAGGTACAGACCCTTTTAAATAAAATGCTCACTCCTTGTTAAATTCTGTAGATATGACTCACAGCTTCGTTGCACATGACAGATCTGACGTCTCAGCAGACATGAGTCAGATCCCCGGCTGGTTTGTCTCCGCTAAGAAATCCACATCAAGAGTCAGGAGTCAGACATTTTGTGCCTTGAGAAAAAGTGTTGAGGGTTTTTGGAAAGACATGTGACAGGACACGTGTGGGGTGAGTTTGAATCCTGCTGAGGGCCGCTGATAAGACGCTACATCATAAGAACGTTTATACTATTAACTCCGGTCATCATCAGAAAATAAACAACTGCTAGTAAACACAAAAAAAAATTTATGGTTGCATTTTATTTTTCTCTTTAAAATGCCTATTTTCATGTTATTTAAACGTATGTGTTAATTAAACGTAAGTGCTAATTAAATCATTTTGAATAAAGAATTTACCAGATAAAGAATACTTTGAGCCAAAAGAATGAAAACTAATTTATTCACAACATCCCGGTCTTTTTCACACTGTAAATTTATGTTGAATTAAGAGGCGTGAATAACATGGATTTTTTCTCTCTTTTTTTAGCATCATAAACACGTAAGTGTAATATGGCGAACGTGAGAAAGGTGAATTATTATTGAGAGTGTTGAAAGTATCACCTGAAAGATCTGGTGAAGCTAAATTTTAACATCAAATCAACCACTTGAAATATTAATTTTGAATTTGCAGCATAAAGAACTTATGTGTTTCGGAGCATGTTTTTTTACTGTCATACGTGTTCACAAATATGAATCTGATGTTTTGACTACAATGAGATTAAAGCTTGCTTTCCTCAGTTGTGAAACTGGGAGAAGCGTCGGCTCAAAATACTTTGTTACATTACTGCTCAGCAAGCGTCGCTCCAGGCTGTTGTTCACTGACATGACTTGACATGAGCTTGCAAGCACGGAGACAAAACCATTTTAATTACCTGATATACACTGACAAGTACACCCTGATGCCTGATACCTTTGTGTTTCTACTAAAGTAAAAATTGGAATACAGGATTTACTTATTAAACAGGGGTTTCATTTATAAAACTTTGCGGCGAATTTGCGTCAGAAGTGGCGTACGGACGATACACAGATTCAGGTTTATAAAACCGTTCCCACGCACGTCCTACGCCACTAGAGATGTTCGAAGACTGCCTAAAACGCTGGTATCGGAAGTACTGATACCACATAAAGCCCTAAAGAAAATCTGCGTTAAAGTAGTTTATTTATGTTCTTTTTTCCCGTTATGACTGACACTGAAAGTGTTTGTGAGATTAACCGGAGCCAGACCGAGAACAAAGATAGAAATCATATCACGTTCATACAGGGATAGTAGCACACAGCTGTTAAAACATAATAAAACATATGACACGCTTGTATCGAATCAGTACTTTGGTGGATAAGCAAGTTCAGGTATTGGAAAGCAAAAAAAGGTATTGGACCTTCTCTATACGCTAAATTCCTTTTATATGACACAATCGACTCTAAATGTGGCACAGCTTTGGCAGCTTCATGTCATCCATAATTGTCCTTAAATAGTCAGCAAAATGCCCCAAATTAATATTTATCCATACTGACATCATGCACATGGAGGAAAACAAAGCAAAAGACTTTCACTCAATGTGAAGTAAGAGTTCTTGTTAGAGAGGTGGAAAAGAGGAAATTATGTTTGACGGGCACAGTGTGGGCATTACTAATGCCAGAAAAGCTGTAGGCCGACACCATGTTGCAGATGGTTAATGCCACAGCGTCGGAAGGTCGGACCGTGGCCCAAATTTAACAGAAATAGTCCAATTTCAAAGTTGATGTAAAGAAAAGCCTAGAACTACTACGAGAAAGTGTTTATGCCACGGGACGGCGTTGTTTCTCTGAGTGCTTCTATCTGAAACACTGGATTGGACTGCATTGACTATTTATAGTTATAAATGGGCGTGTACAGGGAGGGATAAGAGGCTGATTCACGTACGCACACTTGAGTGTAATCTGTGATTCATAAAGGGAGCATTGCTTACAGGTGCACACAGTCTTATAAATCAGATTTTCTTTTGGCGTATGCCATTTTTGGCTTTTTTATAAATGAGACCCCAGGGCTGTACTCTAGTCCACTTTTGTCCAGCCAAATCCAAGTCCAAGACCGGGACCGGGAGTCCAAAGAGGTTCAAGTCCAAGTCAAGACCGAGTCCAAAAAAGTTTGAGTCCAAAGCAAGACCGAGTCCACATTAGAAACCACTTCAAGACCACTTTGTTGCCTGTTCATAATTTAAGTGATGTGAGAGACAAATCTTCTACTTTAATATGATCATTTTGCTTTATTATTGGTAATAATCAAAAAGCAAGTGCATAGTAAAACACTATAGGATCAAATTCGGCCAAATTATATACTTAAAATATTAAATGGAAATGTTCCCATTCTGGAACTTATTACTGGTCCTGAGGAACTCATAGTACAAAGTGCTCGCTGACATCCTGTCTGTGAACAAAATGAAAATGACTGGTACCTGATGACTGAGGTATATGATGCAGCCAGGCATATACCAGGA
>NC_045737.1:12869474-12880355 GCF_008692095.1 Etheostoma spectabile
CTGGATGCCCCTTCTAGATGGATTTTGAATTCAACTAATATCGGTTTTCTAAACAATCCATTCATCAATGGATTTGTTTTGAATGAAGAATGAACTTTACTACAAAAGCAAAAACTGCTGGACTCGGTCGAGAACACCTACAATATTGGGCGAGGCCAATGGCCGAGTCAAGTTTGAGGCCACTTGATATTGCAAAGACGATAAACAAACAACATAGTGTGCAGCCCTACTTGTAACAGAGTATTTGTACACTGTTGTATTGCTACTTTTAATACGTCTTCCTCTTCTGTATTCTGGAGAGATGAATGTTAACAGCTGTGATGCTGCTATGACACTCACACCTCTCCTCATCACTCTCCGTCCTGATGCTCGCTCACTCGGGATCAGCTGTTTACATGCAACATCACACCCTGGTCGCAACTCTGCCTAAATAAACTAAACACTGTCATAGTCGCCATGGAAACCCAGCCTGTGCAAAACCTGTTAAAAACCCCATCAGATAAAAACGGGACGACTCACGAGATGCTGGTTTCACGACATCTCAACACAGCCGTCGGGCGAGCTCACCGCGGTAACAGTAAACAGGAAACGATGTTAAAACCACTCAAGAGTCCTGAGGAATAACCGGATATTGACGTGCATGTCAACGTTCCTGTGCAGTGATCAGAATTTATGATAAACCAATCGGATCCAACAGACGCAGGATTTGTGTTTGTTGATTCATCCTCATCCCGCCTGCAGCGATCCACGCTGACAGACAGGAAGTGACAGCAGAGCAGCCGCCGTCATTCACAGAACAACCCAAGTGCATCTTATTGTCATGCAGATGGAAGTCGAAGTTTCAGCAGCACAAGAATTTTAAATGGAAGCTTGATCATTTCAGTTGTTTTTGAAAGATCTTTACATCTTTTCTTTGTATATTTTTAGCCGTGCCAGCATTAGCAGCACAACTCCAATGCGGGTCAGTCATCCCACCACTTTGGCCCCGACTGAAATATCTCAACAACTGTTGGATGGACTGTACTGACATTTGCTTCAGACATTCATGGTTCCCAGAGGTTGAGGCCTACTGACTTTGGTGATCCTCTGACCTTTCCTCTAGGACCATCATAAGGTGTACTTTTGTGGCTTTAAAAAAGGTGCTCTCAGCGATGTCGCATGTTTTTTAGGCTACAACATTTTTTGACACATACAGCCAACATCTCCTCACTATCCGCGAGCTGCATGTCCCCAGAACACACTGTAAAAAACTTGCTGCGGTTATTGTTTAGTAAATCTATCACTGGCAGCGCTGTGTTGGACTTGTATTGTTTTGCGCTGGTCAGGGGGTACAGGGCTTAACTTTGAGTACCACTGGCTTAGAGCACCTTTAAGTGAACTGTCTCGGCAGCTTATTTAATGAAACATGAAATGTGGCTCATCATTCATCTTCCCCTCAGTATAAACTGTAATAACTTTGGTGATGCTCGGACTTTTGATCCAGCCCCATCATCAGGTCAACGTTTTGATTTGTCCAATAAGTTTTGGTTTATTACCAAATACCTGTATGTAACTAATGACATCCCCATCAGCCTCAGCTGGACTTCATGCTTAGTGCTAATCAATTACCAAATGTTAGAATTCTAGCACACTAAACTAAAATGGTGAACATTATATATTCAGAATGTCAGTATGCTAACATTTAACTCAAAGCATCGCTGTGCCTAGGACGTCTGGAGAAATGTGGGACCTTCTCATATTAACAGCAGTTGTCCCTAATTAAAACATTAGACAAAACCAGACTTAAATAATAAATTATAAATAAACATTAAATACTGATTGTTAGGAAACATAATTTTGATGTTGCCCACTGTTATGTCTGGAGCTTATGTGAATTATGGCTGTTATAGTTCTTTTTTTTAGCCATACATTAGTGACGCTTTGATGTTGTTAGATTAAAACACTTATGGAGGGAAATGAAACCATCCATTTCTGACATGACGCTGGGTGTCCCGGGACAGTTAAAACATGTTACTGCAGGTACCGGGAGGAGTGGGGAGTGAAATACCCGTGGACCATTGCTGCTTACAAGATCAAAACAAAGCATCTGCAGGTAACAAATTGCCATTTAGCGAGGGGCAGAAAATAGACTTTTAAAACAATTAAAAAATGTGTACACAGCTGTATGATTAAAATATAAGATAAATATAGATCTATTTCATCAAATTGTGCATAAGACAGACTGGAAAATGTGGCTGAAACACCATTTGTGTAGACACAAAAAAGGCTGTAAGGTACCACTTTTAATTAAAGACGCATTAAACCTCTGCCTTATCTGTAAAATGTATTTTTTATTTATGGTTCTGTGTAATTAGAATGTCAATTGTAAGCGTTGTGTAAAATCCAGGCTTTGAAAAACTATATCATGTATTCAGCGCTTCCACATCTGTTCCTGTCAGCAGGGGTGTGACTATTTAATCCAATTACAATCAATTTAAATTAAATGCATCATCAAATCTCACATTCTTGAGTTGAATCTTCCAGCTCTAAAAACTGTAAAAATGGAAACAAAAAAAGTGCAAAAAACACAGAAGTGTTTTAAGAATAATTAAAAACGCATCCGGCTGCTCACAAAAGGTTTGAAATGAGAAGTGATGTTTGCAAACCTTAGTCTCGATTAACAGCAACTCAGTTTGTATGTAGAAAGGAAGAGGAGTGCAGACATGGGCAGGTGGCCGGCAGCCTGGATTGAGTTCAACTAAAAAGAAATGTTATGTTTTTTCAGCCAGCATACACTTTTGCCGTTTTCAAAGCCAAAGCAAAGACCACGATGACAGTGTAGCGAGCAGTGCGTTTGATCAATCAGTTGTAGGAAGGGGTCATGTTGATGCCTGCAGGGGCAACGAAGAGAACTGCCAATCATTGACCAGACAGTTGACTTAAAAAGGCTCCTTTCCCAAGGAGATATCGTTGTCATTTCCTGACAACAAACCTGAGCTGACATTTTTACAACATGTGTGTAACTGATATCCATTCGTTAGTTGAATCTGAACAGTTTTTCCATGACAGGTGGGAATGTCTGGCATCAGGAGGGTCTATAAGAAGACACATTGTGGCCAAGTTTTGCAAGCACTCTTTGACAAAAATATATAAAATACACCAAATGAATAATGAAGAGGCTGTCTTTTATTTTTTAATAACAGGAAGAGTCTTTCATTTTCCCAAACCCTTAAAATGCAATTTTACTTTGAAGGTGCAACGTGTAGGAATTTCTCCCATCTAGCGCTGCGATCATATATGGCAATCAACTCTATCGCACCACGCAGTTCAAAGTGCGTATTACAGCTACAGCCTTCACGCTTCAAAAAGACGGTCTCTTGCTCCTTTCAATATGCTTTTTCTTTTTCTGGGCAAAGAAGAAGACTCCTGTTCCTGAAATTGGGGTTTTGAATGTGTGTGGTCCTGCATGTTTCCTTCTTTAAACTTGCCGGGGCTGGGAAGCGACGATACCCGTTAGCAGCATTAGCAGCACCTGTGAGTTTAGCATGTTACAGCGAAAACGCAAAAGGCGGAGCAGTATGTCCTGTATGTCCCTTACCGGTTAACGTGGTAAATATTAGTGAAAGAGGACAAGTTTGTGAATGGGCAACACAGATTTTGATAATGAACAACTAAACACGTTACACACAGGACCTTTAAGTAGTACGTATCTGTCTTGTTGCTTGTATCTCTCACGATTAAAATTTTGGTAATGATACCAAAATGATATAGCCTGGGAACCAACCAAATCGGCAAGCTTGTGTTTTATTTTCTCTAGAAGATGCGTCTGCCAGAGAAAATAAAACTCACATTGCTTAGCTTCTGTGTCGGTACTCCTGTCTGCTTCTCTAAAATGGGGGCGTGCCGACAGCCATCTAGGTAATACACTGACTATGGATAAGTACCTCATACAAGCCCTCTTCAAAAGATTTAAATGATCCCCTTAATGTCAAATTTAATGTCAGATTTTAGTGTTTCAAGGTGTAACCGCCTCCACTGCAACCATCACAGGACCCTAAAGTCTTCCGTGCAGCCCAGATTACTGTTGACAGAGAATGAATTACAGTCACTACAGAGCTCAGGGGGAGTGTGCGTGTGCGTGTGTGTTTCACAGCCGAATGGGAATCCTTCAGATCAACAAATAAACAAAGCAGCCGGGGCAGGCCAGCGTTCCTCCTGTCAGCAGCATCTGCCAGCAGGGAGGATGCTTCGATTTTTCCTGCCTCATCTAATCCTGCGTTCACACAAAGAAAACAACCAAAAAAAAACTTCTTCCTGACATCCGTCATATGTTTCTTTTTTTCCTACCTATCTCTTTTAGACTCTTCCAGCATATGTCCTCTGCTGTCACGTCCATTTCCTCCTTCTCTATCAAACATCTCTACCCACTTTACCTCTCCACCCATCTTCCTCCATCTTTGTCTTTCATGCGGATGACTTATTAAAACCCCAAAAATGATTTCACAAGTGCAAGGCAACATCCCTGTAAGACCCTTAAAAAACGACTTGAAAATGAGAGCTCAGAGGGGTTTGTTAAACATCAGCAGCGCAACCTGTCAACCTGCAGTAATTATGTCTTATTTAAAAAAACATTTTGACCCGCACTCTAACACCTGATCCATTTTGACATTATGGGTATTTTCCCAAATTGAAAAAGCAAACAAAGCCTGTGCAGATGTAACAAAAAAGCGCATTTACAGAAGAGGAACATTCTTATTCCCTCAAGCCTTTGTTGAGTTGCTGCTGCACATGTAAATAGTTTCTCTCTCCTTCAATCTCCAGCAAAAACAAGGAGGACTAGATTAAATTGTAATGAAAGGAGGAGGAGTAGGATGGAGATGGAGGACACACTGCTGCGGCCGCCTCCCTTCTCCTCCTCTCAATCTCCCCTCCATAAGCAAAAAAAAAAAGACAAAAAAAAAAAATCATCTTTGTACATCAGCATGGTAAATATCAGCAGACAGACAGGGAGACTAGGAACAATGACACCAGCTGGGCAACAACAATAGGAAATAAATATCATGTGGCAGGCAGGCAGGCGGTCATCCCTCCACCTCCACCTCAATTTCCATCCATTTAAACATTCCTGCTGTGTGTCTGCTGCTGTACAGGCGTCTTTGTGGCCTTCACACCTGCATCTAACTGATTGTGTGTGCGCTCCAAATCTCAAAACTATTTAATTTATATCCTTTTATTTTAAAGGTGTCCGCCTTTAAATGTGAACATGAGGTTTAGTATAAGATGAAGCAGCTGGAGGTGTGAGGTGATACCTGATGTGTTTGTTTTTGTGTTGTTGGTTTTTATTATTGGCCTCCAGACAATAAAAGCTGCTTACCTTCTCGGTTCCTCTGTATTTCTTGGCCGCCGGCGTGTCGTCATGCTGCCGCCTGACAACAATAGCGCTGCCGCCGCTCTTAACTCCACAATCCAGCGCAGTTTTATTGGCAGCGCCGCCGCCGTTACTCCCGCTATTATTGTTTACGCTGTTAATGCTATTATCTCCCATGATCCTAGATTCCGGCGCGGCGCACTGGCAGTGTACGGGGCCGTCGCGGCACAGATGATGCTCGGGCAGGGCGGACGAGGGGAGGAAGAGGGAGGGAGGAGGAGACGAGCCATCGCCGGGCTTCTCCTTCCTCATCCGGACAGGAGGAGCGGCAGAGTCCCTGTCTCTCTCCCTCTTCCAGCCCCGGATCACGTTTTTCCCCTTCCTCTCCTCCTTGCCTTTGGCGCATGTCGCAGGAGAGGCCGTGGTCAGTTCGGAGACACCGTTGTTGCTGCTTTCGCTCCTTCCGCCGTCCGCGTCTCTGCTGACCGCTGAAATCATCTCCAGACCTTCTCCACCTCCACCAACGCTGCGTCCTTGAGCCTCCCGACGCTGCTGCTGCTTACCGACCCCGACGCACACCGCAACGGCAGCCGCTGACAGATCCGCCACCGTCTCCGGTTCCTCTCGTCCCTCCCGGCCGGCTCGGCTGCGTTTATGCGCGGATCTCCTCGGCTCCGACCCGCCGCTGCCGCCACCGACGACAGGTCCCCGGGTCTGGAGCGAGGGCAGGGCCGCGTGTCTGTCGGCTGAGCCAGCGGCGCTGGAGGAGGAGGAGGAGGAGCAGGAGGAGGTGATGGAGGAGGCGGTGGAGGAGGAGGAGGCGGTGTTGTTAGGTGACAGCTCCCTGCAGTCCGTCACCAGCCCTCCATTCTCCCCAGCTCTCAGGAAACGGTTCATCTCCTCCTTTCCTTGTGTCCTTTGTCGATCTTCACAATAATCAGCATTCAAGTCATTGTCAGCCCGCCGCAGTGTGGCAAACAGCACCGAGCTATAGGTGGAAACATGCAGGTCTGTTATAGGCTGCCGGATCAGGCCTGGTCCATTACAAACCACAATACAGGATGAATGACAGCTAGGGATTTTTGAACGAGACAAGATGTGTATTTCAAAACATAATAATGAAACCCTCAATCTAAAGTAAAGACATCCCATCCCAGATACATTGCAACATCTGTTATCAAATAAGACAGTATAATATATTATTTATTTATTTTCTGTAATAGAATTTGAGAGACTTAATACAATGTTTTACGTCATTTCTATAGCTTGAAAAATTTCTCAGAAGGCACAAATATGATTTTGAAAGAAATTGAATCTGATTCTTTTCAGAGAAGTAGATCTACAAGGGTTGGCCACAAGGCGGCGCTGCAACGTTTAGATTAGATTAGATTAGATTCAACTTTATTGTCATTACACAGGTACGAGTACAAGGCAACGAAATGCAGTTTAGGTCTAGCCTGAAGTGCAATAGCAGTTTGCTTTATTGTTTAAACATCTACTCAGGTGTAACTGATTGGTTGTCCACTAAATGTAATGGGCTGATGCATCCAATCGGTTTCTCCTTTCTGGATCTTTGAAATGGCCCTGATTGGTGACAAAGGGAGCTATAACATCTGTCTACTGGATATTTTCAATATGAAACAATGAGGACAACATTCATATAATCAACTACTGCGATCAGTTCCAGTACTCTTAATTTTAGTGAAACAAAATCCAGGACATTATATTAACAGTACTTATACTATATTTGCTCACTTTCTTTTTTACAAATTAGCCTACTATAGGATATAATGTTGTTCTGAGCCTTCTTATCTGATTATTTAATTGTTTCAGATTATAAAGATGAGACTAAGAAAAATATCAATAGAATAGGTCCATACAATTGAAATTAAGTTTATGTGAACATCCTTTCAAAATAAAGTTTAAGAATCAGTGGTGCATTTAAGTGAAAGAAATGGTGCAACAACTACCAGAAAATGACACAATCATGCACTATTTCACATTTCCTGCAAAGTACAACACAGGTGATGATTTTTACTGAGAGCACTTAATGTTAACTTACCTGTTGTTTCTGGTGACGTTAGCTATGTTTTGCCAGTTTTGACCAGTTGTCCCTCTGCTTTAATGTTTGGTTATCTTTTCAGAAACATGTTTAAGGTTCTAACCGTATAGCTAGTTCTTGACTGGTTACGTTACCATACCTAATCCAAAAAACGGAAGCTAGTTAGCGTTAGCAGTTAGCCATTTTGTCCTGGAGAGCCACTCAAAGTTAAATTTGAGAAATGTATCTGAGGTTTGGTTTATAACATATCACGCGGCTAGTGGGAGCCGAGGTGTTTACATTTTTCTTTAAAGACATACTTTATAATGTGTACTGTACAAGATAATCCGCATCGTTCATCGTGACCGCAGTTTACTAGCTAGCTAGCTTCTTCAAAACAACGTCTGACAGCTACCAGCCAATGACGAAAACTCTACCTGGCAGACAGCCAATCACAATGCAGCTGGACCATAGCCAATCAACTTTGAGCATGCGAATTTTTGTTATGGTCTTCCCACACTTAGCACTTGACATTGGAAGCCTCAACGCACCTTTACATTGTATAATAATGATTAATAATAGTTAAAACTGAGGGTGTTTTTCGACATGCATTTATCCAGAATCATATTAATTTCTAAATTACTCAGTACCACTAAAAACACATTTGTTTTCTGGTGCCAGCAGTTGGCGCTTTGCCCTTCATGACAGATAAGATAGAATTGTATTATCCCAAGGGACATAAATGTGCAGAAATTGCAGTACAAAGGAGCAAAGGGAGAACGTGTAAAATATTAAAATAACAACAAGGTCCAAATCCAAAATATACACGTAGCCTACAATGTCAAAAAACAAAGATACCAGTTTAGTTGTCTTTATTGTCATATGCACAACAATTACAGTGAAGCAGTTATTGCTTAACAATGCTATATATAAAGAACCAGAGGTAGTAATAAATATATAAGGAGATGTAAACAATATGTCAATATGGATCATAAAACATAACTGTTGTGGGTTGCATAATCTGAAGTATTGGTAAACCTGTAGACATGTCTAAGATAAAATGTGGATTCATCTTCTCTGATCTTCACAGAAAAAAGCAAAACAAGCTGATTTAACTGAATTAAAAGTGTATACATCCACAAATTATTAATGTTACTGCTGTTGGTGTCAGGAAGATATATTCAAAGAAATCCTGCCTTTCTCTGTGGCTGTGGGGTTGTGACGAAGGATTTCTTTTTTTTTTTAAACCTGAGCAATCAACACAGACAGGAATTCATTATCAGTGTCACCTAAATGGACAAGGGGAATATATATGATAAATGAGGATTTAGACTGATGCAATAAATACACCAGGAGCCCACATTCAGTACAAAGATGTTTAGTAACAGAATATTAAACGTGTAACATCCTGGCGAAACTACATTGACTACACACACAGTAGCTGTAGTATTGCAGCTGTGGGGGGGAGACATTTGCTGCGAATACATTAGATGCAGGAATTTATTTGAAGCTATTGGTTTTGCAGAAGCTCTTGGCAGTTCATTTCTGAAATGTCCAATGTGGGGTTTAGAAGGCAGAGACTGATACATCGATATTTTAAATCTCGGGGGGGTCTACTTTGTGCCAGCATTCAGAAGTGTTTTTGGCTTGGACCTCATTTATTCCATCTCTCAAAGGACACATACCTCTGCCATCTGCTGTTATTAGAATTTATACACTAAGAAAAGTACCTTTTAGCCCTAATCGGTTCTCCATCAGGTACAAAGGGATCAAACTGACTAAGGTGTGCGTCATTTGAAAAATATTTTCAGTTACACCGACAAATGTGGTCAAAGCAAATATATGCACACCTTCAAGCATAATTTAAAGGTGCACTATGAGTTCCTGCATGCATACTTCTGTTGTCGTTCCAAGTAAATTTAAAACAAAACAGCGCAAGCTTGCCCCTCCCACCATGTTTCCATAACTGTCATGAATAACTGACTAACTGTCACCAACCCCCACCCCTTCCCCCCAACCATCTTGTCTGTGATTGGCTCAAGTATTTTGTTGTGTTTTGGTGCACAACCTGTGCCCCTAGTGTTTGTCTGACGTTTACGACCCCTGTGTTGTCTCTTGAGACCGGGCTTTTGACAGTGGATTCAGGGGGCAGGCAGCCACGCTACATACTGCAACACCCTGCAGCGCCAACTTCTACAACTACTACTTTTTTTTTAATCACTGTTCCATTTTCTTTGTTGTGATTGTTATTGCCACTGTGCATCACATCCCCAACCGGCACCGTCAGACACCACCTACCAAGAGCCTGGGTCCGACCGAGGTTTCTTCCTAAAAGGGAGTTTTTCCTCGCCACTGCACATGGTCGCACTGTTGCACCATGCTTGCTCTTGGGGGAATTACTTTCAGGAGTCTTCTTCTTCACCTAAAAAAAAAAATCAGATTTTTTGAAGCATGAAGGCTACCGTAGATGTAATACGTACTTTGAACTGTGTGGCGCGAGAGAGTTGATTGCAATGTAGGATCTCAACGCTAGATGAGATAAATTCGTACACATTGGACTTTAAGAACATTGTGAATTGAACTCTGCTTTGTTTTACTTTGTTCTCCAAGCGTGCCACAGCTTTCAGAATACACAATAACAACAGTGATTGGATTGCTTCCTATAGCCTCCCTCCTCAAATTTTAGATTTACTTTGACATGTAACCAAATGTTTTGCAGTGAAAGCACAAACCACAGTCATTGACCAGAGTTCCTGATAAGAGATTTGGAGCAGTAAGAAGAGCAAGAGGGTTCATTGAAATGTCTACAGAACGATATATGACTGTTGTGAAACCAAACAAACAAAGTCAATGTCCAGACAGTCACAGTCAGTTTTATGATGTTGATTTTGCAGTGGTCCAGAAAGGCCCCTCCAGTATATATTTGAGGAGAAAAAATAAGTGGAGAACAGACACAGAAAAGTCCCAAACAATGTAACATGGACAGCTGACTAATCAGAAAAGCTGTGCTATTCTATTAGCCAGGGATTCTGTTGCTGCGATGGAGGAATTCAGCACAGACGACTTGTTTCGATTGAAAAGGAGGAACACGATGGCCAAACCTTTCTACGCTCTGGCCAACGCAACTGCAAACCACCGGTAAGAAAACACAAAGGGTTTACTTGCTAAATGAGACATATCCGTTTAATTGTATTTTCCAAAATTGTGTATTGTTGATGGATGCATCTAGAGGATATCACACTGGTGGTGGGTTGTTTTGATGAGATATCTCAATTCTTTTCATAAACTGCATTTACAATGTCAATTACTGTTTCTGATGTATTTAGTTAAAGAAATGCTTTATTTTGCAAGTCAGCTCTTCACATGTATTTTTGTGGGAATGCCTTTTCCCAAAAAACAACTCAAAAATTTAAAAGTCTCCATTTTGGATGTTTTAAGGTCCCATGGCATGAAAATGTCACTTTATGAGTTTTTTTTAACATTAATATGAGTT
>NC_045737.1:12880367-12880492 GCF_008692095.1 Etheostoma spectabile
CTATGGTCCCCCAGTGGCTAGAAATGGTGATAGGTGTAAACCGAGCCCTGGGTATCCTTCTCTGTCTTTGAGAAAATGAAAGCTCAGGTGGGCCAATCTGGAATCTTGCTCCTTATTAGGTCATA
>NC_045737.1:12880502-12881981 GCF_008692095.1 Etheostoma spectabile
GGTTACCTCCCCTTTCTCTGCTTTGCCCATCCGGAGAATTTGGCCCACCCATAAGAGAGAGACATCATGGCTTTCAAACGAGCAAAACGGCAGTTGGTCAAGGCCACACTCCCAGCCTCCACCTTGCCCCCCCGCCCCCCCTCCCCCTCCTCCTCAAAAGCTACAGACTCAGAAATAGCATGTCTTAAGGAAAGCTCATTGTGGGACTGGCTCTAGGGGCTGTAATTCTGCAAAAGAGACTTCAGATATGGTATCAGGGGACCACTAAGGCCTACATAAATAAAACTTCCAGAAATTCCCTGTCAACTTTCTTTAGGTGTAGCTGTCTTCTTTCCATCCATGCTAAATCCATGCTTCTTCTTATTCTGTAACCTTTAAACAAGTGTATTGTTTCTGGAAATTACATTTAAAATAAAAAGTGAGATTGGATTGAAGACTTGATCATGTCTTTCCAACAGCAATGGCACCTGCTCCACCAACTGAGCCATACGGGCGCCCTAGCAGATGTTCTTTTTTTAAGAGTTAGATTACAACGTAAGCCTGTTACTGTAAGAGAGTGTTGCATAGTGTGTTGTCTGTAACCTTGCATCAATTCAGCATTGCATGCATATCGTTATCAAAATCAACAAAAAGTTATCAGAATCAAAAGAGCAAAACTTGAGACATCGGCCTTTGTCCCATAAAAAAAACGGATGCCTGCCTTACCCACAGTGCAACAGTTCGGTCAAAGGTTTTGATGATTCTGTAGTAGCAGCCTGTTCCTGTAGCTAATTCAACCTGCTGCCAAAAAAAGAAATTTATTCAGTAGAAAGTCAAAGTCTTTCCACAGAAGTGACTGCAGAAACATCTGTCCAGTTAGAGCAGATCTTCCCAAACTTCTTCTCCCAGGCTCCCCTTTAACAGATAAAAATATTGAACGCATTTCCTATGTTGTCTGAAATAACATAAAGGGGTACTGGGGATGTAATATTACGTTTCCAACTTGAGGAACATATTTTTTGTAAGCAGATATCCTGTCAGAAAAATGGTACTGACCTCAATTCCTGAGCTGCAGTTCATCCAGTTTGTGTTACAAAGGTCTCTGTTTACACACCACCACAGAATGTAGGACACTCAGCACTGTTCCGTTCACTGTGTCACTTCAACTTAAACTAAATTACATTTCAACTTTATTTCCAGAGTAGATTATCCTGGTGTAACATTTGGCATTTCAAGGAAATATATAATATAAACACCAATGGGATATTACTGTAAGTACTACAACAAGACGTTCATTAGTATCCACTTAACCAGATTTTGGAGCACTGATTAATAGTCTGCAAAGTACTTAATGAATGAATCCTGAATTTTCCCTCAGGGGCTTAAAACAGGTTTGTCTTATCTTCATCTCACAACACCAAAGCTCTTTTCCTTTTCGGTGTGTCTAGAGCGGAATTGTCCATTACGTCAACGCCGTTTTATGCTTCTGCAGAGGTTTAA
>NC_045737.1:12881991-12884416 GCF_008692095.1 Etheostoma spectabile
TTTCGCCGTAGCCTACGTAAGCGGCCTGGTGTTTATCCTTGTGTGCTGGTGTGTGCGTCAACGGCAATTAGCTTCGGAGCGAGTATTGACTCTACTCTAGAGTCATAGTGAGAGAAACAAAGTGTCTCTCCTATGCTTTCTGTCCAAGGTGAGACATCTCGAGCAGGAAAAGTTCACCCCCTCCTTGATTTCCTGTTGTTTGTGGAGAAGAAGAACCAGGCTGAGAGATGTGCGTCGCTGCGATGTGTAGTTTCATTTTTCGAGAGGTGCAGGTCAGGGTTACGGTGTAGGGGTCCGCGGGGGAACGCCGTCGATTCGACGCAGAAGCATAAAACGGCCTTCACTGTGTCAGGAGCCAAAGCAACGTAATAATATCTAAGATTCATATGTCGCAATTCATAAAACCCACAGACGCAAAACACAATAACGTTAGAGGAGGACAAGGGAACTGAAAATAGTAAGCCAACACAAACACAGAGTAAAAGGAATAACACGTTGGTAAATGAAAGGGGGACGTAATTTAATGTTGGCAATGTAAAGTTATTTTATGACTGAAATACCCGAGGGCCAATTCAGGGTGGATTTGGAATCATTTACAATCCTGTAAATGTCTCCATCTGTTAGGTAAAAGCAGCCTTTTCTGGTGTTACAAAGGAGTCTGTGACCCATCAGAATGTGTAGCGCCGTCTACCTGCCGCAAATCATTCTGTGACTTTACGGAGAAAATCAAACCCGAGCAGATGCCTTACGAAATTTTTATTTTTTTAAAATTGCGTTCTTTGTTTGTCTCGTTTTGCTGTGACAGGTCATTTAACACCATTGTGTGAAAAATGACAGCTTCAGAAACAATAGAAAGTTACATATTGTCACTTTAAATAAGTGTAAAGAACACAGACACAAATAAAAAGGAGTTAAAAAATGAATAAATAATAAATAAATAAAAACTGCAACATGTGCAGAATGACAACAACTGATTGATTATACTCATCTGGTCATTACAAAATAGTCACTTTGAAACAATGAAGGAAATGAGAAAACTGAAAAAAAAGATGAATCAGCAAAGTTGAACGTGAACAAATAGATTTGACAAACAACTCAACACTGTTTGTGTGTGTGTGTGTGTGTGTGTGTGTGTGTGTGTGTGTGCTTGCAAGTTTGTAGAGAAATTGACCCGGCAACAAAACAAATATCTGATAAAAGAAACGGGTCAGTAACACACATAGACTTGTATCTGGTCCTCTTCTGTTTGAGGGTTCAGGCTTGGTCTAGAGGTGAAGGTTAAATTTGGATTAAGGTTTGACCAATAGTTTTTAAAAGCTGCACACAGTGACTGTTCCCAAACTGTTGTTTAACGAGAAATAATGCAGCACAGTTTCCCCGTGCCTCCAGTGTTCATGCTAAGCTATGGCTAACCACGTTCTGACTCCGGCTCTGTACTGAAAGCACAGACATGACATTTCACGCTCAGAAAACAAATGACTTTCTAAAATGTTCAACTATTCCTTTGAGGTTAGACTTATGTCAACAAGAGACCAGAGAGTGTAATAGTGTGTGCTGGACTGTGTGTGTGTGTGTGTGTGTGTCAATGTACATTTTCTGAATATCATAGGAAACAGATTGGGCACAGAACACTGACAGAAACGTCATACATGTTTGTTTCTGTCATTGTGCCCAGTAACCCTCAGCTGATATCCCCCCCCCCCCCCCGCCCAAACACCCACACACACACACACACACACACACACACAGACACACGTGCAACCTTTTATTCTTTTTTAGGCCTTTAGTTTTTTTTTCACAGATACGGAAGCAGGAGTCATATTTCCTCATTCTATGTCTTCTTCTCTTCTTGAGATAAAAGAAAGTTGATGTATCACAGTATGAACCAGAAATGACTTATAATAAACAAATGGTTCTTGACATTGTAATATAATATCTGATGTTGCCAAGGCAAAACTAAATCACCAGATTCTCCCTACAACACAAACTTCATGCACATTGTATTCTTCACTATGAAGAAAGCATTGGTTCACTGGACTGCAGTCAGTGTAAAGTGATACATTGTGTCTTTTATCAACCTGACCTCTTGTCCCTCATCACATCAATCTAAACAGTAAAAATAAATCAATGATAAAACGTTCATGGCAACAAAGAGAACAGATCAGATTTCACCCTGTTTGTGCAGGTAGAAAGAGAAGAAAGTTGTGTTCCTATGTAAACTGAGCCAGAAAGAGTTGCCTGGGAAACCAGTGTACCATGGTCCCATTGACACCAAATATCTCATATTGTTATGTTGTGAACATTTTATGTGACTACAAAAGAAAATATAAATAAGCTTTTAAAGTGTACAGTAATGTAGAAGAGAGCAAAAATGTAACTTTCCTCTAAAATGTCACCGATCGAAGGTTTCAAATGCTCTTTCTCT
>NC_045737.1:12884426-12888039 GCF_008692095.1 Etheostoma spectabile
ACACACACACACACACACACACACACACACACACACACACACACACTAACACACCACCCCCTCCTGCCGTCTGATTGGCTGTGACATGTGAGACCAGGAGGCCCAGCAGACACTCCCACATGCAGGTGAGGAGTGTCTCAGACTGCAGGGTCAGTTCACCTCTGTGTTCAGGACAGACAGACAGACGGAAAGACAGACAGACAGACAGACAGACAGGTGTTTGGTCTGTGTTAAAGTTTAAAAGGCGTTGAGTGGGATGACAGAACAGTGTGTGAACCAGCAGGACGATGCCAGGAGGCGTAACCGAGGAACTGCAAATCATGAGGACAGAAATCTGTGAGTTTGTGAATGCAAACAGTCAAAGGGAAGATAGAAAGCAAAATATTGGTAATAATAATACTTGTTGTTGTTGTTGTTGTTGTTGTTGCCTAGTAGTTTTTGCATGCTGGCATCAGTTGTACAGTGAGTTCAAGTAGTTGTCATAGCAGTGATAATACCTCTATGAGTGCTGGAACAACTAGTCAGTTGATCAATTGGTTGATTGACAAGAAACTGCAAATGTTTTTTCTGGTTTGAGCTTCTCAAATGAGCTGCTTTTCTTTCTTTCTTATCAAAGATAATATCTATGTTTACATTCTGTTGACCGATAAAAGAAATAAGGTAGAGAAATGTCAAAGACATGTTTGAGGTCATTTAGAAACAGAGCCTCCTCCATGACAGAGTTTGTCCACAAGAGAGCACTGACAGGTTTAGTTTGTGACAAAGTTCAAGAGTCCAAGATCTTCTTCAAGAATCAAATTTAAAGAACTATAATCAGACATTTTTGCATGATTGTCTAAAGGTCATTTAACACCATTGTGTGAAAAATGACAGCTTCAGAAACAATAGAAAGTTACATATTGTCACTTTAAATAAGTGTAAAGACAGACACAAAAAAAAGGAGTTAAAAAATGATAATAATAACTAAATAAAAACTGCAACATGTGCAGATGACAACAACTGATTGATTATACTCATCTGGTCTTACAAAATAGTCACTTTGAAACAATGAGGAAATGAGAAAACTGAAAAAAAAGTGAATCAGCAAAGTTGAACGGAACAAATAGATTTGACAACACTCAACACTGTTGTGTGTGTGTGTGTGTGGTGTTGTGTGTGGTGTTGGTGTGCTTGCAGTTTGTAGAGAATTGACCCGCAACAAAACAAATATCTGATAAAAGAAACGGGTCAGTAACACACATAGACTTGTATCTGGTCCTCTTCTGTTTGAGGGTTCAGGCTTGGTCTAGAGTGAAGTTAAATTTGGATTAAGGTTTGACCAATAGTTTTTAAAGCTGCACACAGTGACTGTTCCCAAACTGTTGTTAAACGGAAAAATGCAGCACAGTTTCCCCGTCCTCCATGTTCATGCTAAGCTATGGCTAACCACGTTCTGACTCCGGCTCTGTACTGAAGCACAGATGACATTTCCCTCACGCTCAGAAAACAAATGACTTTCTAAAATGTTTAACTATTCCTTTGAGGTTAGACTTATGTCAACAAGAGACCAGAGAGTGTAATAGTGTGTGCTGGCCTGTGTGTGTGTGTGTGTGTGTGTGTGTGTGGTGTGTGTCATGTACATTTTCTGAATATCATAAGGAACAGATTGGGCACGAGAACACTGACAGAAACGTCTAACAGTTTTGTTTACTGTCATGTGGCCCAGTAACCCTCAGCTGATATCCCCCCCCCCCCCCCCTCCCACACACACACACACACCACCACACACACACACACACACACAGACCACACGGCAACCTTTTATTCTTTTTTAGGCCTTTAGTTTTTTTTTCACAGATACGAAGCAGGAGTCATATTTCCTCATCTATGTCTTCTTCTCTTCTTGAGATAAAGAAGTTGATGTAACAGTATGAACCGAAATGACTTATATAAACAAATGGTTCTTGACATTGTAATATAATTCTGATGTTGCCAAGCAAACAAAAATCACCAGATTCTCCCTACACAACAAACTTCATGCACATTGTATTCTTCACTATGAAGAAAGCATTGGTTCACTGGACTGCAGTCATGTGTAAAGTGATACATTTTGTGTCTTTATCAAACCTGACTCTTTTCCCTCACACATCAATCTAACACGTAAAAATAAATCAATGATAAAACGTTCATGGCACACAGAGAACAGATCAGATTTCACCCGGTTTGTGCAGGTAGAAGAGAAGAAAAGTTGTGTTCCTATGTAAACTGAGCCAGAAAGAGTTGCCTGGAAAACCAGTGTACCATGGTCCCTGACACCAAATATCTCATATTGTTATGTTTGCATTTATGTGACACAAAAGAAATAAATAAGCTTTTAAAGTGTACAGTAATGTAGAAGAGAGCAAAAATGTAACTTTTCCTCTAAAATGTCACCGATCGAAGGTTTCAAATGCTCTTTCTCTCTCTCTACACACACAACACACACACACACACACACACACACACCCACACAAACACTAACACACCACCCCCTCCTGCCGTCTGATTGGCTGTGACATTGTAGACCAGGAGGCCCAGCAGACACTCCCACATGCAGGTGAGGAGTGTCTCAGACTGCGGGGTCAGTTCACCTCGGTGTTCAGGACAGACAGACAGACGAAAGACAGACAGACAGACAGACAGACAGGGTTTTGGTCTGTGTTAAAGTTAAAAGGCGTTGAGTGGGATACAGAACATGTGTTGAACCAGCAGGACGATGCCAGAGGCGTAACCGAGAACTGCAAATCATGAGCCAAACTGTGAGTTTGTGAATGCAAACAGTCAAGGGAAGATAAAGCAAAATATTGGTAATAATATAACTTGTTGTTGTTGTGTTGTTGTTGTTGCCTAGTAGTTTTTGCATGCTGGCATGCAGTTGTACAGTGAGTTCATAGTTGTCATAGCAGTGATAATACCTCTATAGTGCTGGAACCTAGTCAGTTGATCAATTGGTTGATTGACAAGAAACTGCAAATGTTTTTTCTGGTTTGAGCTTCTCAAATGAGCTGCTTTTCTTTCTTTCTTATCAAAGATAATATCTATGTTTACATTCTGTTGACCGATAAAATTAGAAAATGTCAAAGACATGTTTGAGGTCATTTGAAACAGAGCCTCCTCCATGACAAGTTTGTCCACAAGAGAGCACTGACAGTTTAGTTTGTGACAAGTTCAAGAGTCCAAGATCTTTCTTCTTCAAGAATCAAATTTAAAGAACTATAATCAGACATTTTTGCATGATTGTCTAAAGTTGGGACATGTAACTCTGTTCTGGATGGCTTGTGTGTTCAGGTGCATGAGATCACCATTTTAATAATGTGTAATTGCATTTTAACAATTTATCAACATGAGGATTTTTGTATTTTTTAATGCCTTTATTTATCCTTGTAACTAACACCACCAAACTACCACTAGTTTTACACTACTTTTTGGAATGCATGGTCAATAACCCTCATTTATATAGATGTATACCTAATATTTGAGTTGATAAACCAGAAGTTATGAATTATTTTGACTAATAGTTTGATCAGAGGAACTAACAGATGAGTTTAGTCTTGAATGAAAGTGATCATTTGTATTTGCAAAGAGCGTTGTATGG
>NC_045737.1:12888049-12894407 GCF_008692095.1 Etheostoma spectabile
ATTTCTTTGTGGTAATTTGGTTAAAAGGAAACCCATATTTCAGATAGAGTCATTTTTTAAAGGGGTAACATTTGACCCCGAGGACATCAGGAGGATTAAATGGCTGTGTTTTGTTGCACCGTATTGTTTGGATGTACTTAAAAGTAGATATCGTTGCTGTATTGCTGCACTGATGTCTTGCTGCTTCCTGTTACTCTGCTTCAGTTCAGTTTATTTACAAAACAGTACAGTCATGGAACCTAATGGAAAAAGAATGAAAAGATTGTGTGTTAAACAGTAACATTTACAACCTACAACACACCTGAGACTGAACAAAGACCCTAATAACTAACTACCATAACCCTAATAACTATGACAGGTATTCCAACAGTCTAAGGTACAATAAATAGAGACACATGGCAAATGGAAATAACAGTAAAATTTAAACTGGTTACAGAATAGAAAAACTAGTGTTACACTTTACTTGAAGGTATCTACTGTACATAAGAGTGACATGACACTGTCATGAACGTGTATGAACGTTATAAACAAGTCATACACGTTTAAGACATAACACTTCTTTTAGTAAGTGTCATTTGGTTTTGTCATAGCAAGTTATGGTTATGGTTAGGGTTCATGTGTCATGACTGTGTCGTGACAGTGTCATGTGTTTGTGACAGTATCATGTCACTCTTATGTAGATACCTTCAACTAAAGTGTTACCAAAAGTAGTTTAGAAGTCCCAAGCTGTTTAGGGGATTCAAGCTTCAACACATTTTAGGAGTAACTATTAAAACATAATATTACCTGGCAAAAACATCTTCTGCGCTGTCTTGAGAATGCTTAATTGGTTCCCAATAATAACTCAGAAATTCTGCCACAGAAATGCTAATGTGCGTTGTACATACAGTACAAATAAATAAATGGATGAAAATAAATTGTTTGATTTTTCTCAAACTGATACTAACATCCACGTTAGTATCAGGCTCACTCTAATCAGGAACCTGATTGATAATTGGTATTACCACATGTCTTGATACAGTTTCTTCAGAACCATTAAAGTAATTTATATACCGTCTAGGTTGCACTAGCTCTCTTAAATATCAAAAACAAAACATGTTGACTGTGGTGTGACATAGACACATGGACTTTAAAAGATACAGTTGAGTTTCTGTGATTTTTACTTCGTCAGATATGTCCTTACGTGGATTTAAACCTAGACTGAAGTGTACATTTATTCCACCATAACAACTCTCTTTTACTCTGTGTAGCTGCTCCTGCTGGAGCTGGAGCTAAACCAAATATCTTGGATGTTTGTTGTGGTGTTGTCTGGATGTTGTTTTCTTGCTGTCTTGCAGTTTCGATGTAGACAACATGGAGGAGCGTCAGAGGTTTGAGAGGATGGTCAACGAGCAGCAGACCAACGATCTTGATCCACAGGAGCTGTCAGGCAGGAGGAAACCAGCTTTAGTCAGGTAAACCACCATGGAACTGTTCTTTGTTTCAATTCATTATAAAGTCTGTTGTTGGTTTCATTTACTGTACGTCATGGTGACCCTAAATAAAGATTGTGATATAAATATACATACTAGCGTATAAAGGGTCACAGAGCAGCAGACAGTGATATAAGCTATAATATCATATGATATAATTCCTCTGTGTGTGTGTGTGTGTGTGTGTGTGTGTGTGTGTTTGCTGTGTGGTTCCAGATCAAAGACCTTCGACCACTCTCTGCTGACTCAGGTCCAGCCAGAAATAGACTCCAAGATAGAGAGGAAGAAGTCTCACTACAGCCAGGTTGGTGAGGGTTCATGAAGTCAACGCTAATACATATTTCATAACACCTATAAACATTACAGCATGGGGACAAATCTCAGACAGTGAGTAATATCAGATATCATTTGACCCTTTACTTTCATTGACATTAACGCAACTTGTGATCAACACCTATGTTGCATTGAATAGGGTAACATTTTTAACTAATACTGTATCTCAAAGCTTAATTTTTAACATTTGGTCAGGCACATTCAGAGACAACATACAACAATACGTAGTCAATAATAATCATATCTGAGAACAAATAAATACTAAAAAACACAAAAAACGAGGTTAGGAGTAGAGCAAATCTGCATGAATCCTCCACTTGATTACTTGCATGAAGACAATCCTTTTTGAAATAGGAAAATGAAGCACCGTCTACTGAAATATGTTCTAATTTGCATTCATATCCAGAACAGAAATGTCAACATTGGATAAAGCCAGGTTGAAAATTCCTATTTTGTTTTGTTGACATATTAGAGTCAAAGGTTGTAGAACAAATTTGATATTTCACTGTGTAAATCAGAAAACACTGTCAACAGCCACAAAATATTTTAATTTTGTCCATGTTCTTAGGAACAAAATGTGGCATACATTACGCTACAGATGCAAACAAAGTCTCTGTAGAAACCTTCACAATTAACAGTCGATAGGAGTGAAATTGGAAAGATTGGTATGATTGGTATGTAAATACTACTGAAATGGATATTTCTGCCTCAGAGTATGAAAACAAAACCTTTAAGATATTGAATGTAAAATTCCATAGAATTTTATTGGAAACCACAATTTACAGACACAATATCTAATCAAATACTTAGCATACCATACCTTGTATCATGTAGCCTATACATACCCTTAGAATAAATCTACAGGCACAAATAGACAAACACTAGTCAAATAAACAGTGCATTTTGGATTTTTCTGCAGTTTAGCAATGTGCATGCTTCACTGTACATTATGGATTGTTTGTGTGTGTGTGTGTGTATGTGTGCGGGTGCGTGTGTTTGTTGTGTTTCAGCTTTCGAAGAGCAACTGCCAGTACCATAAAATATTTAAGGAGATCAGCAAAGAGGAACAGCTGAGACAGAGTAAGTCTCTAATGAGCTCATCTTTCCGCTCCACCTTAAATACTGGATGGGGGGGGGATTGTGTCATAGCCGAACATTTTATATCTGCAGAGATTTTTGTTCAACACAAGGTGATGATTTAAAGGATAGGTTGAACTATCTTAAAACAATACTAACATACAGTATGTAACAACAGTTTGCATTTTACAAATCAGGTGGCAAGCATCCAAAGTTGCAGTCTTTTATGTACTAAATTCCCGCTTTGTGTCATTGTCCTTCAGCACGAAAACACTGTGGAATTAAAAAGAAAGATACTACAAACACTGTCGCTTTGGAATATGTCCACTTGATTTGCCTAATAGCTTTTTCACAACTTTATTACGTATCATTACTGAAACTAGGACAGGGATTTTGTCACAGCCGGTGTGAACATGAATAATAATCACAGTGATCAAAAACTATTTGAGTGTTACGTGTTGGCATGAAAGTATGGTTTTAAGATATCCTTTAATGCTTATAACAGAATTACAGGATTAAATCTAATAAAAAATGAAAGTAAATGATTTAAGTTAATGTAATCTGTTTGAAAAACAAAAACAAAAACAAAAAAACCTTTTAAATATATAGTACAAATGTGTCTTCTTTCAGATCCCGACACTTATGTTGTTGTTTCTATCTTCCCCCCCCCCCTACTAAACTATCATTTAAAAAAACGAAAGTGTTCCCTTCAGTAATCGGATGTTATTCACCTGTTTGTCAGGTTACACCTGTGCTCTGCAGAAAGACATCCTCTACCAGGGCCGGATGTTTGTCTCTGACCACTGGATCTGTTTCCACTCCAAGGTGTTTGGCAAAGACACAAAGGTCCAGTGAACTGAGATTACTGTTTCTATAAAGTCTTGTCTTCTTTATGTCGAAAATGCAGTTTTCCATACTTAAGGTCAGTGCTTTGTGCAAGGAATAGTCAGCTGTTACACAAACTCCTGGGCAGTTAAGTGCTTGAGTTTTGCTTTTTCTTCCCCTCATAGTGTTTTAAAACTATCTTGTGGCAGGGATCGCAGCGGTGATGTTTCCTGTTTCCTGTTTCATAAACGGGACTCTCACACCGCCTCAAAATGAGCTGACAAGTCTGATTGGTGGTTACATAATTGATCATTGCAGAGTGACATTGGGTTGTGTTTCTCCAAAAGTTATATCTGTCACAGGCAGCTACGCTTTTTTTTTCTCCCATAGCCTACTACGCACTCGCCTCATTCAAAATGAAGGAGAATAAAAAAAGAGAACCACCTCATTAAGTCATTAATTTGAGAAGGTTTCTCATTATAATGACTTACAAGACCTTTTTTAATCACATTGGCAGAAACAGGCTCCCATAAATCCACTGCACTCCTGAGGTTATTGCACCAAAAAATGCCTTTCGTTAAAGTCAGCAGTCATTTCAGCACCACTGATAAATAGACAGCTCCTCTGCTTTTAGGCGCTAATACTTTTCACATTTCAGCTCTTTGTCAGAGTGCTATCCTTTGTTCTGATTTTCTTTTTCTAGCTTTACTTTCCCTATGTAAAAGCCTGAAAGATAGTCCTGGCCACCATGGCAACAGTTTACACAATTTTATAGAAACTGTTGTGTTTGAAAGAGATGTTATGGGAAATATTATTTCCCTGCTTTCAGTCTTTGTTCATACTGTGAAACTAAATCATCTCACCGGATTCCATCTCTTTGACTAATGAGGTTTCAAAGTGTCTGTGACAGTGAGCCTACTTCCCACACGATGAGTGCTTCTGTGGCAAAGGAGTGTAAATAGCAGCCCCTGCTGCTCTGACTGTTCATCCTGCTGTTTGTCTGTCTCAGATCGCCATCCCAGTGATGTCCGTCACGCACATCAAGAAAACCAAAACTGCCATCCTGCTGCCAAACGCTCTGGTGATCGCCACGGCTAACGACAGGGTGAGAAGGACGACTCTTAGTCTCACCTCAGCATTGTTTTGTGGCTCACACATGAATTCCTCCTTTCACATCTGTTAGTGTTTAGTCCAACACAACAAACCAGCTGGGCTTATCTCATTATCTTAGTGTTTGTGTCTGTTTTTAATGTAAAACGTTTTTGTGTTTTCTGTTGCAGTATGTTTTTGTGTCCTTCATGTCCAGAGACAACACCTACAAGTTCTTGATGTCCATCTGTCTTCACCTGGAGGTACAGACCGCCCACATGCAGTCCTATCCTTTTCTGTTAGACAGTTCGTGTCAGGTATAAACCTATAAAATGCAATTAAAGACATTATTTTCATTTTTTTTTAAATTAATTTTAAAGTGCATTTCTGTGACCTTTTTTGTGTTGTCAAACACAAACATTTAAACTCAGAGATACATGATGATGAAATCAGAATCACATGAGTGTTTCTTAGTTTTTTAAAGTCTTTTTTGAAGAATTCAAGAATTTTATTGTCATTATGCTAACAAAATAGCAATTGCATTAGCCTCAACTGGTGTATAGTATGAAGGTCTTTACACATGTTTACAAAGAATATAGTAATGAGGTATAACGCAATAACAATGAAATATTTTAACAAATGTGCCAAACATCACCCGCAGTAGGAAAAGTCCAGTAAATGTGCAGTATGACATTCAAACATTCAATAGAAAGAATAAAAATAATAAACCTGACAAGGGTCAGAAACCATAGACATTTGATGTGATATTGGGCAAAACTAGTCTCGCTTTGCCAGACCTTCATCCAGGAGGGTCTGGCTAGTCCCCACAGCATTCCAGGATAGGAGAAAAACATGCTCTGGTTCATTAGCATTTCTTTAAACCAATCACAATTGCCGCTGCAAAATAGTCTCAGGAAGGAACTTGTTTTGGTGGAACGTGTGTGTTCAAAAGTAGTTGTAGCAACAGAAAAGAAGAAGAGCAGTTAACCCTAGTCCTCATAAATATACCAGTTTAAAAGGCCAACACAAAGAAAGCCGGCCTAAATGTGTGACATCCAATGGAATTTCCATCAGCAACACAGCAATCTGTGAAAGTGGAACATTGAGGATGCAGACTAGGCAAAACAGATAACCTGAGGAGCCGTCATTGGAAACTGTTTGGAAATGGGCTAGGCACTGGATGAACCCTCTGTCTATTGCGTCTATAATTGTTTTAGATAAGCAGTCACACAGCTAAATCATGGCTGCAGCTGCCAGTAGCTCCTCGCCATACGCTAATTGGTTTAGTAGGCTGGATGTTCAGACACAAACACAATTACCTGAAGCCTGACAAGATGGATTTTCATGTGATAAGTCATCCAGTTATTCTTGCATGATCTCGTGATATTGCGAGAATCCAGCTGCCGAGCATGGTAACAAAACAGATGCACTTGACTTAACTTGACTAGAAGGTTTGGTAACACTTTACTTGAAGTTATCTGTACATTAGAGTGACATGACGGTGTCATGAACACATGATACTGTCATGACACAGATATGACACATGAACCCTAACCCTAACC
>NC_045737.1:12894417-12894984 GCF_008692095.1 Etheostoma spectabile
ATGACAAAACCGAATGACACTTACTAGAAGAAGCGTCATCTCATAAACGTTAATGACTTGTTTATAATGTTTATGACATGTTCATGTCAGTGTCATGTCACTCTTATGTAGATACCTTCAAGTAAAGTGTAACCGAAGGTTTTAACCCCCTAAAATCCAGACATTTCATTTACCCTAATAGCTTCAAGGTTGTTATAACCATCTTTAAAAAGCTATTTTACATTCCTCTCTGTCACGCCAACACTTGCACTAATTACTCATCTTCTTAACCCTTGTGTTGTCTTCCCATTAAAATTGAAAATCAACACCTTTGTTGGCACTTTTTGTCAATGTTTTAAACTTTTTCCCATGTTGTTGTCCCTTTTTTCAACAATTGTGACGCTTTTTTCAATGTTTGTCACATTTTTTTTAACTTTTAACACTACGTAACACTTATTAATTTTAGTTTTACAGTTACTTTTTGAATTTATGGTAAATAAACCTAATTTCTAGGAAATTATAACTATAATTTTTGAGTTAGAAAAGCAGAAATTAAGAATTATATAGACTAAAATTAAAGGAAAGTAT
>NC_045737.1:12894994-12895082 GCF_008692095.1 Etheostoma spectabile
ACTCAATACTATTTCAAAAGCACTTGCTATAAAATTGAATAAGACACCCCAAAGTTAAAGAAAGTAGAGATTTGTACTTGGCAAAGAG
>NC_045737.1:12895092-12903339 GCF_008692095.1 Etheostoma spectabile
AATCAATCATGTTATTTTGGGTAATTAAAAAGGACATTGATATAGTCAAACGGGTCAATTTGACCCGAGGACAACACAAGGGTTAAAAAATTAAAGATTGCCGACATGAGCTATGTAAAATTCAAATTGCAACGACTTCATATGTTTGTAACATCAACCAGCTTTTTTTTTTTCTTTTAAATGAAAACATATTCTATTGTATAACAGAATACCACATCTGATTGTATACGTGTACAGGAGAAGAGTCCGTGCAGCAGCCCCGTCCCCTCCTCAGCGAAGAACAGCTTCCGGGGTCAGAGGTCACCTCAGTCGCCTCACCTCTCTCTAGTAAGTCCGACACAAACACAAAGGTGTGCAGCACCAGCTCCAACATGATGGATGTAGTAGTACTTTGTAGTACTTATATTTAGGAAGTTATGGACACACTCAAATAATTGCTGAGACAAAGGTGACAGGGAGAGTGGTTTGTTTTCAATGAAGCTAAGAAGAATGTTTTTCTCGAGCAGTCCACTCAGCTTACAGGAGGTGAAGAGTCATGGGAATTGTAGTTGTAAAATGCTAACAAAATACTTGATTTATGGAGGAATGAATGTTAAAATATGGACCTAAAACTGCATTTCAGAAACACACCCTCTGTGGGAAAATCCATTGAGGTGAGCTTGCAGATGGGGAAGAGAGGAGAAATGCAAGAACTACAAACTATTCATACTCCATATACTGTAGTTACATTTGTTTTATACAACCAACAAAACTGTATCCAATGCTAATTGTCTTGTCAGTGTATTCGTCTCTGACATTTAGCATCAGCCCAGCCTTCACATTGTATTGCTCAGCCTTTTTTTTTTTTTTTTAGACATCACCTATCTATCAATCTCTCCTGCTAAAAAATATGTAAGAGGACTGAAAATTGGATTTCTGGTGCTCAATAAGTGACTCACCCACTAGGCAATGTGTGTGTTTGTGTGTCTGTGGATTTCTGCAGAGTTTTCCAGGGCATTTCTGTGATATGGACGTAGCAGTGAGTAAAAGGAGGCAGGAGATGGAGGAGAGCAGCAGCTCGGACTCCCCCACTCCCGACTACGACAAGATAGCAGGTATCTCGAACCGACCAGTCGCATGTTACACCTCCTATTTTTAAAAATCTACAAATATGACTCGTAAAATTATTTTCTCGCTGTGAATATCTTTGACTAAATGAACAAACAGCCACAGATCCAGGGGCTCAGACACCTGCTGCTTCAGATGCTGCTTACTTTCATTTCCCTGTCTTTCATTCCTTATTTAATTTAGTTCTTTCCTTCAGTATTTCACTTCCATCTCCCTGTACCCTCCCTCCACTGACTGTGCTCACAAGAGAAACATACCGTGTTGTCACAAATGCGAGTTAGTGTGATCAAAGGGAGCGTTATCAGTGCCTGTGGGCCAAGATGCTTTTGGACACAGTAGGATGGATCTTCAACCAATCAGAGCAATGAAATGTGACGTAGCGCTGAGCAGCGGACACATGTCTTTTATTGCAGTAGGAGTAGTGCTCCTAATTTCATTGTAAAGGAAAAGATCTCTCAGGTCCAATACAGTAGCTGGCTCACATGAGTTTTAATTACTGCCCAGTGGAGACTGAAGTTCACAAAAAGCTGTATCTAACCAGAGTTTTATACACGGTTACAGAAAGCAACAGAATAATAAACGCTGAGAAGACATTAAACTCACAAGTCTGTCTGAGTAAATTTGCATAGGCTCAATACCGTCTGCTCCAATTTATCAAAAGGTGTGAATCTCTTTTGGGCCAACCTGGGCAAAAGGTCTCACTCAGTGATCAAGATGAAATGCTTCCTCTAACACTAAGATAGAGAAAAGGCGGATAGATTAATACTGTATGGTGACGTGACCGAGTGGTGTCCCATTTCATGGGGGTATGTTTTCACCCCTAGCCCTTACCCCTTGGTTTCAAGGGCCAAGGGCTAGGAGTAAGGGGTAGGGGTAAGATGTTGAAATGTGTTATACAAATAAAGCTGACTTGCCTATCTTCTATCTATCTGCCATAGCAAATAAAACATGAGCTCTCAGATTTGTCTGGTTCCCAGGCAAACTATTTACTTTTTCCCCCCTGCTTGTTATTTCATTCATCGCTGCCGCAGGCATTGAGGATCATTCATTACACCTGAGAAAAGCTCAAGTGAAGACATGAAGCGTAGAGGAACGTAATGTGACACCTGGACACCGTCCACTGTTTAACAATAGGGAGGAAAAAGAAGAAAAAAAAGAAGGCCATGGGGTCTTATTACGCTGTGGAGTTAATGTACCAGCAAAACCAAAACACAGCCAGAGTCATGTTCAGGGACACAGTTTCCCCAGTCACACTGCTGCCTGTCTCTCCAACGCTGCAGAGTTCCCCGTTCCTCAGTTCCTGGATGTGTTGAAGCACAAAGACAGTGGAACCTCAACCGATCATCCAGACCCTGAGCACAAAGTGAAGACCCAGCAGCAGAACCAGCAGCAGAACCAGCAGCAGAACCAGCAGCAGAACCAGCAGAGCTCAGAAAAAAAGCAGCACAACACACCTCAAGCTGGTATGAACGCTGTCAGCAGTACCTGCAGAGACCACGTAATATGTCTGTAATCCTCTAACTTTACATCAGTCAGAGCTGCAACGATTAGTCAACTAATCGATAAATCCACGGATAGAAAAATAATCCCAAACTATTTTTAAAATCTGTTAATAGTCATCAGAAAATGCTGTTTTCAGCCTCCCTAATAGGGAGATGTCCTGCTCTTTTCTGTTTTACGTCTTATTCAACTGAATATCTTTGGGTTTTGAAAAAAAAAAGACATTTAAAGGGAGGGACTATTTTCTCTTCCTAATTTATTGACATTTTATTGACCAAACGATTAAGAAAATGATCAGCAGATTAATTGAGAATGAAAAAAAAATCAATAGTTTCAGCACTAAACTCAGACAAAGAATCACAACTAGACTTTATTAAGTTTTTATCTAACATTCCTCCAAAATGTCCAGATCTGACAGTCCTGACATCATGCTGAATGTTTTGCTAACCCCGCAATGTTTATGTGTATGGTTTATCATTTTAAGATGATAATGTTAATTTCTCTCTGTAATGACTCTTTTGTTGTTACGGTATTAAAATCAGAGATTGAACTATTTATCCCGAGGGAAATTGTTGTGGCAGCACAACATGTGAAAAACTGCACATATATCAAGCCATAAACAATGCAGATTATCAATAAGGTGAAAAAACAAATGTACACAATGCCTACAAATGTATTGTAATTGATGACAAATGAGAGTCCGAACAACAAAATCAACTGAGGACCAATAAAGCTTATGTCAATCTTTGATCAATTAAAAAAAGCATGTTAGTTGAACAAATTAACTTTTCCTGTTGTCAGGCTCAGGGCTGGTGATTGACAGCCGGACTCTGAAACCAGTTTCTCTCAACACTCTGCTCTTCATCTACCTGTTACTGTGAGTCCAGGAATCCAAGGATTCTTCCTATTCATTCATCTGTCCACTTGTTCATCCAAATGTGTAATTATGCAGTCATTCATTCATGAAAGTATTCAATCAAACAAACAAAAAAACTAATTTGGCCTACATTGATCAACGGATTCAACTATTTATAAATCTAATAATGCATTAATTAACACCCTCCTCCGTTTGGTTTTTGAACTATTTTTACTCACATGTTCACTCACTTCTCTCACGTATCAAAAGTTTCTTCTTATCTGTCCAGCAGTCCTTTCTTCATTGATTGATTGATTGATTGACTGATTGTGTGTGTGTGTGTGTGTGTGTGTGTGTGTTTCCTCAGAGTGTGTGTCCTTGTTTTGTCTTCCTGTTACCTGGCCTTTAAGATCATCTCGTTGGAGCAGAGACTGACGACGCTCGGCTCCGTCACCGAGTTCGCCCACCACGAGTGAGTTCACAGCCGAAAAGTCCTGGAAAACATGAAATTATACAAACTGAATGGAAAGAGTTTGAGAAAATATAATTTCTGTTCCAACTTGTTGAAACCCCTTAGTTACCCGTTAGTCTGTTAGTTTGAAAAATAGCTGGAAATTTCCCAAATGTACTGTAGATCTTCCAAGGTTGTGACCAATTTGTCTCTAATATACTGGTAAGATATTTTTTACTTTACAGGGGGCGAAATGGACTTGTCTCAGCAGCAAAAGAAAGAGTAGGAATATGTAACCTTTAAACAAAGATTACTACGATTATCATGATGTGACGCCAGCATCCAGGAAATGGTGTTTAAAACCAACAACTTAAAAACAGAAATATTAAATAAACAAGAATGTGAGGTTGCTATTTTTTTTAAGTAAAGTCTTATCTAAACATATAAAGTGAGCTACAGTACATACTGTTGAGAAAGAGGCTGCACTTGTCTAAATGTGACTTTTGGGAACCCATACACTGTTATAAATGATATCCTGGTTACTGTAAAGTATAAAATTATATGATTTTGCTCTTTCATTTAATGAAATTCATATTTATTTATCCCAGAAATGACTATCTGCGGGGAAGTGATGTTGACACGGAGCTTTTCTCTGAACTCCTTACCATCAACCTGATGAAGCTGGAGAAGGTCAGTCAGTCCGTCTTTCTGTGTCCTCCAGGTTACATTCAAGGAAAAAAAATCCTGAATTTGTTCAAGTTCTGAAGAGTCCATCATGTAGTTTTAATCCTCTGTGTCCTCCTTGGCTACTAGCAACTGCGTGCGCAATCACGTTAGGCTTTTGTCATGTGGACACACCAACAGTTTGGTTGTTAGTTAGTTTAGTTTATTTATTTTTTCCATAACCCACAACAGTCAATACATTGATGAAAAAAAAAAAATAACATTGTTGCTTTTACTTCCACAAACAAAAATGTAAAAAAAATAACAGACAACTCAGTATTCCTCATTGAGCCAAGTATATTTTGAACCAATAGGCTTTTTAATCAGCTTACAATAAAGCTTAGAAGACTGTGAATACGACTAAAATATCTTGGAACTTATCGTATGCTTCCCATAGTCAGCTTAATTCATTTTCTATAACCATACATTTTGATAGTGTTTTACCATAATGCCATTGTGGTTTTTATTTGTGTAGTAATCTCTTTTTTAAATGAAAATATCATCAAAAAGTTGAGGAAAAAAGTCTATAAATGATGAATGTTTGAGGCCAAAACTATCCAATTCTAGCACAATGGTGCAGTTAAAGTATTCTTTGTTTATCTTGGCCACAAAAGACTTATTTTTAACATTTTAAACTCAACTATTACAAATTTGACAGTGGGTAAACTTGTGGTAGTGATGTTTTCCCTCTGTCGACATGTGACACCACACTCAGAAATAGAAACAATGCTAGCTTGCAGCTTGCAACTGTTGCCGTTAATCAAACATTTATAGTCAGTGATCTGTTCATAAAGAAGCATGGACCTTATCTGTAAGAAGAGCCCGTCCTCGCTCATCAATCAGTCTCTACTCGGTGTGTCTGACCTACATTGAAAATTCATGCTGACGTTTGTCTCCTTACAAAAAAATAGCAGCAGCAGCAGCTGACTGCCATGTTTAAATTTGTGTTAATAAAGTTCAATATCATCAGCAAAAAGGGATCTAGACTCAAAATGGGATCAGGTTATAACGGACTCATCCACTGAACCTGGTTGCAAATATTATATATTGAAAAATAGCAGCCTAATCAATTGGAAATGTGATTATTTATATGTATTTAGATGACTCAAATGCAAAAGAAACCATGCGACATGTAGGTAGGATGAATGTCCACAGATAGTTGGACAGTACTGTGTGTACTTATTTAGCGAGACACAAAAAAATCAGGCTGCATGCTAGCAGCATACTACATATAATTAACAGCTGTTAACTAATTAACTGTACCGGCCAACACTTTGTTTGTTTTTTTTGTTTCATAATGACAAAGTAAAATCTACACATTTCCAGAGCCGAATGATCACTGTGCACATTTGAAATGACTTAGAAATAACAGATGTTTTTTCAGATGCAGGGGCTGATCTCACACATACATCATGATTTTAATGATTTTTTATTTGTATTTTTGGGTTTACATGATAGACAATTGAATTCCTGAATAAAAATAATAAATCAATGAAATTCACGCTTACCCTCCTAGAATAAACTAGAAAATAGAAAATATAATAGTTAACACATCTCTACCCCAAGCAAGTTTGCCATATTCAGATTTTCATTTTGTTTAAAAAAACAATAACTATTTAAAAAAAGAATGAATGTGCATTTAATTTCATGTAATAAAGTAAAAATAACACACATCTGTGCTTTTAGGTGCAGAAGAACCTGCAGAGACTGCTGGACGAAGCTAGCTGAATGTACTGGAAACAAGTATATTGTGATATAAAGAGTTCTGTAAATATACTGTAAATATGTTGATTAGTGTGGTAGATAAACAGGCAATACTGAGATGTATTAACACATAAACATAAAGGGCTTTAAAATGATGATACGCACAAACACTTTATAATCTGTTGTAGGGTCCAGTGTTTCACCTGTAAACAGGTCCAGCTGTGATGTCACAGTGTAGCCTTCAGACACCATGGAGTACACACGTCTACATCACTGAGGAAGATGAACCCCTGGTCAACAACAACACATAACTACCAGCTGCAGTCACAGACCGATCTGATTAACTTTTCATTGGCTTAAACGTGATACAAAAGTATTACAACAGTACTGCATCAGTGTGATGTACAGTACATCTGGTGAAATGTAGTAGAAATAGCAGTATTAAAGGCTCTGATATTTTAAGTAATCTGTTTTGGAAGGCAGTAACAGTACTTTAAATCTGTCTCTCAGTGGAACAAAACCTATGTTCCGCTCACGTTGCTGTATTTATTTTGAAAGTTTAAAGAACATGTTTTTGACCTATTTTATTTTTTTTGACCTGTCACTTTGAACTCCCTTCTGTTGACAGTATTGGATCAATGTGGTGTTCTCAGGGCTGGATTTATCTTTTGACTTTTTGCCCAGTTTCATGGCTGACATATTTCTGTCTACATGACTCCATTTAAGACTGAAAAACAATGCAGGCCTTCAACCTTCGTCATAACCCTTAAGTGGGTTTTCCTCGTGTTTATCTCAAGCTGTACTTCATTTCTGAAATAAAAATGAAAACAGCACAAAACCTAAAGTGCAATTAAGGAGGACGTTAGCTGCTACCTCTGCCTTAATGGGGACTCTAATAGTCCTTATCTTTCACATTTATGTGACCATGAGACAGGGGTATTCATTGCGTCCATGTCCCTGCTGAGCATAACACAAGCTGGTCAAACCACCTTGTTGTTTTTTTACATTTTTGCGTCACTATGAGCATTGTAATCATTTAATCTTCTAATTTTCCATCCTTGCATTGTTTGGTTGTGTGTTGAAATCCCATTTTTGCAAGATATATTGTAGTCATTCACTCTGAATAAAATCCCTGATGCATTCAGAAAGTAAAATCAACAATTTTACTACAGCTTTCAGTGCTTCCCCCATATTGTCATTGGCAGTAAATTATATATATGACAGCAACCGTGATTAAACTTAGTATGTGTAGTAGTTTTCATGTTTTCTGCAGACGTTTTTATTTACAGAGAAATGAGACAAACCCAGCAGTATGTGCAGCAGCGTCATTCTTGATTTGACCACCGGATGGCACAGTGAAGAAGTTTCTACTGGGTAAATTAACTGGATGTTTATTGTGTGTATGTAACTGTATGTTAACATTTACATGTGGCTGTAACTGTGTGTAAACACCATGAAGATGACTGTTACAGAGATATGAATGACTGTAATTTCATTCTGTAAATATAGAAACTATACACAGATTTTCCTCTGTTGGATAAAGTTATATTTTTGCTGTAATGTTTCTGTTTCTTATTGTTTCTCTCCGTTATATTGTATACACCCCATTCTCTGTTAAGGTGCTGTGAGTTGTCGAGCCTGTCATTTACCTATTGTTGTTCAGGTCACATGGGAGTTAGTTAACCCTCATGTTGTCCTCAGGTCAAATTGACCCATTTTCCTATATCAGTGTTTTTTTTAATTACCCCAAAACACATGATAGATTCCACACAACGCTCTCTACAAATCTTACAAATCTCTACTTTCATTAATTTTGGGGAGTCTTATTCAATTTTATATTTATTTTAAAAACAAATTAAACATCAAACATTAGGGATAATTTCCTATAAATGAGGTTTATTGACCA
>NC_045737.1:12903349-12903784 GCF_008692095.1 Etheostoma spectabile
CCAAAAATAACTGTAAAACTAAAGTTAATAAGTTAACGTTATGTAGTGTTGAAAACATTTTTAAAAAAAGCGACAAGCATTGAAAAAAAGTGTTGATTTTCACTTTGCCGGGAAGACAACACAAGGGTTAACCCTAGTTTGTGTCTTCTGGGTTTTTCAAACATTGAAATCCTTTTTTTAAGAGCTAAACATGTGCAGTAGAATTCAAATTACACCTTAGTCAGTCAGTTTTTGTTTAGATAATTTTTGGGACATTTTGGGTCTTTTTCTTATAGGACAGCTGAATACATGAAAGTGGAGAGAGAAGGGCGAATGACATTCAATATTCAATTCAATTCAATTCAGTTCAATTTTATTTATAATATCAATTCATGACAAGAGTTAACTCGGGACACTTTACAGATAGAGTAGGTCCAGACCACACTAGACCACATA
>NC_045737.1:12903794-12908712 GCF_008692095.1 Etheostoma spectabile
ACCCAACAGTTCTAGTAGTTCCCTCCAGAGCAAGCAACAGTGCGACGATGGAGAGGAAAACCTCCCCTTTTAGGAAGAAACCTGGGACAGAGCGGAGTCTGACGACCGGTTAGGGTTGAAATGAATAGTGGCAATAACAGTCACAGTAAAAGATAATGGAACAGTGACCAGAAATAGTAGTTTCTAGGAGTTCATGGCATAGCAGGGCACTGCACCGCAGAGCGTAGTAGGATGTAACAGGGCAGCGCAGGACTGGTAGCAGGACCACGGCAACAGCTGCAACCATGATTTTGGAGCCTCCCTGATCCAAGGAAACATGCTGGGGAAAAAGAACATAATGACTCCCCAGAGCTAGGTTAGTGACAAGTATTTCTTGGACATGGATGCAGACAAACGGAATGACTTGCAGCAGAGGGACACAGGTCAGAGTCAAACCTGCGGCCACTGCGTCGAGGAGTAAACCTTTAAATGGGCTCTACTAGGTGAGCTACCCAGGCGCCCAAACAGTAACCGTCACTTCACTGATTCATTCCCAAAGTCTTTCTCTTCTCTTGTAATCCTACCCCCTACCCACCATGCACTGGGAGGTATCTAAGGCAACCCTGAGAGTCAACAAACATGGCTGATGCTGCAGGGAGCTCTCAGCAACACGAGTGAGTGATGATTTTTATACTGAACTGAGCAGAAACAAATAGCAAATTTGACCTTTCTTAAATATAAATTTGACAGTTTCTAAAATTGAGAGCACAAACACACTGAGGTACAGCGAGGGCTTACAGCTTGAGTTCTTGTTCACTTGGATGAACAGATAATAAAACCTGTTGTCACTTTGAAAAAACAATGGATGCATCACTTTCCTCATACAATAGTTTGGTCCTCATTAGGCTACATTTCCCCAACTGCTGACCAACTTTAACTTTGCTTAGTTTAATAAGGTAATAAGGTTGATATTAAATAAAATCTGACGTTAGAGGAGCTAAATGACATGATAATACATTTGTTGGACACCTGGCAAAGTAAACTATCTTCTCATGTTCACTCGGAGGCGATCCTGCTCCCACATCCCGACATTCTCAGCCCGACATCCCATGATCCCCAAACTGTACGTGATGCCATGGAAACAGGACATGAAGAACCAGAGGATCCTGATGAAGGTGAAAGAAACATCAGCTCACTGCAAACTGTTCAGTCCCATACATTGGGCTTAATTTACTAACTGCGTACAAACCAATCTGCGCCTAAACCGTGCGTAAGGGCCTTTTACGCTAAAAGGATTCATCAATTATTTCCTTACCAAAATTTGTTCATACTCTGAGAAAAACTTAAAAAATTCTCAGACTTTAAGTTATTATTTTACATTGAGTTGTTGTTGGCTCAATAGACAATATTTAAACTATTTAAATGCATTGGACAATTTATCAAATAGCTATGAGTTGACGCCCTTTCATCCTCATACAAAAACAGAGTGCCCTAGACCCAGTTTACAATATAGTATGTTTTTTGATTGTGTGTGTGTGTGGGTGTGTGTGTGTGTGTGTGTGTGTGTGTGTGTGTGTGTGTGTGTGTGTCAGAACGCAGCACTGGCAGAGATCCCTGTGGTTCCTCTAGAGGAGTCCTTGTGGTTTTGTGGTCGGGAGCGTCTCTGCCACAGTCAGGACTCCAGGTCCTCATCGTCCTCCTCCTCTGGTCCTCTCAGCCAGACCGGACTGACAGCTCATCACTCCTCTCACTTCTCCAGGTAAAACACCTTAGAGACTGACGCTGCGTTCGGGTCACGTTAGGGAAAAAACAGCAACACAAGGTTGCAGATTTTGTAGGTTAACATTTTTGATAATTTTCTGAATGTTGTGACACGAAACCAATCAGCCATGACAAAAATGACATCACATCTTTTAACTCTCCTGCAGATACAACAGCTCTCTGGTGACGACCAGGCGGCTTTACCAAACCTGAAGACACATCACAAAATGATTATGTGAAACACTGAACAGTTTCTAATTATTTTAATTCTAATTATTCTTATTATAAGTGGCACAGTTTTCATTCCATTATCACATCCTCATTGTACCTCAAAAGTACCTTGGTAAAATATGTGTAAACTGGTGACATCTTGATGATAATATGGTGCTTCCATCTCACAAATAATTTTTGACTTTTAAGTTGAATAAAGCTAAACTGGTTAAATTGGTCAAACTGGTTCCTGTCATTCTGTCTTTGTATTTATTGTTCAGTGTTTGGCTTCAGCATCAAGCACTTTTTCTAGATAAAGCAGCTGTTGTTTCCTATATGCAAACGATGCTGCTGTGTGCATGCGCACGCGCGCGCGCACACACACACACACACACCTACACACACACACACACACACACACACACACTCTCTCTCTCTCTCTCACCTCCCTGTTGCATCTCCAGGCCTCTGTGTGAATGTCTCAGTGTGTCACCAGTAGTGATGACAAATCTCATTGTTTTATGCTCTCTCACCCCCCCCCCCCCCCCCCCCACCCCCCCCACACACACACACACACACACATTACACATCTGTTAATGTATATAACATTATGTTATATTTCTGATGGTTTTATTACATTTCTGCAGGTTTTGGAATTTTTATTTTGATGTCCAAGACAGTTCAGCTGTCAGACATTTTGGTTCACTGTAGAAACCGCTCTCTGTTCCATGTTCCATGTTCCAGGGTTATGAGATAAAATCTCTGTCCCTCTCTCTTTACTTCGAGTGTCCTCTTCTCTGTCTCTTTTCTCCCGACTCGGAGGCGCCTAGACGCGTGCCAAAGTTTGGTGCGTAATGGACACCGATCCATCATTTCTTCTCCTTCCTCCTCCTCCCCGATGTGCTCCCGTCATCCTGGGACGTCTCGAGAGTCCAAAGAGAGGAGAGAGAGAGAGAACGAGAGAGATGACAATAAACCGTTTGAGTCACCATCTGAGGGGACGATACGCTCGCCAACTCGTGGATGGATGGACAGATAGAAAGGGAGAAAGAGACAGCGTAAAAGAGAGAGAGAAAGAGAGGGAGAAAGAGACAGAGAGAGATAGAGAGAGAGAGAGAGAGAGAGAGAGAGAGAGAGAGAGAGGAGGAGGATGAGGAGGAGAGCTGAGAGAGAGTGCCCTTTACGCGCAGATCTTTGCCGTGCGTCGAGGCGCGTCCAGTACCCAAAGTTTATAGTTTACAGAAAGCGACTGTTTGTGTGTAACTTTTGTATTTGAATGTTTCATCTGGACTCCAGTTTTATGACTTCTTCTTCAGTCTGACTGCTTGGTACTAAATGCTGCGGCCTTGCTGTCTGGACCTCCCCGGCAGTTTTGGAGCAGGTGTTATTCACGGTAACAGTTCATCTCTCGGTGCACTACCCGGTCGGACATGTCGGGACAGAAACCATCCCTAAAGAGCGGCGGCTCCCCTCAGAGCCGCTTCCAGGTGGATGTGGTGACAGAGGCATCCTCTGAAGCCCCGGCCTCCATCAATGGGTCCAAGCCGCCTGAGGAGTCCAAAGGCCGGCCCAGGATGGTGGGGTTCCTGGATTTTGGCGCGCTTGGCAGCGCGATGGACATCGGGCTCCCGCCTGATGTCTTCCACGAGCCGGACACGACAAGAAGCGACTCGGTCAGCCTCCATTCGACAGGCACGGGACATACGCACATGTCCGACTCCCACTCCAACACCTACTACATGAGGACTTTTGGACACAACACCATAGACGCCGTGCCCAACATCGACTTCTACCGGCACACTGCTGCGACTCTCGGGGAGAAACTTATCAGACCATCGCTGTCGGAGCTTCACGATGAACTCGATAAAGTAAAATCTGTTTTCATTAAATGAATCTTTTAAAATAACTTCACCAACGCTTTGGGGAAAGAAGTAAGATCCAATTCAGATGTTTGAAAGTAGCAATACCACAATTTCTTTACATGTATTATTAGTGGTTAGGCTACAATTGTAAATGGCATGTGCACTCTTTATTTATTTTTACTCAGAGAAGTTCAGAGGTTTTTTGTTGTTGTTAAAGTAAGGTATTAAAATGTCACTAGGATTTTGATACACTTTAAGTCCTTTCCAATTCTTGCTTTCTCATTTTTCATTCCAGTCATTTAAAGATTGAACACTTCCTCCTGTGGTCATGAGTTTAGTTATGTGAGGTATTTAGAGGTGTGCAAAACATTCCCTTCTTCACTCCCACCTGAAAGACCCAGAGTGGGCTCAGTGACATCACTGGAGGCATGACCCCAACACACACACACACACACACACACACACACACACACACACACACACACACACACACACACACACACACACACACACAATGCTGCCTCTCATGACCCTGCATGCATCCCCTGTCACGCTCCCACTCCTCGGATACAACTAGGTAGCTGTAACATAGGCATACATTGTACATGGATAATGCAGCAGTTAAAGTATTCTGACAGAAGGACGTTGGATTTAAGCTCTCTGTAAAATTATTCCGAAGGGGGAAAAAACACAAAGTGCAGACTTTGTATTATAGCCTATGTATTGTTGTGTATCACAGTTAAAGAAACAACATTTTTCTCATTTCATCGGGGCAAAATCCAAACATTATTCACCAGACTGATGAATGGTAGTGTCGCGCACAAGTGGTTATACAGTATATACTGTACAATAAACATGACTGTGTGGTTGGCATGATTGTTTAATGTGTTGTGGGTTATCATAGTCCTAATAATTCATAAGATAGTCCTTATGATATACATATGTACTATACTTACAAATTTCATACATGCAACACAAGTCTCTGCTCTTACAGTAAGCTACACATTAAATGGATGTGAACAGCCTTAACACCCTCCAAGTAATGTAAAGTGAATAATGCATTAAATTCAGCACTTTTTAAAGTGTCATAAAGTGGCAACTGATCA
>NC_045737.1:12908722-12909238 GCF_008692095.1 Etheostoma spectabile
CCAGAGCAAACCTTTCATACATTTATTTAATTTTTTGATTCAACTTTCATATTTCTTATAATTTAACAGCCAAAAACTATCATTTTTATAGTGAACTCATAATGATACGTGCATCTTTTCATAACCAACAAAAGTTTGAGACTTTCATTATTACTCACTTGTCTGTCTCTTTGTCTTTCACTCTTTTCCCCTGATTGGTTGTAAGGAGCCGTTTGAGGACGGTCTGGCCAATGGAGAGGAGCCGTCAGCGGCCGAGGAGGCGGCGGCAGCCTTGGCGGCAAAGGAGGCAAAAGGAGGAACTATCAAGTTTGGTTGGGTCAAAGGAGTCTTGGTTAGTGTTCTGTACATGGACGAAGCATTCATAAGTTACTGCCTGTGATATTTAATGTGATCTGATACTAATAATGATCTGAAATAAATGTTTTATCCTGTTGTTTTAATAATCCCATTCTTCCATCTGGGGATTTAAGATGGTCCCGAACAGAGATTAACTGTCTCTGTGTGTTTGTGTGTGTG
>NC_045737.1:12909248-12911617 GCF_008692095.1 Etheostoma spectabile
TGTGTGTGTGTGTGTGTGTGTGTGTTACAGATCCGCTGCATGCTGAATATTTGGGGGGTGATGCTCTTTATTCGAATGACCTGGATTGTGGGACAGGCTGGAATCGGTAGGTGCAAATACACTGAGTTTAACTTTGATTTTAGGAAAAGAATCCAAGTGTGAGCTCAACCACCTTCAGGATTCTCCCCGTCTTCAGACCAGCCAATCAGAGTGCAGCCTTTCTCATTAGATGCATTATTTGGCAACTATACTTAAAGGACAAGGCTCTATATTTCTTCAACAACAAATCTCATGAAAAGATCCACAGCACCAGCGAATGTATCCACTAACAAGTGCTGTACATGAAATATCAAAGCCTGATATATTTTCTTTCTCTGTTCATTAGAGCTGCATTGTTGTCAACATTTGGGTTTTTGTAAACTCACTGAGCTACACTCTTGCACTGGGTGACATCTTCCTTCATTACCATGAACACACACACTGTAGTTTATCCTCACTCAATCCCACAAACACCGTCCTGTTGCCTTAAATACTCACTAGAGCACCAAATGTGGAATAATCCGCCACTGACAACACTCCCCCAAAACTTACTTTTTCCTCGTATTTGAGTAACATTTGAGGAAAGCTATAAAAGTTGAGTTAGCTTACTTGCTAAAATTCTAAAAACAATTATTGCAAATATACCAAACAGTTTAACATAGTTGGCTACTGTGATCGCTCTGGAGATGATGAATTAATCAAAGCTGCCTTATTAAAATCTTGTTTGTTATGGTTGGCTCTATTTGTTTGTGTGCAACAGGACTGACCATTGTGATAATTCTGATGGCCACGTTGGTTACCACCATCACTGGTCTGTCTACCTCTGCTATAGCAACCAATGGCTTCGTTCGAGGAGGTGAGACAGCCACTGTACACAAGCTTTTATTTTGAAAATGTTATCTGATTAGTGAGGGGATTTTATTCGGTATCAGCTTGTTTTGCTGAAACACATGGGATTCATATTCTTTCAGAAGAACCAAATAAATGTTTTTAAAAACCCTAACTGGCTGTGAAAATATTAGCATTCAACAAACATCTAGAAAAGAAAAGAATGTAATCGTAAATCAGCACAAACTACAGGATCACAAACATTTTTGAAGAAATACTGAGAGCTAAAGCTGTACTAGGGCTCAAACTAAACATGTACCAATGTTTCCTGTAAGTCAACATCCTTTAAAAGTGATTAGAATACTGACAGAATACTTCAAATGAAAGCCCCCTGTTAAAGTTTTGCTCTGAAAGAAACTAAAGGCTTAAAGTTATGACGAACCAATGATTAATGCCGTGTATCACTGCTGTCCAGGAGGAGCATACTACCTAATCTCTAGGAGTCTGGGGCCAGAGTTCGGAGGCTCCATCGGTCTAATCTTTGCCTTTGCCAACGCCGTGGCTGTGGCCATGTACGTCGTGGGCTTCGCAGAGACAGTTGTGGAGATGCTTAATGTAAGAAATACTTTGGTGTAACCATTCAAACATCTGCCTGTCACCACTGATTCTGACAGGGATCTTGTTCCTTATTTGGTTGCTGGTTGCAGGATGTTGATGCGCTGATGACTGATGAGCTAAATGACATTCGTATCGTTGGGACTCTAACCGTCATCCTGCTGCTGGGAATCTCTGTAGCTGGGATGGAGTGGGAAGCCAAGGTAGGTCTGTGAACCAATAACATCGCAGAGAAAACAGTGGACACCCCAAATCTTCGGCTGACATCTTGGAAGACTGGCAAAAGATGTTCATTGTAAGCTGTTGAGGTTCTGCAGTTGACGTTGAAGGTTCTAACAGCCTTTGGTCTTGACTGAAATATCTCTATATCTGTGGGATGTATTAAGATAACATTTTGTACAAAAACTCATGTTCCCCAGAGGTTGAATTGTAATAATGCTTTTGATCCTCTGACTTTACATCTAGCGTCCTTATCAGGTCAAAATATGAATTTGTCCAGTGGTCTATACCTGCAGAACGAAGGACATTCCCAACAGCTTCAAGTGTACTTTGGGTTTAGTGCCAAAAAGCAAATGTCAGCATGCGTACACGTTACACTAAGATGGTGAACATGGTAAACATTAAACCCGCTACACATAGCATTGGTTTTAAGCATGTTAGGGGGCGTATCTCTGTCCCCTATGTTCCCCAGCTCAATATCTTCTTAATATGACAAATTAAGTAGACCATTTAAAAGGTTTTATGTTCTTAGTAGTGCTGTTAAACATTTAAAATATTTAATCACGATTAATCGCATTAATGTCATAGTTAACCCGCAATTAATCACACATTTTTGTCTATTATAAATGTCTCTTGATTTCTTTTTGTCCCATTATTTTTTCTCATTT
>NC_045737.1:12911627-12911759 GCF_008692095.1 Etheostoma spectabile
TTATCAACATGGAAAAGTGGATCGGCTTGCTTTGTGCAAATTTTTTTTTTTAAATTGAAAACAACATTGGCATTTAGTCTACTGTAGTGATCAATTTCACACTAACATTCACACTTGGAGCAAATAATCTCT
>NC_045737.1:12911769-12917984 GCF_008692095.1 Etheostoma spectabile
AATGTAACACTGTCCATCAATAAAAGGGTGAAAAGGGGGCGGAGAGTTACCATCAGCTGTGTGCTTGGCCATCAAGTGGTATTTCAGACTGGACGTGATGCGATGATAGCTCAGTTCACAACAACATAACACGGATCACTTTGGTTTTGTCAATAGACCCATTTGGCAACTTTTAAAAAGTAATTTTTCCATCCAGAACCTTATTGGCATCCATTTCGGCGTCTCACACTCACCATCCACTCAAAACATAACGTTACTACTCTTTGGCCGACTTCTAGCAAGATCCGGTGTGGGGTTGTAGTTTTTCTAACGTAAGAGTTGTTGCAACAGCATGTGGAAAAAACTCCCAAGTTTGCTAGACCAAAAAGAACGTTAATCTCACGACAAAATTGACGCCGTTTGAAAAGGGTTTGCGTTAAGCGTTTAACTGACAGCACTAGTTCTTAGCAATGCTTTTTTTTACCTAGGTCAAATCCGACAGCTTACAGCTCTCTGATGTAATACTTCTCGACACTTAAGCCCTCAAACTTGCGGACAGACACCTTTCTTGACTTTAGACATGGATATCTTCACAGCGGCTGAACAGATTTTTACCGTTCAAACTGCACTTAAAACTTCCATCCCCCTGAACTATTTTGTAATATGAACTGCAAAGATTGTCCATCCTAGATTCTTACAATAAAGGGAACGTGGGAACATAAGGATGACTCCCATGTTAGCATGCTGGTACCACTGTGCCTATGTTTGGCTGTAGAGTCTGTGTCTTCTTGCTGCTCTTGTCTAAATTTCCTGCTATAAGCCAATCAGACAATAGCTAAGGTGTAAGTATCGTATGAGCATGCTATGTGCAATTTACTAAATTCATGGCACTTTTCGTTGACAGATGGGATTATTAAAATGTGAACATTTATAGTGCAATCTGTCTCTGAGACCATGTTCATTGATTCTCTCCAGTTGTAAAGTAAATTTGAAATAAAGTGTTCTTACTGGTGATGAGAAAATAAAAATATCCTTACTCATATCCCCCTCCTTATCTCTTTTTTCTCTCTGTCGTTGTCTTTCAGGCTCAGATTGTCCTCCTGGTGATCCTGCTGGCAGCCATCGCTAACTACTTCATAGGAAGCTTCATGGCCATAGAAAGCAAAGAGCCCAAAGGATTCTTCGGCTACAACAGTCAGTCTGCACTCTTCTCCTCTTTGTCCAAACTTTTGGTCCATTCAAATGTGTCGACCAAACATTTCTATTGATAGAATTTAAATGAAATGTATGTATTCCTTTGTTTTGGCTCTCTCCTCCGACAGCTGCCATCTTTTTAGAGAACCTGGGACCAGACTTCAGAGAAGATGAGACGTTCTTCTCCATGTTTGCCATTTTCTTCCCTGCAGCCACAGGAATCCTGGCTGGAGCCAACATTTCCGGAGACCTCACGGTGAGTGTTACATTTTGGGTATTGAAAATCTTGATTTTGCTGACATCCAGTCATGGGATCTTGTCTTTCTCCATGTAGTCAGGGGTCAGTACACTTATTCACTGTTGGGTGAGTTCAGTGGCAGCAGATTTAAAACTAGCAATCTCCGCCACCAATTATAGGCTTGTTTTGGGCTTAAGGTATGCACTCTCCCAATGCCTGTCTGCTGTAGTTTTCTTTGGGAAGTTCACAATGAGTAAAGATTTCTTGTGGAGAGTCCTAAGGTTCTGTCCCAAGCCCCATTCTTTTCTTTTTGTACAGTACATCCTGCAATTCTTCTCTATTATCTGCAAACATGGCACTTTATATCTTTACTTTGTCAGATGATCTGAGCCCCGTCAACACTTGTAAATTGCATTTTAGGAATCATTGATTTATGAGTGGCTCAAAAATTTATTTTTTTAATTGCTTTTTACCACTTAAAGAACAATGCCATGGTCACACTGCTGTATTTGGTTCATACAGCCGCAGACTCTGGAACAGTCTTCCTACAGAGCTGATAATGAACATCTCACTTACAACTTAAAAATAAAAAATAAAAACTTTTCAAACACGCCTTAACATAGAACCCTTTACTATATTTTAACCTTCAAATACAATATTAAATGTAATTCATTTATATTTCATGGTTTAATTGCACTTTGATTTGACTCAATGCAGTTTAATCTAATATTTAGTCTAATGCTATTTATTGCATCTATTATCTTTTGTGCATTTATGTCTTTTGCAAAGCCCATTGTATTGCCTCTTTTTGTATGAAAATCTTTTTATTATTTTTAACTAAATATATAGATACTTTATGGATTACTTGGTATTAATATTCCTGAGCAGACAATAAAGTTTAATATCATCATATCTCCCTTTTTAGGACCCTCAGTCAGCGATCCCTAAAGGTACTTTGCTGGCCATCGCCATCACTGGAATCACCTACGTGGCTGTCACCATCTCTGCAGGTAATATCACAGTATGCACTTGTGATAACAAGTAACACCCAAGTAACTCAATTATGCATTATTATTCTGTTGAGTTTTTCTAGATAGCTGTAGATGCAGAGAGCTTATTTTTAGCTCAACTTCTAAAAATCATACAGACCGGTTGACTGCAGCAGTCACGAAATACTGAGGCACAGATGCGAGGAAATGCTTTTCAGTTATTGTTATATGTTGTTCCACATCCTATAATAATTATATGAAAGTCAAATATCGGGCAAACACAAAGAGATGTATCCTAGAGTTATGTTTTCATAGTGCACTCAATTGGCTTCAGGACAGAGAACACATGTGGTGCAACTATAAAGCTACATTTTGATTAAATTAAAAAGAGAAAATAAACTACAATTTTCAAAAATAATCAAATCAAAGGTGTGTGTGTGTGTGATGGATTATTGAGTGAAAAAGGTTCTGTGGGGATGTAAATCAGAATCAGAATACCTTATTGATCCCCTTAGGGACATTGTTAAGCACACAGTTGAATTAAGGCAAAAATAAGAGTAAGTAAAGAACTGGTGCAGCAGCAACCAAACCAAAATATAGAGGTTGGCTGACGAAATCTCCGCGATGATCCGTCTCTGCCGTTGTTACAATATTAAGAGTGTGTGTTGCAGGATCCTGCATTGTCAGGGACGCCACCGGCGACCACAACGACACGGTGAGCGACACGGTGAACTGCACCGACGCCGCCTGCACGCTGGGCTACGACTTCTCCATCTGCAAGGAGGGGGGCTGTCAGTACGGCCTGATGAACGACTTCCAGGTAACACACACACACACACACACACACACACTCAGCTGCTCAGGAAACCGGATGATATGGATATGATATGATGAGGGACGTTTACTGCTTATTTCACTCAACACACTCAGACAACAGGAATGTGTGTTACATAAGGGCCAACACACTGGCAGAATGTGCATGTGCATTGAAACACCCACAGCTATTGTTTCTATGGAAGCCTGCACATCGACGGGCACACTGACGGTGATGTCGTGTCGGGATGCGGCACTGTCCTGTTTCCCATTGTTGACACACACCAACAGCCAACAAAAGCAGCAGTTAGATCAAATTCCAAATTCGCTACCTGGGTTGACAAAATTCAAGACTCAAGATACAATACTTTATTGCCACGCAACTAAGTTGCTAGGAATTTGGTACAGTGTGCTCAATGCACAACAAACAGCATTCATAGCAGTCCAGATGGGATTTCCGTCTCTCCTCACTTTATTTGTGACTGTTTTGTCTCAATATTAGTGTTGGGGATTAGGAAGGTACAGAATCAATTATTGGCAATTCTTCAGATGTTTTATCAATATTAATAAAGTTTTGAATATGTATGTTCAAAATGTTACCAAATTGGCAAACTATCAAAACGGGGCACCACCCTGGCATCAGGGACCAATAACTGAACTGTAAAAACTCACAGGTGGTGTTCTCTTTGAAAATACAGATCTTAATTAATTTGATTCATTAATGCAGATTCTTTTGTGGTTGTTTAATACAAATGTGGATCGTGTCAGACTGCTGCTCTGATCCTGTTTCTCTGTATGCTGTCTTATGCCTGCACGGTGTGTGTGTGTGTGTGTGTGTGTGTGTGTGTGTGTGTGTGTGTGTGTGGGGGGTTGGTGTGTGTGTGTGCGTGTGTGTGTGTGTGTGTGTGTGTGAGAGAGACGGAGCTGTTCCAAAACAAGTGGCAGCAGTGATAATAGTGACTGTTGTTTGAGTCACAAGGTTCTTGCTGGTTGAAACCAGAGCTGAATGAGAGCATTGACAAAATCCCTACACACACACACACACACACACACACACACACACACACACACACCACACACACACACACTGATATGGCTGTCAGTTGAAATTGCTGAATCTCAACAGACAGAAACATTTGTTCTTGTTTTACAGTATTACAATTCTTTATTTTAAGTTTTGCTTTGTCACTAAAATCTAAGTGAAACAGATGTAATTGCAAATCGAACATCTGCGTGTGTGTTTCTCGTCCTCTCACACGCTGACAGACGTCACATAATGTCGGTAGGTGTCGATGTTTGAGAACAGAGCTGCCTCCAGTTCAGTCAGTAATAGAAATATTATGTTATGTATTACTAACAAGAATGAATTTGACATAATTTCTTTTTTAGTACAGAGGGAAACTGCAGTACAAAGCAGGAATAGGGCAAAAATACAATACAACCAACACAATTATCAATAAAGTGCTAAAACTAAATGTACATAATTTCAAGTTGCTTGGGTTAACTTATGACTGCTTCAGAACGGTCAAAATCTCATAATTGTTGCCGTATTTGGAAAAAATGATGATTGTGATATTCTGTCCCAGACACAAGTACTGTTCACAAAGAAATAAAGAACAGTATTATGTAACTGCAATGTGGGGAAGTTGTAGGCTGCTCTTGTAACCTGCACTGGGTGTGTGTGTGTGTGTGTGTGTGTGTGTGTGTGTGTGTGTGTGTGTGTGTGTGTGTGTGTGTGTCTGCGTGTGTGTTTTATCCAGGTGATGAGTCTGGTGTCGGGCTTCGGCCCTCTGATCTCTGCAGGGATTTTTTCAGCCACCCTGTCCTCGGCTCTCGCCTCATTGGTCAGCGCACCCAAAGTCTTCCAGGTCAGAGAGTTTATTTTATTTATCACCAGATAACCAACAACAACATCACACAGACACATGTAGAACTATATCTATAAACTGAAAAAAATTAGTTTCATCATCAGCAAGAAAAATACTGAAGTGTGTGAATAGGAAAACAAATGAAAGGAAAATTCTTACTTTGAAATACATTGTGTTCTGAGAAAAAACTCTGAACTCAAGTTCCACTTACTTGCTGTTTTCATAGCTTTCAATAGCTTCCAATGGCCCCCATCAGTGGATGAAGTTTTCTCAGTTGTCACTGACGAAGACTTCAATGTGAGGTTGAAAGCACCGGAAGAAGCTAGTAGAACAGTTTCCAAGATCAAGAATAAAAATGTACACTTTATATTTTTGGTAGATCAAAATTAGGATCATATAGGTTCAATTTTAGCACTACACAAGCCTGTAATTTGTTTTATCCTGAGACTGATGTCAAATCTCTGTGACTGTGATTGTCATTGTAGGCTCTATGCAAGGACAACATCTATCCAGGGCTGGGTGTTTTTGCAAAGGGTTATGGGAAGAACAACGAGCCTCTCCGTGGTTACGTCCTGACCTTCTGCATCGGCCTCGCCTTCATTCTCATTGGTAGGCTCCAAACACAAACTTTATCTTTGACTCTTTGAGCTAAAGCTTCTTGAATATTGAACCTCTCTGTTGGTGTGTGTGTTAGCGGAGTTGAACATCATTGCTCCCATCATCTCCAACTTCTTCCTGGCCTCGTACGCTCTCATTAACTTCTCTGTCTTTCACGCCTCCTTGGCCAACTCGCCAGGTAAGCTCTGTGAACTAAAGTCACAATTTCATTGATTCAGCATTGATATATGAAGAGATTTAGTAGAGACTTGCCATGAATTGAGTTTTTAGTGACGTTAGAGTTGACTTGAAAAGGTCTCTACATTTTTGAATACCATTGTTAAAGTTAATTTTTTTATATTTATACTGTATATCAACAACGTTCCACTTCCCGGACTGTTCGAGTGCCGCCGGATGTTCTACCAGATGTTCCTAATTTTCGGTCAGATGTCCGTCACCTTCAACTTTCTTTATGTTGTAATTTTAAACTCCGCTGGATTTCTGAGAACTATGGTTAACTGCTCCTCAGATCTCTGC
>NC_045737.1:12917994-12919504 GCF_008692095.1 Etheostoma spectabile
AATCCAGACAGCTAGCTAGACTATCTGTCCAATCAGATTTTTCTGTTGCATGACTAAAACAAGCTTTGAACGTACACATTCCACCAAAACAAGTTCCTTCCCGAGGCTATTTTGCAGAGGCACCGTGACTCCACTTGCCCAAGATGATTGTGATTGGTTTGTGTTTGGTTTGTGTTTGGTTTGTGATTGGTTTGTGATTGGTTTAAAGAAATGCCAATAAACTAGAGCACGTTTTTCACCCATCCCGGAGAGCTGTGTGGACTAGTCAGCAGCGCTGTGGAGGAAGGTCTGGCAATGTTAGATTATTTTTGGAGAGACTCAAACTGACCATGTGTGTGTTATAGTATATATTATACATTAAAACTTTATTGGTCATACGTTTATTTTGAAAGCTAGAGCTGCACTTGAACCAGAAATACTATAATTCCCTGTGATAAAAACAGAAGTGGTAAAACCAGAAAACTACTCTTGACAGCTTAAAGTTAGTTAGCTAACTGGTCATTTTAATTTTGATTTGTAATTTGTATACATTCATTTCAGAATGAAGTCAAATGTTTGGTTTGTAAAGCCCTATGGTCCCCCAGTGGCTAAAAATGGTGATAGGTGTAAACCACGCCCTGGGTATCCTGCGATGCCTTTGAGAAAATGAAAGCTCAGATTGGCCGATCTGGAATCTTGCCCCTTATGACCTCATGAGGGGGACCTCCCCTTTCTTAGCTTTATCCACCCAGAGAATTTTGCCCACCCATGAGAGCGAGACATCATGGCTTTCAAACAAGCAAAGTTGCAGTTGGTCAAGGCCACACCCCCCCCTCCTCAATAGCTACAGACACAGAAATGGCACATACTGGAAAGCTCATTGTGAGACTGGCTCTAGTGGCTGTAATTCTGCACCAAGGGTGAATTTTGGCAAAAGACTTCAGATACATTAGTAGGGGACCACTAAGGTCTATAAAAAAGCATCCAAAGATCAAATGCTTATTCAACGATAGAGATAAGTTGTGCCTCCATCAAGGCTTTGGGAAACATTTGCACAACTTAACTTCTGGTTATTCTCCTCTGCTAATTTCTTTTCCTGCAAAATATAGAAATGATTTTGTAAATCATTTGCTCTTGTATAATAGCCTGTTAATATGTACGGCTCTTTCCACTGCTTCCTGGTGTCTCACCACAGGGTGGCGTCCCAGCTTCAAGTACTACAACATGTGGGTGTCTCTTGCCGGGGCGGTCCTGTGCTGTGTGGTGATGTTTGTCATCAACTGGTGGGCAGCTCTGGTCACTCTGCTCATTGTCCTCGCCCTCTACATCTACGTCAGCTACAAGAAACCCGGTGAGAACACGATGATTTCACATGTTATCTTCGCTAAACTGATCAGATATAGCGCAGTTACAATATTCTGTTAATTACTGCTCCAACTGGCTCTTATCTGCCTTACTGCCTTTTTTATTTCACTTTACAGACACAGACGATCTACACTTTTCTAACTGTGTGTGTGTGTGTGTGTGTGTG
>NC_045737.1:12919514-12919998 GCF_008692095.1 Etheostoma spectabile
TGTGTGTGTGTGTGTGTGTGTGTGTGCTGTTTCCTGTAGATGTGAACTGGGGTTCGTCCACTCAGGCTCTGATCTACAACCAGGCTCTGACTCACTGTTTAAACCTCACTGGAGTGGAGGACCACGTTAAAAACTTCAGGTCAGATTTGGTCTGGGATTCCAACTCAGCAACTTATACCAACTCAGACCCCTAATGCCAAAATCTGTATCAATTTAACGCTGTTTTGAACTGAGATTAACTGCATCCAGCAGAAAACCTGTAGTAACGAACTGTAAAACAAATGTGGAACTTATTCATATTTTAGTTTTGAACCCATCTTTTATGAAAAGGAAAAAAAATCCTGCCATTTTTTCAATTTATCTGTTAAAACAACCAAATTTCCCCACTGGGGATCTATTAACCCTTGGTTTGTCTTCACTTTCTGGGACCCTCATTTGGGGTTTTAAAAACAATTCCATTATAAAATTTTACTTCATAATCTAT
>NC_045737.1:12920008-12920294 GCF_008692095.1 Etheostoma spectabile
TGTTTTTATCTCAATTTCAAACAATGGAGATAACATATGGTATATGTTTAGGGAATGCAATCAGTCTCTACTAGCACACAACTAAAAATGGAAGTGTGATTCATTTTTTTGTCATAAGGTTATAATTCATGTTAAAATTTCACTATGGAAAAAACATAAGTGGTCATATCTAGAATAATTTTCTGAATTGAGTCAGAAATACATGTGTATCACAGAGAATAAGATAAGGCCATTGATTTTCAGGTAGAAAAATTTTAACTTGTTCCATTTTTCTTCTTGTAAAAAT
>NC_045737.1:12920304-12936269 GCF_008692095.1 Etheostoma spectabile
TCAATTTGACCCTAATACCATACAAGGGTTAAGCTTTATTAAAAAAATAATAAAATCTTAGATTCTAGAAAAATTAAACTAACATTTTTTTTTAAGTAAATGGACAACCCTAGAAACAAAAAAAGCTTTTCCACAATGTTGGATAAAATTGTGAAATCCAGTGGAAAAACAGTCACTTATAAAATGATTTTTTTGTCCACAATTTGATTTGACAAGACCACGCTGGGATTTCCATCAAACAGAAAACTGAAAGTCCTTTTTAAACTCTTCGTAGTTGTTGTTCTAAGTGTGTGTGTAAAATCCATGTTTCCAGGCCTCAGTGTTTGGTGATGGCCGGTTATCCAAACGCTCGTCCTGCTCTGCTTCAACTGGTTAATTCTTTCACCAAGAACGTCGGCCTCATGGTCTGCGCTCAAGTCAGGACCGTACGTACAGATCAACATCAGACTGTGGCATCCTTTTACATCGCTGAAACGTTTTCTGCATGGTTGCAAACTGCTTCCTTGCCTTCTCCTGTCATCGACGGCGTCTTTGTTGTGTTCAGGTGACCCGTCGGCCAAACTTGAAGGAGCTGTCTCAGGAGCACGCCCGCTGTCAGCGCTGGCTCAACAAGAAGCGGATCAAGGCCTTTTACACTCATGTGTTCTCTGACAACCTTAGGCACGGCGCGCAGTTCCTCATGCAGGTACCTGGATGCAAATCAAACTCCCAAACCTCCGGCAAGGGTCTGTCAGGTCTATCAAGTCAACCCCGTCCCCTAAAATATTAGTTTCCATACAACGTCAATTAGGTTTTTCCCCATGGATTACATTTGTTTCAACACTGCGTTGTTACGTTTTGGAAAAGATGATGGTTTGGGATTAAATTAGTATGTTTCTACGTAATTTAAGTAGGCTAATTTACATAAAATCCTGTTTCTTCAACTCACCAATCCACCCTGTCCTCTTCCCTACGCAGACCTTGATTAGAAATGTATTTGTGATACGGGGAACCTGGGAGAAAAATATGTTTCCCTAGAAACAATATTGAGAATGCAGTTTAATTGAATGATAGTCTCACATTGCCAGACCTTCCTCCACAGCGCTCGGAGGAAGGTCTGGCTAGTCCTCACAGATTAGATTAGATTAGATTAGATTAAACTTTATTGCCATCACACATGTACAGGTACAATGCAACAAAATACAGTTTAGAGAGTTTAGAGAGCCTCCGAGCCGCAGCTAGTGAAAGCGCCGCCACACACACAGCATTCCAATTTGGGAGAAAAAACGTGCTCTGGTTTATTGGCATTTCTTTAAACCAATCACAATCGTCTTGGGATGGCGTTAAGCGCCGGACGGAGCCACGGTGCCTCTGCAAAATAACCTCGGGAAGGAACATGTTGTGGTTGAATGTATGTACGTTGAAAGGTTGTTTTAGTCGTGCAACAGAAAACTTAGATTGGAGAGACAGTCTAGTTACTTGTATGGGAATGTAATTTTAAGGCGGCAGGACTGATCAAGTGGATATCTTAATAATTAATGAATTAATCTCAATGTGGGAGTGGTAGCTGGTTTTCATGCAGTGACCTTAATTTCATAATTGGTTCACTTTCATTTTCCTTTTTTCCCTACAGACACTTTGAGAATTCAAAATTCTAACCACGCAGAGACAATTATGATCCATAAACCAAACTATTGCAAATACTTCCTTTTATAACTCAATACAAATTTGATTTACTTATATTTAATTAACACTACACACACCTACTTTCTATTCTTGAAGATTTTATTTTCTGTGTTAGGATTATTTAATTTTCTTCTGTACATGTTGTTGTCATCCTCATTTAATACCACGTTGTCTATTATAGTTTTGATAGTGTTGATTGGTTTGCAGAGGGGGGGGGGGGATATAAACCCCATCTGGCTTGATTTTATACCAAACCTCTCTTGTTAAATTAAAAAATAACTTTGTTCTGTGATAGAAAAAGAAAAGAAAAATCAATATAGTCACATCTGTGTCCTGTGATGTTCAGGCTGTCGGTTTGGGTCGTCTGAAGCCAAACACCTTGGTTCTGGGTTTTAAGAACAACTGGAGTGATGGAGACATGAGAGATGTGGAGGTTTACATCAACACCATACAGTAAGGACTGATGTGTCTTTTTAAAATGAGCTTCTAACATTTTACAAAGTTATTTGTCTTTTTTGCCCCAAACGCGGTTGAAGTTTGGGATTTGTGCCATGTTTTGAGTCAGTGTCTTAATTCTGAAAGTATCAGTTTCACTATTTTTGCTTTTTTTATTCGGAAAACATAGATGACCAAAAATGTATAAATCAAGCCAACACAATCTCATACAGTAAAAATCATGTCATGAAATCTCAAAGCTATAGTGCGTAGTTTCTGTCTCCCCGATGACTCTGTCGACGCGTCCACATGATACAAGCCTTCTGTGATCGCAGTTGCTAGTATGCAAGGAGGACACAGAGGATTAAAAAAACATGATGAACTCTTCAGAAGAAGTAATTATCTTCACTCGAGTTTCTGTGCGGGAAATTCACCACAAACCCAACCATACTGAGAATCACAGAGAGAGAGTTGCGTGGAGCTGATAGTCTTAATTAGTAACTTACGCAGTGGCTTGAATGTAACGGACATCCAATAATATCAAAAAGCTTTAAAAGTGCTCATATTATTCTTTTTGGCTTTTTCCCTTTCCTTTTTTGTGTTATTTATCTTTTTTGCACATTGTAGGTTTACAAAGTGAAAAAGCCCAAAGTCCACCCCAAAGGGTTATCTTCCAGAGAAAACACTGTTCACAAACTGCTCCTAACAGCTCTGTTGTAGTCCAGTCTTTACTTCTGTGTCAAACGTTTGTCACTTTGTAACGCACGTCATAATACTCACCTAGCTGCTAGCGTGGCACGCCCTCATGCTCTGCAACTGACAGTGCAGCGCTTACTAAGGTACTGTGCATGTGAGACTCCCAACAAAGACAGAAGTGAGATGTCTCACTCTGTCGCTAAAACAGAGAGCTCAACACACAGGGTGAAAAAAGGAGCTGCAGCAATGTGAAGTATAAGAAACATTTTGTTTTTTGGAAAATGAAACCACATAAACCTTTTCTGGTACAACCTCTAAATACAATTATGAACCTGAAAATAAGTATAATGAGCACAGAACACCAGAGTGCTAAAAGTTGCATAAAGATAAAACTGAACATTTATTAAATTGTCTCTGTTGTACACTGTTACATTAATGAGTTTGTTTTATTAGAATTTGAAAACATGAGTTACAAATACTGTCTTATGTATAAGACATAAGAATTCGAAAACATGAGTTACAAATACTGTCTAATACATAAGACAATGAGTGCATGAGTCTTTCTGGAGAAACACGTTTTTTAACAGATGCGTCGATTAAAGCAACTAATCAACTAGTCTAAGATTTTATTTAGTTGAGGGTAACCCTAAAAAATTGTCTTAGTGTCTATTGCAGTGGACATGCTAAAAATATAAAATAAAAATTATTAAGTCTAAATTGTAAGGTGTTTTTTTTTTCTAAAGAAGAAATTCCCAGACTAACCTAGAAGATTTTATTTGTTTCTTGTTAATTGACTAATTGACATTCTATCTATAAAACAAAGATTTCCTTTGCAGGACAGAAAGGTTTGAGTGTGTGTTCTGTGTTGCAGCGATGCTTTCGACCTGCAGTTTGGGGTGGTGCTCCTTCGACTGCAGGATGGACTGGATATCTCCCACATCCAGGGACTAGGTACACCTGTCTTCTTCTGAGTATGTGTCTGTCTACCTACATTACTACATACTGCTACACTGCATCTGTCTCCATGTTTGTCCCTGCAGACGAGCTGGTGTCATCCAATGAGAAGCCCCCAATTGGCAGTAAGGAGGTGGTGGTTTCTGTCAGTCTGGATAAAGACTCAGAGTCGGACCCCTGTCCTCCAAAAACCACTACCAACCAGAGCAGCCCACTCATCATGTTAGGTAAAGTCAGGGGCGTTGGACTGGGGGGGGGGAAACGGAACTGAGTACCCAGGGCCGTCATGTGAGGAGGGCCCAAAAAGATGCTAGAATGAATAGATGTGGATGCAGGGAGGGGCCCGTAGAAAATGCCTTTCTACAGGGCCCAGAATTTTGTGGCTAACTGCTCCTCAGATCTCTGCAGGGTAAATCCAGACAGCTAGCTAGCCTAGCTATTTCTCATCCCGGAACAGTGGGTGGATTAGCCAGACCCTCCTCCGCAGCAATGTGGAGAAAGGTCTGGCAATGCAAGACTATCTTTATCCCTGCACGAGATAGGTCCAGCAGCACAAACTTTATCTTTAACTTTTTTTTTACCAATTTGTATAGCACCTTTCATGCAAACATGCAAGTTCTTCACAGAAGAAAATTACAAAATAACAAAATGAAAACACAAATGAGGAAAAAAAGCAAAAATAACAACAGTATCGCCCCACATTCAAAGCCTGATTAAAAACCAACTATTTTAGTATGTATTTTAGAGCTTGCCATTCTAATATCCAAAGTCAGTGAGTTTCACAGTTTAGGGGGTGTAAAACCAGAATGCACCTTCTCTGGTACTTTTATGGGACACATAAGGAACATTTAAAAGAAAAGCAGTGGAGGACCTTAGTGATCTGCCTGGAACATAGGACACTTCTCATCTGTCAAAGTGTTTCTTTATCCTCACCGTGTGTCGTTTTTGTTTCACCTACAACAGAGACCAAGTCTCCTCTGAGTCTGACCGACCAGCGTCTGCTGGAGACCAGCCAGCTGTTCAAGAAGAAGCAGGGCAAAGGAACCATAGATGTCTGGTGGCTGTTTGATGACGGAGGTCAGTTTTTATGTCTTATGCAAAGATGACCAAAGTTTACCTCTAGACTACAGTCATTTTATGCATGAATGTGCAAGTGGTTAGTACCAGTATGTATGTATGTACTCTATGTCCAAGTGAAGTATTCAATCTTGGCCTAGGCCTCTTCTCATACTAAAGTGTATTTGTGGATGTTTGCGTGTGCAGGTCTGACTCTGCTGATCCCCTTTCTGCTGACCAACGGGAGCAAGTGGGGCGACTGCAGGATCCGAGTCTTCATCGGCGGAAAGATCAACCGCATCGACCACGACCGCCGAGCGTGAGTTAAATCAGCTATCATCTTGTTTGCGATTCATACACTCAGTACATCTAAATACGTTGATTATTGTGTGTGTGTGTGTCCCGTCAGCATGGCCACGCTGCTCAGCAGGTTCAGGATCGACTTCTCTGACATCAACGTCCTCGGAGACATCAACACCAAACCCAAAAAACACAGGTACGACCTCGGTTGGAGTCGGCCACGTCTCACTTTGGTTTATCGTGATTGATTCGCATTCAGTAAGTCTACATGACGATGTGAAGGGCGTTAAAGTAAGATTTTCAGCACTAATGGCGAGGATATTTAAAGGGCCACAGCTACAGTAAGAGACCCTCAATTGACTGGATCCTTAAAGCTACATGGATAAACATTGAGCAACATTAATTCAAACTTTCAAATTTGAGATACAAAAAACGTTTAATAATCCTACAACAGAGAAATTCACACAAGATAAAATAAGAACTTTGTCCGCCGCTCACAACAGACAGAAATTTGTCTCTGACAGGGCACGCTTGAATGCTGCCTGTGTATGATAGTTCAGTGTGTTGATGGCAGTGGGGATTCAGGATTTGTTGTTTTTTCCAGGCAAGTTTGACTCGGATGGCAGTAACTTAAAGCATATGTGAAGGGGGTGGATGGGATCCTGTGTGATTATAGTGGCTTTTCTGAGTATGGGTTTACTGTCCTCAAAGGGAAATTATCTCCCAGCCAGGTAAAACCCAGAACAGACATGAAGATAAAACTAATAAATTAATAAACATGGTTTGAAAATGCAACAAAAGGCTTGAAATGCCATGGTAACTTAAGCTGAATGAATAAAAAAAAAAAAAAAAAACTTTCCTCCAATCCAATGGTTGTAGTTTGTACCCAGTAGACTTCTTTAACCTAACGCTTTTTGAATGTTATAGACATTCAAGATTCAAGATTTCTTTCTTTGTCATTCCACAGTACACTGTGATAGGAAATTATGTGCAAGTTCACAGCTTAGAAAAAAGAATACAGCCCAGAAACAATTAAAAACACCGTAGAAAAAGTCAAGATATTTAGCTATATACATGTATGGGTGTGCAGAGCCTGTATAGTGATAAATATAAATATACCAAGTCTAAAAAACTGAAAAATATAAATATCTAGATATTTATATTATATCATAGATTATATTATAGAGTGTCTGCTCTAGCTTTTCCAAGGTTTTAGACACAGATATGGCGATAATAGCGCTCCAAAATGATGTGAAACTACTTTCTTTTTTAAAAATTGAAAGACCTTTTCTTGAAGGATAAACCCTCAAACCCCCAAATAAAGGTTTTTCATAAAGCTAGGAAAAACAGTGAATGCTGCTTGAGAACGCGCATGATAGTTAAATCTGATAACACTGTTGCGATATAAAGTGGCGTCTCTATGTGGCTGTGCAGTAAGCTGAGCTTTAAGGAGCTGATCGAGCCGTACAGGCTGAAGGAAGACGACATGGAACAGGAGGCGGCGGAGAGGCTGAAGGCCCAGGAGCCCTGGAGGATCACTGACAACGAACTGGAGCTCTACAAGGCCAAGGTCTGTACACACTGCCGATACGGCAACTCTGACCAATCCCAATGCTCAGCTGAAGTGTACTGTGGAGTTAAAGCGGTTTAAAAAAGGAAATGTTAACATGTCAACGTGCTGTTTGGGACTTTCAGAGCAACCGTCAGATCCGACTGAACGAGCTGCTGAAGGAACATTCCAGCATGGCGAAGCTCATCGTCATGTATGAACTTTAAATTCATACTTTAGTTTCCTAATGTTTGTCTTTATCATTATTAATGTCTTCACGTTCAATGTCAGACCCTTTACTGAAGTAACAATACTAATACCACACTGTAAAAGTACTCACGTAAAGTAAAAAAGGTTCCTTTAGAAAAATCATGAAAATGTAAGCTAGTTAAAGTATAAAAAGTATAACATATTATATCATTACATTATTATTCCTCAAGCATGAATATAAAAGCAGAATATTGCATTTTTAAACATACATTTTTAAACTTCAGAAAACTTGTAATACAAAAATAAAGTCTTCATGTAAGTAATCAACTGGGGAAGTTTAATGCTAATATCTAGCTATCTTTTCAATTTCAATTTTCAATTCGCTCGACCTGTTGTATAAGTAGAGGAAATGTAGTTACACGTTATCACTGCATGACAACCGGTTTGAATCGGAGTAATCCTTGCAGTGTATCCAGGTTTCTAAAAACCAAGTTAAATAATAATAAATGCATTTTTCTGCATGTTCTGTGATAATTCCCTTCTCAGGAGCATGCCTTTGGCCAGAAAGGGAACGGTGTCGAGTGCGCTCTACATGTGCTGGCTGGAAACTCTGTCCAAAGACCTCCCACCTCTGCTGCTGGTCCGAGGAAACCACCAGAGCGTCCTCACCTTCTACTCCTAACACACACACACACACACACACACACACACACACACACACACACACGCACGCACGCACACACACACCATTTCCACACAGATGCACACACACAGTGTGTTACAGTATTACAACGCCTACAGCTGCACAAGAACAGAAATGTTATCGTGCTTTAAATTTTGTTTCATGCCTCAATAACAAATTAAACAACCCAATCAACATTTAGATGGCTGTTTCTTTTATCTTCAACAATAACCGGCTGTATATTATTTGGCTTCTGTGTGTTGAACTACAGTAAATATTAACGTTGATGTTTATTTATAATGATAGAATCATGATTTCAGAATGTTCGCTGGTATTCGGGTGACCTGGGATCATGAAGTGGTATTTTGTAGTAGTAGCAAGACAAACTATCTCTGGTAACATTATTTTGTAAATTATTTTATTAAAAATATTAACTAAACCACGTTTCCGTCATGTTTCTTGTCCGCTTTTTAGATCTATTTGTGGATATTTTCAGCTTCTTGGGATCTCAAAAAGTAGTTTACACCAAAATATTAAAGTGTAACCTGATAACATGAAATAAGTTTAATGCAGGGGTGGAGTGTAACTAACAGTAATAATAATACATTTATTTCATGTAGTGCTTTAAAAAGGTACTCAAAGGCACTTTACAAGGTAAAGGCAGAAAAACAATAACAAAATCAACAATAACTAGAAGCAGAATATAGAAACATGATAAAAAAACAAATGGAAAATAGCTCATTTTGATTAGCCTACAGGTTAATAGCAGCTTTAAAGAGATGGGTTTTAAGTGCGGTTTTGAACTTAGCAAGAGATGTGGAAAGTCTGAGGTGTTGGGTAAGAGAGTTCCAGAAGCTAATTTTGAGGTAGGCCTACTTTACTTGAGTATTTTTATTTCATGTCATTTTTTACTAATAAAATGAAATATTGTACTTTGAACTGCGCATCAATTTTGCTGCCAATTGTAGTTAAGTAAAAATCTGAAAAAAAGGTATTTTACCTGTAACAGATTATTTCTAAACTGTTTTATTGAGAACCTATTTTTACATGGGCCCATAGACTATGGCCCATGTAAAATAAGGTCTGCATACAGCCTTGTTTCTTCAAAATATATTTTATTCAACAGTTGATTTACAGAATCCTCAGAATTTTATCTGCCCTCTTTTTTAAGACTATCATAACTAATTTCTCAAATTGATGTTTCCAGATACGTCTGCACAGAATGAGAGCAGAAAGCCTGCATGCTGCGTTCAAAAGCAGGCAGCAGAAAAACTGTCTATGGAAAAAGTGCTAAGTGCAAAATGTGCTGCATTCACAGGTTTCTTGGAAAATGTAACTTCCAAGATTTTTTTAACACCAAAGTGCTTGAACAAAACAGAGTCATTATAAATGTAAATACCTAGAGACAATAACTTTAATCGTGGCAGTGATAAAATAAACAAAATTAGAAATTAAAAAAGAATACACCAAGTTAAATGAATATTATGTGATGTATTCGTGAGGTATTTCATTTAAAAAAAATCTCCGAAATTTGGGTTGAGATTGAAATGCAAGAAAAAAAGTTATAGTGGTCTTAGGAGTTAATGCTTCTTTTAAACTGTTTAATAAATAATGCACGCCTAAAAGTAGAAACAAAAACAAACAATAAATCAATAGCTGACATTTTCCCCTTCCCCGTTTGCATTTTTGTCACCAAGAATAACATATATCCTATTATTGCTGTAACACACAGAAATACTCTAGTGTAATGAGCACCTGAAGGCAGCACAGTTGCAGAGGTCGTTACTGTTGCTCTTGAACGCAGCTCGTGACATTTGATTAAATAACTGATTTTCAGACAGAGGAGAAACTGCACGGAGCTGAAGACAAGGTGAGTTTTAAAATTACATTTCTTTATTATTGTAATGTGTTAATGTCTGCCTTTGATTACGAATAAAGGGTGACGTTACTTCCAGGGCATAGACGGAGCCAGAGAGCGAGAACAGACTTCAAAAACTAGTCTGCAGTTTGACGTTACTGTAACGTTAAACAGATCCCACTGCTGTCAGTTTGATTTCCAGCCGGGACAGATAGATACATAATAGCTGCTTTACCTGCTGTAGACTTTGTACCGAGTAGTACTGACTCTAAACATAGCCTATCACAGTAAATAAAACCAGAAGGCTGTATTGAAAGCTGAATGACTAGCAGTAATGAACTTGTGTTTTGCAAGCTAGCGTCTCTATGGTAAACTGCGTTTTATAACGTTGTATGCGTTTGATTTGATAGGCGTAACGCAAGAATGATTGACAGCTGTTTCACCAATAGGGGGAGGCAGAAAATAGGATATAAAAAAAAAAGGCACAGTTCACAGTTTAACACAATATGGGGAATGAGAAATAGATAACCATTAAACTTTCCCAGTGTACTTTCCCAGTGTAATAGCAAGGCAATTACAAGTTTTCTGGAATGTATCTTTAAATATGCAAATGAAGCACATTAAATATGGGCTAAGTTACATACATTTCCAGAACAGAAATCTGAACATTACAAAATTGTTTTACTTTCTTGTTGACATATTAAAGTTTTTACAGAGGGAATATTGGAGATCTCTTATCACTCCAAAAAAAAATAAAATAAAAAAATCAGATAATCAGGCATAAATACCAATTCTGACAAGGCAAAATGAAAATGTTAGATATTTTTGCACATTTATTGTAAGAGAAAAATAAAATTAACTTGAAATATCACAAGTATTCAAACCCCTAACTCAGGACTTAGTTGAAGCGTTTTTGGCAGGGATTACAGCCTCCAGGCTTCCTGCTGCCTCCACCATGCTTCACACGAGGAGACTGGTTTCCTCCAGACACGATGTTCCAAAAAATCAATGCCAAACATTTTTTAAATGTTGGGGTTCATCAGAACAGATAATGTTGTTTGTCAGAGTCTGTGTGATGGTCATCCGTCTGGAAGTTTCCCCACACAGCATCAATGGAGCTCACCCAGAGGGACTATCAGGCTCTTGGTCACCTCTTTTAACCATAAAGCTCTGGGAGGAGTTCTGCTTGTTCTCCAAACTTTTTCCAGTTAAGAATCATGGAGGCCAGTAAGCTTTTTAGGAACTTTTAATGAAACCGAAATGCTTTTCTGTGCTTTGACAGAACCCTGTCTCTGAGCTCTGAGCTTGGATTTTGTCTGCTGTGAGACCTTATATAGACGCGTGTGTGCCTTTCCTAATCATGTCCAATCAGTTGAATTGACCACAGCTAAACTCCAATCAAGGTGTAGAAACAAGTCAAAGATAATCAAGAGAAATAAGATTCACCTGAGCTGGACTTCAAATGTCAAAAAGTCTAAAATCTCACGTCAATATGATATTTCACTTTTTTCTTTTTGATGCATTTGAAATACTTTTTGAAATCATGTTTTTGTACAAACAGCGAATTCTTTGTAAATGCACTTTATGTGACAATTTTTATGTAGAAAGTAAACTCCACGGAATGTTTGTGAAGGATGAAATGTTTGAGAAATTTCTCCTATATTTTAAAATAAATAAAGTCTTTGAAAAGCCTCTTGGATTAAATGCATCTTCACAAAGTTAAAAATAGGGCTGTTTCGACGCGATGAAAAGTTTTAAAACTTTTTTAGAGATATGTGGTTCTCACAGGACAGTGATGCTACAAACATATGATGATCTTATAAAATATGATGCATTGCTGTAGATTAAACTACCCATCAGTATATGAAAGGGTTAACATGAGCACAACCTTAAGCATCTACAGCAGTAAAATTCCATATGCACATTAATGCAGCAGGAATATTAATCCAGAAACATCAGATTTAATAGTAACACACCTGCAGGGAACACTTTTAGCACAATTAGTTATTACTTTTGATTGTCATACTTTTAGCACATTTTGCTGATAATACCTACATACTTTTACTTCAGTAAGATTACATATGCAGGACATTTATTTGTTGGAAAGTAGTTTTAGTGTGGTGTTGGTACTTTATCCTTTAACTGTAGTAAAGGATTATTTTTTTTTTTTTTCATTGTGTCCCAAATCTGTCATTTGTTTCCAGCCAGAATGACGAGTCTCCAGCTGACTGCGAAGGAGGACATGTTGGAGAGGTTTCTGGATGCTTCAGCCAGAGGAGACCTGGCCCAGGTGTCCACGCTGCTGTCCCACGTCCCCTCGCTCATCAACCAGACGGGATACAGTGGCTGGACGGGGCTGATGCTCGCCGCTCGCAACGGACACCACAATGTGGTGGAGGCGCTGCTGTCGCATGGGTATAAAGACCTGAGATTAAGAGACACATAAAAACATTAGTTTACTCATAATGTGATTTACAGTATAAAATACTAACCCTTAGAAAAGACGACTGTAAAAAGTTACCCTTTTAAATCCACATTTTGACTTTAGTTGGATTATCAATTTAAAGCTGCATTAATGCTGCAGAAGTTTGGTCACTAGAGGGTAGAAGAACTCCAAATATATAAATACAAGGTTCTGGGTAACCTGTCTTATTTTGTGTGGTGATGAAGTAATGTAAATGGAGCAGAAAGTTCTTGGAAGTACTTTTAAAGTAGTTTTCCAGGTAAGTGCGTTTAACAATGAATTTCTGGTCACATTTCTAAATCTTTCACCAGTTCAATTATATTTTTTTATTTGCCAAGTTAATATAAATGGGCATAGATAGTTGTCAGTAGCATTGTGTTCCTCCCTCACTTCCTACACTTTCTGCTTCTCCTAAAATCTCGTATCTCCTCTTGTTTTTCAATCTTCAAGCTGCGACAAGTTCTCAGTGAACAGCTTATTCCAGACTGCGTACGATATCGCCAAGTTCTGGGGCCACAGACACATCTCCAACCTGCTGGGCCGGACGGACGACGGCAGCCGGAGAGTCCTGCCGGGCTCCGACACCCACCTGCAGGAGAACTACTTCAGCAGAGAGACGCTGGACCGGCTCAGTGCCAAGAGGACGGACGCGGTCTGGTTGGAGAATAAGCAGAGTGACCCAGACACAGTCTTCCTCCTGTTCTCCAACCTCAGCCCCATGGTCTGCAGCTCCCAGGAGGACGACAACGCAGGGGTGCGTGGCTGAGGACAAATCTCATTTTTTTTATGTTAAGCTGCTGAACCTTCACCAGGTTTAGAAATGAGCTCTGATGATTTCAGAGCATTCAGCTGTACACATCTAAAAAAAACAATCAGCAAGCATCACGGAAACAACTAGCAGAATATTATAACGTTAAAGACTCAGTGGTAGGAAATAAATGCTTATGGTAATGTTCTAGAGGAGTGCTTCGTAAACAACTTGGTCTGAAAAGAAATTCTAACATTTGGAAATGGACAGCCAATTTTTAAGGATTTTAAAGGATACATGCAGACGTGATCAGGCTCTGGTTGTACCGGGCAGCTTCCAGGTATGAATGAGTGTAACTGTATGAATGTGATCAGACCGTTCCTGCAAAAGACAAGCTGCCTCCCAGTGAACCTTCCTTGAATAAATAAAGGTTAATAAAAAAAAGAATAATGTAAGTCACATGTGATGAATAAGATCTAAGGACTTAAAAAGCTAGCTGCAGATGGTTAACATCTAAGCCAAGAGATTGTCCAGAACAGTGAAGTGCAACATTATCTGCGTAAAGCAGTGGCCTTGTATTTGTGATTGATGAGGAAATGTAATATATTAACAAAAGTGTTGAACCCAATTTGGAATCAAATGTAAGATAATGTTAGGATTCATAGATTGAAATGCCGTGATGATATCTAGGTGGATTAGTCCTTATTAAAAACTTTGTTCTAAATCAATGCACGCTTGGGACAAATTAACCTTCCAATCATTTCAGTGGTGTGATGTTGTTAGTCTACAGCCCACAGATAATAAAAGTGAGATTTTTTTTTTTTTTTCAATATTCAAGTTGTTATCTAATGATTGTGATTCTAACTCTTAACAGGGTGAGACCAAGCTGTGTCGGTTCAGATATGAGGCGGTCAAAGACCTTCTCCAGAAACCTGCGACTGTGCTCATCTTCATCGGAGTGGAGAAGAGGAAAACACTCTCCTCCTCCTCCTCTCAGACAGTGGATGGTGTCCCAGAGCCTCCTGCTTGGTTTGCCATCAACACAGATGAAGTCGCTGCCGAACTTCTTAAACGCTGCAGAGAAAGGAACTGCTCCTTCCCAAAGACACCCAACAGAGACCTGCTGAAGCTCAGCGAGGAAGAGGCCGGTAAGGAAGAGGAATCTTTCTCTGGTCTGGATTAATACCGCTGATTTCAAATGACTCCCACGTTTTATTCAATATTCCTGAATGAACTAACTGAGTAATCTTGGTCCTGCAGGAGTTGTGGCTCAGGCTCGGTCGGTGTTGGCCTGGCACAGCCGCTACAGCTTCTGCCCGACGTGTGGCAGCGGCACCAAGCTGGAGGAGGGAGGATACAAGAGGAGCTGCCTTAACCTTGACTGCAGGAGTCTGAAGGGGGTTCACAACACGTGCTATCCACGAGTCGGTACGCAGCCCCACCCCCACCTCACCTACCTGCCTTCCATTATAAATATCAATACTGGGTGTAGAAGCCAGCAGGATAGCAGCTGTGTTTAAACAGTCCATAAGAAAGTACACATTTAAATTCAATCGATATGTGCATTTACGCTGATAAAGGTGTGTGGTTTAAAACACTTTTCGCATATGACCACACACCCCAACCCAAACGAACTGGACTGTCCGGTCTGCATCGGACTGTCGGCTCGATCCAGGGATCAAACTATGAGCTTTTAACTGCAGCAACCTTAAGATACGCTGTTGGAGCTGGAATTAACGCAGCTACTGGCTGTGTACTCACTCCAATTACAGGGCCTCGAAAGAGTCCTGTATTGTTATTTTTCGTCACTACCTCCCCGAGTCGGGAGTGGGTATTTTGCGCGCCTGCTGCCTTTCATGGATGTGGTAGCCATTTCTCAGGCTCCCTCTCTGGAATTGAACCACTGATTCCCCGTTAGCCGTGGTCACCATGTTAAGCACAGAAAGTACCATTAAAAGTTGATAGGTCAGACATTTGAATGAGACGTCGCCGCCACGAGGGCCAGCGTTCGGCTCGAGGTTAGCTAGTGTCACAAAAGCGGCCCAAAGGTGTGAAAGCACCCTTCAACTATAAATGGTTATAAGTTTATCTCCTCTGTCTTGTTTTGTCAGACCCCGTGGTCATCATGCTGGTGATCCACCCTGATGGGAACCAGTGTTTACTGGGAAGGAAGAAGATCTTTCCGGTTGGCATGTTCTCCTGTCTGGCTGGATTCGTAGAGCCTGGTAACCAACACAGACACACAAACACACACATTGCATCGGCTTACCCAAACATCTAAATTAGGGCTGCACGATTATGGCCAAAATGAAAATCACGATTATTTTGATCAAAATTTTGATCGCGATTATTCTCACGATTATTTGTTGATTTTAACCAAAACAAATTGTATGTCATATAGGCTGTTTATAACTGCGAGAGGGAGTGTGATGGACGCTAATCACAGAGAGAGGCTGATCATTATGAAGGGGTCCCGCACGGGTCGAATGGCGGATAACACGGCGGTGTATGAAACGTCTGTATCTTCCATGCGCTGCATTTTTATGAACTAGATATTCTGGCCATGGGTCAATCTCTGGTCCAGGTCCAGGAGTCCGTCTCACGTGTTACTCTACCAACTGAAGTTAGTTGCATTCAAAAACTTCTTCTGTGTTCTTCGCCGTGGCGGCCGCGATAGCAGAGTTACCATGGAAACACTGGTACAAATACAGGTTTAACCCTCATATTTAACAATATACAGCTGTGTTAATAAAAAATTAAATTTGTAGACAAATGTCAGAAGTTTGAACCGGCGGCCGCTGTGTGGCGGGGCGCGGAGAGTAGAGGAGAGAGAGTAGGACGAGAGAGCGTAGAAAGATCCCACACAGGCACGGCATTACAGATGAAATGGGTCATGTAACGCAAAATTAAACCATATCCATATAAACAGCATTGCAGCGGATGCGAGGACATTCGCACCGGTGCGTCCTAGAGGAGCTAACAGCTAACAGACGCTAACTAGCACCGACTAGCACTGGTCAGCACTGTTGTCGGAAAAACAACAGACGGGGTCACGGGACATAATGTTGCGTTTACTGGTAAACTGGTAAACCTTGAGACTGACGTATGACCGACTGCTATCTGTTGAGTTTTCCTCCCGTTACTCTGTCCTCTGGGACTGTCTACATCTAGAAAATAAGCTGCACAGGGTGCAGTGAACTACTCTGACTGGCTCATGAGCAGACGGCTTTATGGAGCGGGAGATTGGCTTTGCAAAAAACCCGGAGCGTTCTATGAAATAACGGTTTATAAAAAATAATCGCTCGATCACGCAAATTTCGCGATCATCGCGATTAAAATTCGATTAAT
>NC_045737.1:12936279-12944889 GCF_008692095.1 Etheostoma spectabile
TAATCTAAATGCCTGAACCCAAACCTGCCCTCTCCTGCAGGGGAGGCGATGGAGGAGGCGGTGAGGAGGGAGGTGGAGGAAGAGAGTGGCGTGAAGGTGGGACCGGTTCAGTACGTCTCCTGCCAGCCCTGGCCGATGCCCTCTAACCTCATGATTGGCTGCCTCGCTGTCGCTATATCAACTGACATCAAAGTAGACGAGAATGAGATTGAGGAAGCTCGGTGGTTCCCACGACAACAGGTACAATCATAAATTTTACTATGGTTAATGGACACTAAAGCACTCAGTCAATCAATCAATCGATCAAACTTTATTTCTAAGGTGCACGTCATGCTATGGCGTAAGGTTCGGCGCAGGTTCCATATCTATGGATCTACAGAACCATAAATCAGGCATAAGTAGGAATTTACCAACTTAGAGAGCTTTTAGCCATATTATTTAGTCATACTTTCAGCTATCCCACAATCATAATTTCATGACAATTTAAACATTTTCTGCTAGTTAAACTGAAGAAAACATGAATTCTACAGAACCCAAAGTTTGACCAGTCAACACTGGTAAATCTGAAACTGCATCTTTTTCTCCCTGAACCGTCCAGTCACAACCAGGCGGACATTAAAGTCTGCATTAACATTCTGTAGTATTGATGATGGATTGCAGGAGGAGACAATAAAGTTTACAATAAACAATTTATTTTTCATATGTTCAGGAAAAGAATGCGCGTGTTTAGTCAAACTCTGAATCTAAACTCTTATTTTGTTTTTTTTGTTCAGGTGATCGACTCATTCAGAGGAGCCAATCCGGCCTTGACCATCCCTCCCAGACAGACCATCGCCCACCAGCTGATCAGACACTGGATCGGCATAAACTCTAACCTCTAACCTTTAGCCCTCTAGATGGGTCTATGTCTGATTGCTGCTTTATTACGACGAAGCAGCTGCCAGCCGAGGGAATCACCAGATTTTTCAGGTTGTACACGACACGGTGCTATAATGTGGGTTGTATAAGTACAAATCCTTTAAATGCACTGCAGTGTGACAATGGATCAAATAATAGTGCAAAGTTAAAGGACACTGTTGCAGAAAGATGTAATTTGCAGTTAGACAAAAGCAAATGTATTACATACACATAGACTGGGATATTAAACTATTCCATCCACTATTTTAAGCAAATCTAGACATACAATTTAAACTCCACCATAAATCAGTATCACAGCATCTAAGTTTCAGCTTTGACTGATTGGTTTCTTTGTCAAATGTCAGCCATCTTCACAAATGTATTAATGTAATGTAAATTAATAATGTAAATGTTGTCGAAGAAATCTAAGCTATGAAGATAAATTGTTTGATTATAAAATCAAAACAAGTTTAATTCTGCCATGTTAATCTGCAGTTAATGTGCAGTGATGGAAGCTTATTATTATTTTCTACTGTGCGGTCAAAATAACAAAATGGCCGATCACTCGTTCTGATAATTGACGCACAATACATTTCTATAAAATGAAATGAAATTTGAAATGAACTGGACATATTAAATTGCTTAATATGACAACTTCCCATTGTCTGCGGCAATATTTTGTTTAACATGGTACTGTGTCCATGTTGCCATGATGTTACCCCTTACCTAGCTTCCATAATATTTGTTAATATCAAAATATGTGTCAAACCATTCTGAATTAAGTACTGTGGTGCTGCAGAGACGTCCCGGCCTACAAATCCTATCCTACAGACTACAGAAAAGAATCTTTGTTTGGTACAGACCGTCACAAAAATCACACTTTAATCATTTTAATTTCTTTCAATGATAATAATTTACAATGAAAATGAGAATAATTATACAAAAGATCATTCGATCCAAAATCGTGAACTATATCGCAATCGCAATATCAGTCAAAATCATCGCAGATAGATATTTTCCTCATATCGTGCAGCCCCCATAGCTCAGTGGCAACTCTACACAAACAAATTCATGCAAATAAAGCTAGACAAAGTTCACTTTGTACTGAGTCTGAACACACCTTGACTGTGTTCAGAGTTTTAACCCTGCAGCCCCTTGATTCCTTTGAATGAAGCCATTGGGGTGCCAACACCAAAGGCTCTGGCTCAACACAGCAGAAACAAAGTTTCTGTGTCATTCAGCAAGATGCTGCTGTGACCAAATGCGTGGAAGCAAATATCCCTCTCACTTTGTTACGGGAATGGCATAATTCTATTGTTTACCTTGTGACAAAAGATAAAATATTGCAAACCACTGTGCAGTGTTTTGCCATCTGAAACAAACCTTCAAGATCTTTCACATCTCGCTGGAATCTGAAGTGACGTGTGCGCATGCACTAACGTGCAAGCTGCCTGTTGCAGTGCTCCGTCTCGGTCTTCTTACTACTGGTGCTACTGTGACACAGAGTTTCCCTTTGGGGATCAATAATGTATTTCTGAATCTGAATCTGAATCTAAAGTAACAAGCCCCCACCAATGTTTTAACGCAGGTCTGGTCCCAGTCTGAACGCCTAAGCCCGCATCTGAGAGTTCTTAAAATGGCCACAAAAACGAGAATAAACTCTTTTAATTCAGGTGCCACCCACCAGCCAAAGCAATGTGCTTTGCCCCTCTAGTGGTTAAGGACACCCATTGTACCGAATTTGGTTGCAGTTCCACCAGAGTTCCACTGGGGGTGATTGCGTTCCAGTACAATATGAATGGGACTCTATGAAGCTAGACGGCTAAATTTGACTCTTTCGACTGATTGCCGTTGAGAAATCTCAGATTTGATTGTATTTCTTGCAAGTTCAACATGGACGAGTACTTTTGTCCTTTCAATGGGTTACAGGTTGAGTTGTTGACCATAACATGCTAGCATTCTGCTAATGAATGCTGATTGGTCAGTGATGGACTGATTACGACCATAGATCCCGCTTGATGGCATCCGAAGCGGAGCCAGATTGTCAGAGTGAATATTTCTGCAGGGTTTTTAAAACATTAGCACACCTCTTTCTAGCACGTGTATTGACAAGGAGAGCCTAACCTGTGTTGTCGATGCGTCGAGAGAAAAATGGAAGGGACTCTGTTTATTTTAAAAGGCTTTTTAGAACAAAAAAGCCAGCAGAGTGTATTTTCTTAGCCTCCCCTTTCAAATGCAACATTCAAATTATTTAACAAAAAATTATATCCTGAGAAAAGTGGATTTTGAGGGGTATAGCTCCATAGACCACCATTAATTCTGCGCTGTGAGCGCCCTCATATAGAACCATAGTGGAACTGGAATCACTTCAGAAACCGGTAGTATCAGGAGAGTGGAAGATCTCCCCTTATTAGAATTCTCTGCTATTTCTCTTACTTTTCTACCTCTGTTTGGCCCGGCATGTTGCATTGAAGTACACTGTCCATAATCAGTCTCACAGATCAGATAAGACCGGTGTCCACTCACTGTTTACACATCCGTTTTCCCCAGAAAGGAAGAAACATACTCAGCTTCACAGGCCATCTGATAAGCACAGTGACTGTTGGGCATGAATTCACAAAAATTACATTTCAGTACGATTTCCTTCTCAGAAAAATAACTCTTTTCCTCTTTCTGAGGAAAGTAGCTGTTGCCTTCATGTGTCTGATGCAGCAGAGCAGTGTCGGCCACACAGCTGTCCTCATATGGGAAAACTGTGTCAGGATGTTGGCAGCTCACTGTGTAGTCAGCGTGGTAGGACTGGAGAAAAACCAGCGGGTCCTCTGTGATCACTGGAGCATCAGAAATATAATCTGGGTTCAGTTCTAGGCTTGACTGTTTGATGATGAGGTGGCTGATTGACAACAGAGAGGTGTCTTCACGTAGGTCCTCCTCTGAGGAAGGCTGGGAGTTCGGACAGATCGTGATGGGACTCTTCTGTCCGAGTATGTCTGTCACCTGGAACGCCTCAATATCCAGGAGGCTTCTCTCTGCAGTTTTCTGTTGAGGGGAAGAATGGATTCAATTTTAATCAGGAAAGAGTTAATGGATATAAAGAACCGTTTAAAGCCTTAAAAACAACACTCTTTGAGGGGTTTAAATATGTGAATGGAACATCATAAAGCATCATTAAAGAGTTGTAAACAGTCCCCCCCTAAATTAAATGAAAATGAAGAGTCACATATTGTCCAATTTCAGAGAAGGACTCCATATTCTGCCACCAATATTAATGAGAGGGGAACCATCACGATAACACAAATAATACTAACAATGACTGACTTTAACCATGTTAAAGGAACACTATGTAAAACTAACACTTTTAATTTGTTGTTTATTTGTCAGGGACAATGCAGTGCACATTATTACATGCATACAGTCATTTTAACAGTCAAAGCCATAACAATATGTGTAGATGTGTTGCATAAAGGTTTCTAGCCAGTAGGCTAATCTGCACCCCCACTCCCTGGTCAGGCCTTTCTAAAAAAATAATCCAAATAAACAGTATATATTTTAAAAAGTACTACATGCAGCAGATACATTGTATACTAATATATTACATCAACATTTCACAGATTCATGACCTCATTACACAAAACAGCACATCACGTAAGAACACCAACCCGTGGAGGGGCCCGGGCCGCTACGTGTTTAGCTCCGAAACCCGGACCCGCCCCGCAGGTTGAACCTTGACAGCCATGCACAAACAGCCAGGCATCTAGCACAAACTCATTTTTAAATATTTTTTAAAATTTGTGAAAGGAGTCAAAACTGCAGAGTTAAAAAGATGCAGATTTGAATCAACAGGATTGTTGGATTCGTCTGTAAAGCTGAGGATAGCAGAGCACTTGATGACCTGGGAATGCACGAGCCAAAACATCAATCACACCCAAGATTAAAGAAAACCAAACTCACCGGGTGGTTTGGGTCCATCAGCCACCGGCCTGTCTTACTGCCCTGGGGGCTGGAGATGGGGGGGAAGAAGTACGACTTGTACCTGCACAGTAATGGTATTGCTGGTATAACTTTTTGATTTTTTTTTTACTCTTTGCTATGCATTAGCTGTATCAATAAAGACTTATTAACTCTTTCTTCCAAAAGAGTATATTGGTTTTTACACTGTGAGTAATGGTATTTTTGATGGATTTTAATTTAATTAAGCTAAAAACACTAAGAAAGTCAAAGGCCCATTTATGTGATTTTAAGGGCTTTTTGTGTATATGTTTAATTTGCTTTTCAAAATACTCTTGTCATTCTTGACATATTTCTACCTTCCATAACTCTCTTTGGACAGGGATGCTAAGTTAGTTCACAAAATGTGGTCAAATAATGGATCCAACCAATCAGCAGCAACAGTAACAGAACACTGTAGGTGCATGTGCCTTCAGATGTGACCATGAGTGTGTGTCGACTCACACAGTCCTGGACAGGATGGAGATGATGAACACAATGACGGCCAGCAGCAACAGAGGAGTCGCTGTAGCCACCGCTGGCATCTCATCTGAAATAAAACATTCCAAGTTAGCTCAGAATCAAAGGATTGTTGTGTTGAAATGCATTTATTCCTCTACCTGCACTCACACTGTTGATGACACAGTAAATTAGTGATGGGAAACACTCGGACCTTGTAGAATCCTTTTATGTTATATTTTATTTAAGGTGATTATACAACATACAACAATTATTAGTGATTATTCTATTTTAATTCATAATGTAAAATACAAAATTCCACTTTTCCGTTGTTCAGATTCAGATGTCAAATGAACTATTTCTTGTTGTACATGATGGGAAAAAAAAAATCAGTGGCTAGGTTGGCTCAGTCGCACGTGTACGTCAAGGTTTATGCCTCAACACAGAGGTCAAGGGTTCAAATCTGACCTGTGACAATTTCCTGTATATGGATCTCTCTCATCTAGCTGTTCTAAAGGTGGAAAAGCCCAAAACTAATCTTAAAAAAAGAAAAGAAAATCAAGAGCCACCAAAAAACAATTCATTGACCCTTCTCATTCCTGTTTATCGAGAGGTGGTTATATTTCAGCATCCAACAGTTTAAACGTTTTCCAAAAATGACATCATTAAATCACATTCTGCTTTTAGAAAACCAGTTCAACTCACCAAAGTCTGTCCTCACAGGGATGATGTTTCTAGAAACATCATCAGCCAATAGGAGAAGAGAATACTCAGTGTTGGGTTCCAGGTTGTTGAAGGTGAGCTGCCATTGGTCCGGCCACAAAGACAGCGCTGGAGAAGAGTGGACATTCTTTGTATTTATACAGATTGTAAAAAAAAAACAAGAACTTTTCATTTAATGAAACAACAGATTTCTTTTGAACTTTCCGACAGCAGGGAGAAAACTTAGTCAACCTACTTTCGCTCTCTGATTCCTTTGTCAGCATGACTCTGTATCTGTTGACTCTGATTGGTCCAGCCTTCCTTTGCCACACCCACACCACTGTCACTGTGGTTTTGGTCACGGCCCCCACCTTCAGCTGGACCGGCTCCATCAGTGCTGAGAAGACACACAAGAAGTTTTCCTGTTAACGTTTATGTGAAGGTTTTCTGTCTTGTGGCGGTGCCCAATATATCCTGTTAAAACAATGGACCGAATGAATTTTATACAGTAAATCCCCAATAAACATAATGTCATCTCTGATTCCAATCTCAGCAAACTTCCTTAATAATAAGGTCTAAACACAGACTGGTAAGCCCCCCCAGTACAGGAACAAGATACCCAAACTCAAAGAGAGAGTCTCAAAGAATCATTTTGCATCCCTTTGTAATGGTTTTAGTTGTTTTGCATGTCTATGTGGCCATTTTGTGTGTTTTCGTAGTTATTGATCAGCAACTATTTTGATAATCTATTAATCGTCTTAAATTCTCAGATTCCAGTATTCGGTAAACTGAAGAGCTTTGAGTTGTCGATAAAACAAGACATTTGAGGAAATCATTTTGGGCTTTGGAGAACACAGATTTTTCAGAATTTTCTAACATTTTACAGACCAAACAACTAGTCGATTAATTGAGAAAATAATCAACACGTTTATCCATAATCTAAAAAAAAATGTGCCTCCCTAGTTTTATGTTCATTTTCAATAATTTAGCATATCTTTGTGGGGTTTTTTTCCCAATCTCTGTAGTAATGTTGTATCTCTTTGCAGTAAATTTGTATTTTTTGAAGTTGTTTTGTCTATGTCTGCGTCATTTAGCTTCTCTTTGCGATAGATTTGGTTTTTCAGCAACATTTTGGGAGTCAGCCTGTGCCCGGTAGGCCGTTTTGTAATCCATACATGCTGTGACCATTTTGCCATAGGAACTATCTTCAGTTTAATCTTAGGCAAGCCGTATTCCCATACTTATATACATACTTATCCTTCCAGTAAGGTGTTGATAAAAGTAATAATGCCAACTTGAATGATAAGGTCTTAGCTGAGGGTTGCAGGTTTAACTGGATGAAGTTATTATTTTGTGCTTTGTTTGAAAGGCTGGATGCATGTTTACCTCCCTGCTGCAGACTGGCAGGCAGCAGCTGAGGAGGTCCACACTGCTGATGGGGGTAGATGGGGAACACACTAATCAGGTAGGATTCATCAGGGTCAACATCTGTAAACATCCCACATATACTGTAAGTAAACGTTGTACATGCTGGAAATACAATATGACGTTTATGTTCCAAATATCTATTCACCTCAACTAAAGAGTAAACCAGGCTCCATTGGGGACACACTTTTATTTAAAATGGTCTTTTTGTAATTGTTAAAAGTAAAAGTCTTTTGAACTGCTTTTTATCATTTCAACTTATATTTTCTTTTTAAGCTGTTTGCAAAGCCCAAAGTATCCAGATATATAGAGATATGTACTGACCTGCCAAAGAAAAATCAAGTGTCAACAGTGCATGTCTCTGCTGAATTTGTGACACCATCACACGAACTGATGCATGTTTTGAGTAAAACATGAACAACTGAAACATACAGAAGGAGTATGTCCTCTGCATAGTTGGATATTCCAACGCAGTTGTACCTTGTATGACAGTGGAGGTGGTTTTGTTGTCCTCTGTGGTCCAGCGGATGGTGGATGGACGAGTCTCGTCGCGCCACTGGACAGCAAGATGACTGACAGGCGGGACAGAGGGTGAGGCTGTGGGATTCTCCCATTGGACCAATAGGCCCTTCATAGCAGGGAAAGAACTGGACACCCACAAGCTTCTGACTGACGGCAGAGCTACAGAATGCAACAACAGGATTGTGATTAACAAAAACAAGATTATCATCGTGCATTTTTATCACCATGATCAGCATGAACACCAACATACTAACACAATGTGACTTATCTTGTAAATGCTTGAGCAAGGAGCGGGTTTTATCCTGGACAGGTTGTTCACAGAGACCCATAAATTAACTCAATCATCTCAATATTAAGCGGAACACTTATGCAGATTTAAGCCATTTCCACACAGCCCAGAGTTGAGTGACACCTCACACTGTCTCGCACCCTGCACAGTCTAAGATTTATTCTTTTAAAAAGCTGATGAAACACATGAAACAAATTTCATAATTAAAGTAAACATTTGATTGGAGAAAAGCTGTGTTGCAGTAACTGTTATCCAAACATCATGACACTGCTCGGTTGCTTCCTTCTCTGATAGAAAACACACACACACACACACACACACACACACAC
>NC_045737.1:12944899-12951389 GCF_008692095.1 Etheostoma spectabile
ACACACACACACACACACACACACACACACACAGGATATTGCATAAGTGAAGAGTGCAAGCTTTAAATCTGATGTCAGTGGATTGGTTAATGCTTGCAGTTGAATGCTGATAGTAATGATTGGCAATCTAGTTCTATTTCAGTATTTACATGCAATAGCCAGTTGTGGTGGAATTTTCAGTAACACCATGTTGTGTTCTGATTAGACTAAAGGAAAGCTTAAACAACATCAGGCCATTCATAGGTCACAGGTCAGGGGACGAGGATGTTTGGCCAGTCTCAATTAACCAAACCACGTTATGTATTATTATGTTTGTCTCTCTACAGATTCAAGGAGTCTACTTAGACAACTGCAGCTTACAAGGGAATGTTTTGTGTCAGGACTGTCTCCTTTTGGGGTCCCCACAATGCTGGAGTCAGTGGGCCAGCCAAACTTTTGCCTGAAGATCCGCAAGTATCAAATGCCAAACACAAGTAGCTTTGTGGGCAGATCTTGCTGTTATTATTATACCGGCAGGATAAAGGGCTCACATAAATGACAACGCAAATCTAAAATGTGTTGGTCTAATGTAGCTACATTAATCGTAGGTGTGGTTTTAGCATAACGTGCAATAAACCAATCAGAGCGTCATTTCACATTTCCTATAAAGCAGGCGCGCTTGTTCTATGGCGGATTGCTATGATAATGGTGGATTTTCTACAATTCATCCATGGTCGCACACTAGGAGCGGTTCACAGCCGAGGAGACAATATTGATTTTTCTTTTTGACAAAATGTAAATAAAGAAATGTCACAAAAACATGTTATGAATGCGTGGTGATATTTTTGCAAAGTAGTCTGACATTAGACCAAGATTACCTAACTATAGACAATGCAGCTCTGCTGTCTCTGCTCTCCCAGGGCATTTGTGGCACCAACACATGCAGTTCAACATCACATCTCCTTAAGTCCTTTAATAGTTCCTCATTTATGTCATCAACACATCCATGATTTATGGAAGTGTAAGACAAGGTCAACTTTTTCCTTGTATTTATGTATGGTTTGCAAAAATGGGAACAGCTGGGTCCATGAGATGAGAGAAGCAAAGTGTATGCGCAGTGTGCACACTCTATATTATGCCCAAGCATGTCCCTTTAAAATAGCAGCTGAATAACGCGTCACTGACTTTAGACTAGGTTTTTCCTGGTCTGTGGTGGAATTGTTATCTGAAACTGCAAAACAGCACCAGGGAACGTTTGTGCCAGAACACGCCTCCTCATTTTGCTGAACCGCCCCCGGAAGCGCAAGTTCATTCCCTAAATTACCTTGGATGCAACTTGGATCCAAAAATAGGAATGATACATGCCATACAATTGTGCTGGGTGCAAGATAGGGCCCATCGTGGTTAAGCTTTATTGTCTCCTTAATTGAGTATTCATGAAATGCTCCTGTGTAAGTCATCAAGGTCTCCTGAACCTTCTTCATATACTGTATCTGAAATGAGTTGTGCTGCTCTTGAGTTTTTTCTTAACACTAGTGTGCCACTCACTGTTCCGTGTTTGTGGGTCAATGCTGAGATGAGCAGCAGGTCCACAGCCGGCCGTATTGAAGGCAGTAACTGTGACACTGCAGTTCCCCTCTTCCACCACCAGGAGCGCCGTTACGTCTGTAACATTTAGAATTATTCTGTCCTGAAGTTGCTGCTTCTTCACTGGCTCGTAGCTCACCTGGTATCCAAGGATACGACCTCCGGCATCACGGAGGTCAAGGTCCTGCAGGCAGACAGGACGTTTCCATAAGACATTTTACACCACATTTGTTTGGAAACATTTGTTTGGAATTGACATAGTTTCTGTATTTGACACAAAATTACATTTTTGGTTAGTTTGAGTTTTGTGTTTGTCAGCATCAACAAAGACATTCAGATTGAAATTGAAGTAATTTTTGTCCTGCATTCTATTCGCTCTTAAATTTGTTATCTTTCTTTTCAAGAACCGGTAACATTAGCGAACATTACCGACAGACGTGATGTGACTGAAATGTGAGATGCTGCTTAATGGTGCAAAATAACGGTGGGGCATGCTGTTGTACTAATCAGGATTTTTTTTATTGTTTCATACAATGATAAAAAGTATTTCTAAATACCTTCCACATGAGATGAAGGACAAAGGATCCACCAGAGTCTGTTGTCTCCACTCTGTAGCACACCTCTGGAGGCCCGGAGGGCACTAGCAAAGAAAAAGCCTTAGTTAACCACAGCTCTTTAAAAATAATGGTTTAATGTTTAATGTCTTTGGTTTATCTATTGTAGTGTCAATTATCCTGAGAAATATTTAAATATGAATCCATGAAATCTTTGTCTTAGCTTCTCAATACATTTCTTTCATGTAAATTCAGTCCCCAGCATATCATTTAATTCCAGTTTGAATGTAAAGTGTTACCTCTGTCCAGCGTCCTCGTGCTGACGTCAGAACTCCAGTCGCTCCAGATGCCGGAGTCCTCTCTGCAGGCCACAGCAGCTCTGTAGACGGTAAACGACAGGAGGTCTCTGATTGTGTAGGTCAGTGTCTGATCTCGATGTGCAGGGACATAACCCGGAACCTAGAGAGAAATTGTGAACCGAGAGAATTGAGAACAAAAGAGAAATTGACTTCATGTTATATTCAGTGGATTCACTCAAGGGCATTTTGAGCTGTTTTGCAAATGTCAAAAATTCAGAGTTATCAGCTGGGTCCTATTTTTTTCCTTTGCCTTTTACTTAACACTCTCACTGTCTGTTTGTATCGTTGTTACTCTTATATGTAATTATTTGCATTAAAACTAGGCCCCAATTTACAACTTTGCTCTGTGAAGCCACTGTTAAGCTCTCTGCTCTCCTTCCACTCAGACATTTGAGTTGAATTTTGACTTCCCAGACTTGCATTTGCATTTGGTCTAATAACATCTAGCTCTAGAAAATTATGGTTTTAAAGTCCAAACCAATGGCAACACTGAAATAAAAGAAAGGGTTTGAAGAAGTACTGGGACAAAGCTGGTATTTCCCACACAGAAAAGGCTTAACTAAGACATGTGCTTTCCAATATGTGTGTGTGTGTGTGTTGTTGTACTGACAGCATTGTGGGGACTCAAGCTTAATCACACACTCGCATTGTGGGGACTCATTAAATCTAGGGACAAGCTGATCCTGATAAGTTTCTTTATTTTAGGGTTAAGAGTTTTTTTTGTAGATCATGTCTCAAACAGTAACGCAAGACTTATAAAATTGTGGGTGAAATTGTGTCAAATAACTATTTTCTAAGCCTCCAGGTAATACATGTTAGCCAACAGTGTTCTCATAAGTAACAAGAGTGTTTGTATGATACTAGCCTGGGTCCATGTGTGAGTGTTGTCGACTCTGTAGCAAAGCCGACAACTGCCGTTGCCAACGTTGCTTCTCCAAGACACATCAATAGAGTCCTCAGTGGAGCCAAGTACAGTTAACACAGGCTGAGAGGGTTTGACTAAGGACAGGAGACAGGGAAACAAGACAACAAGAGAAACGGACACAGGGAGTATTTAAAGACTTGATCAAAATTTCACAATTTTCTAGCAAGTAGTCTGTCAGTTGTCAAATCTACAAATTCTTATACTGTAAAATATGGACAGTTAGATTGTATTGGCAGTCATTACTAGGTAGTGGAGTGATCAGAGATTTGGGCCACACACCTGCATCATAAAGAAATACAGTGTGAGGCTGGGACCAGACCTCCCTTCCCATCATGTAGTTTTTGATCCTAGCGGTTACGTTGAGGACAGCTGCCGGGTTGAAAATTCCCTGACAAGATATGATTGTATCTTCGCTGAAAAAAAAAAGAGAAAGAGAACGAGGGAAATTAAAACAAAGATTACAGCCTGAGATATATATATATTTTTTAACATTACACATCTGTTGTTTATTCTTTACACCTTATTCCAACACTTTACTAAATGCACTTTACCAGCTCTTAAGACTGGAGTAGGCTAGTAGCTACAGACCCAATTGCTGGAGAGGAGTACAACCTCTAAAATGAATTTCATCAGTAAGCCATCTCCCTTTGATCAGTGTTTACCTGCTGAAGATGAGAGAGACGTCAGGCTCAGTGTAGCTGTTTAACTCCTGACTCCACTCACATGTTATGGAGCTCTGTGATATCTGGTAGCAACAGGACAGCGTCTCTGCAGGAGAACAACAGAGAGTTTATGGCAGTGAAAGGAAACTTCACAGGCAACATCTGTAGTGGACATTCCTGTAGTCAGCACGCCGATGGCATGCTCCCTTAAAACTTGGGACATCTCTGGCATAAAACTGCATATTTTAGAGTGGCCTTTTGTTGTGACCAGCACACCTATGTAATAATCATGCTGTTTAATCAGCAATCTTGAAATGCCACAATCTTTATATGCTGCACCTGATGGATTATCTGGGCAAAGGTTCTCACTAACACAGATTTTAACACATTTGTGCACAAGATTAAAGACAGATAAACCTTTTGTGTGCATTGAAGCAATCCTAGATTTTTTATTTGAAACAAAACTGTATATATTTTTCTTCGGTGTAGATGTTGTTTTTTTACTTGACTAGTAATGAGACTGCTAATGATTTAGGGTAATGCTGCTGACCTAAGTAGCCAGTTGTAAAAAAGTTTCCTGCGTTGTGGTTCATGTAATAGAATCAACCTGCGATTTGCACAGAAATTTTCTCTACTTTCCAATTCTGTGAAGAAAGCGGCCTGTCAGTTTTAGAACTGTTTAAAATTTGGATTTTTAAATATAATGCTTGAAGAACACAGTTCAAAGGACACTCATTTAGTCCAAGGTCTGTTTGATCAGGAAATTGTTGTGTGTGTGTGTGTGTGCGTGTGTGTGTTCAGTCACTCTGTATAGATGCGGGAGGTCGAGGGGCACAGTCTCTGAGGTCAGTGACACACACTCGCTTGTCCTTCTCACACAGCTTCAAGTCAGAGTCCCTCACCATCACCTCTGACACAAACAGAAAAAAAGAAAGTACAACAAAACCATTACTAAGCTGAATCTAATCAGTGTCAGCAACTTGTGTTTGTATGTTTATGTATATCGGATGGTTTTACTTTTTCAAGACTCAAATATTTACTTTACATGTACCAATCATAGAAGGGAAACTCTTGGTTGACACATGCCACATTAATCCAACAAGAGGTTCCATGTACTGTAGATATTTTTTAGATTTGTTTTAAGGTGACAGAAGTCCTTCAGTTTGGAAACCAACATATGCGTTTACAGGGTGGCATTGTTATTTTTACTGAAGAAAATTATTTTCACTATTGGACCTCGCTCAAGTAACACTGACATACAAACACCAACTCTGCATGTTTGAAAGCTTAATCTAAGTCCCTTCCTTTAAACATATCCAGATCGACCACAAATCAAATCTGGGAAACGAAAAACCCTGAAGCCCTAAAGATTTAACATTTGAATAAGTAGCTATATTAAAAACAAGGCTTTTGTTATGTTATGTAAGTGTTGTCTCATGGTGTGAGCAACTCACCCTCAGAAAACACACAGAGGAAGCTCATCACAGTCCACGTAGCAAGGTGCAATTTCGAAGACCAAATGTTCATCTTACTGTAATGGTTTTAAATGACAATATAATCAAAAGACCAGCTCATTTCAAAAGCGTCCATTCCTTTTCTACAGCTGCTATTTCCCTCTAAAGAACTAAAGACAGAGAACGTGTTATTTCCATGTGCGATGTGATTAAGATGTGAGCGGTGGAGGAGGAAACCAGCAGATTAACTCAGACTGAGCAGCCGAGGTCTGTGTGATCAGGAAGTTGCTTTATAAGTGACACCCATCAATTCATCAAATGTGTGTGTGTGTGTGTGTGTGTGTGTGTGTGTGTGTGTGTGTGTGTGTTGTGTGTGTTGCAGAATCTTATATTCTCTGCTTTGTTTTAATGGCGCTTGGCTTTCTTCAGTAGCTAACTCTCTACCTCGCTCGTCCACATACTGTTACCGTGCAGGTGGGCGCTCGTTGAGCCTCTTATTTCAACCAGCTGACAGTTGTATAATAGAATTAAAACATACACACCGACACACACAGATGAATGGTGAAGGAAGATTGTTTCACCCTAGTTAGATACAGAGTGCACTATAAAATATGTACATATATTTATAGAGTATGAATGTATATATACTTATATATGTATATATTACTGTTTATTTAGGGGTGCTTAGGAACATTTTAGGGGAGCTTCAGCACCCCTAAAATAGGCTTAACAACGGCCCTGCATTTACTGCTGTAACAGATTTGAATACTTGTTCACCTGCACTCTGCTGGAAACTGTTTTGGAAGCTGCTTTTTGAGAGATATTAGCCTATTTTCTACTTCACAAAATAAGACATTATTAATAGTATGTTCTGTTCCAGTTCAAGGCAGCTGTTCTCAACATCAAGAGTTTTATGGCTCTCTTTTGTCATAGAGTTGTGAAGCCATTACTTTACCATTTTTGGTCATGT
>NC_045737.1:12951399-12952558 GCF_008692095.1 Etheostoma spectabile
CAACCAACTCTTCCTTATTAAAGGAGACTAATAACATGTTTTACTGTATCTTACACCCACGTTTTCACTTCCTTAATTGTATCTTAAGTGTACTGTACCCAGACCGTGTTGTCCCATTGAAGGGTCTTTCTGCTCGACTCAGCAAGTTGCCAGAGATTGTTTTATCTAACAGCGGTGTCTCCAGGTTTCTGCTTTGGTGGAAGATGGCAATGATGGTCGTTTTGGCAGCAGTGCTTCTCTCTTACGGAGTCTCTACAGGAAACGCAATGGTAACGTTGCTTCATTGTTAGTGCTGTGTACTAACATCTGTAAGATGACCAGAAAACAAAATTAATTGTTCTCAAAATGTCTATTATTTCTTAGAAGATGCCCAGTAAACCTGGTGCTGTTGCTGGGGAAAACAGTGAGCTTCCACTGGACATGGCTAAAAACTCTGTTGACGACATGTACGATAAGTGCAAAGATAAAATGAAGGAGAAGGCAACACGGTACCTGGAGAATGAGAAGAACAAAGACAAAAAGTTCAAAGAAGTCTGGGACAGCACAGAGGAATATGTACTCAATAACTTTAATGAAGGGAAAACCGATTTACTAGAAAAGTATCAGCTTGTAGCTCTTTATTATTACACTTCTGGCAAAAACAACGCGTATCGTGATTTTAACGATAAAGTTCGAACCCAGAGACCTGAGTATAAGACCAACTTTGGGTATCACGCACTTCACTTTCACTTGACTACTGCCATTCAAACTCTTCAAAAAGAAAGAAAGATGAATAAAAAATGTCTCACTGGCTACCGTAGAGTTAACTTGTACTTCAGCCAAGATGTTCAAAACAAAGAGATTCGATTTGGCGCTTTCACCTCAGCCTCAACGGAGGGTTACCTCAACAAAAATAAGTTCGGAGACAAGTCATGCTTTGAGATTCTCACGTGCATGGGAGCAGATATCTCCCATTATTCTAAATTTAAGGAATCAGAAGTGCTGATTCCTCCCTATGAGGTCTTTAAAGTTGTAAAGATAAAGAAGAGGACAAAGCAGAAGCCAGATCTTCCATGTGAGGTAGTCTACAAAGTGGAGAGTACACGCTCTTTTTCCAACTTGAATTGTACTCTTGTTACGAAGTAAACACTTTCACATGTTTTACATACAGTTAACAAAA
>NC_045737.1:12952570-12953109 GCF_008692095.1 Etheostoma spectabile
CCTTTAGGATGGACCATTTTAAGTACTGCAAATGACCTTTAATCAAGATTAATGGGAACTAGATTTATTTGTTAACAATGACCTTTCTCGACAATCTCAAATTGAGATGTAGATTTTCTACTGTGCAACAAGTGTTCAGAATCAGAATCAGATTCATTGGCCAAGTATACTTACATACACAAGGAATTTGACTTTGGTAGGTGTTAACTCTCTATACATTCAACAAATAGACATGAAGTAATAAACATAGACAAAAGGTAATATTGACACATACTGTACAAAAGAGGCAACAATATACATATAGGCACATCTCGACATATTATACAAAAATACAATTAAGACAATATCAAGACAAGTACACATGGAGCGGGATGTAAAGTGCAAAAAGTAATAGTGGAAAGTACTGTGCAAGATATTGGTATGTTTTTAAGAGAAATGAACACTAGCTGCATAAAAATGAACCTTTACATTTGTGTCATTGTTAAACTGGATGTGCATTAAAATGTTTAAATAAATAACAAGAATTTAAATGTTGTAAT
>NC_045737.1:12953119-12953272 GCF_008692095.1 Etheostoma spectabile
ACTGCCCATATCATCTGTATTTAAATTGAATGCATAACCTGTCTTACATAAAAAGTTACTGTATGAGAACTGTCTTTAAAATAATTATAAAAAATAAATAAAAAAACACTTGTGTTCACAAGTTGTGCATGTTCATCGAATGTTTTAACACCT
>NC_045737.1:12953282-12953459 GCF_008692095.1 Etheostoma spectabile
TTTCTAACAGCTAAAAAAGGAGAAGCTCTGAGTACATCAAAAAGTTCACATGTTGTGTCCAGTCAGATTTCTGAGAGGACTGTCTATATGTCTGAATGGTCTTTGATGCTTTTAGATTGTAGAAAGTCCTCTTTATAAATCTATCATAGTTAGTACATGTGTACATGGAGAGCAAAT
>NC_045737.1:12953469-12954439 GCF_008692095.1 Etheostoma spectabile
TTGAGATACTGCACGCAAAAAGAAGAAAACTCATGTGAAAGACTCTGTAAAAAGACAAATGGAGCCAGAACACAGGACATTTAAAGACTAAGACATATTTCATATTTAACTGCACTTTGCTGAAAACATTTAAAACAGCTTTGAATAGGCATTGGTAAGGTTGTGGATCATTTCATGTGTTCAGTTCAAGCTTATCTCAACAGGTGTTGGGATTCAAATTTTCAATGAAATGTCCACACAGCCTCCCATTAATATTAACCTGAACCCTTACTGCAAGGACCAGAGCATTAAAACATATCTGCATTTTACAGTTTTATAAAAACATTTTACAGTTTATAAAACATCTTGACTGAATTACCTCCCTTTTACATTAGCAAGTAAGAAAACAAAACTGAGCAGGACATGTTAGTGTTTAAATCAGTTTTGTTTTGTAAAAGACTCAGCTATGTGTGTGCAGGGAAGAAGCTATGAATAATAAGTTAGTGTTGTCATGAGTACTCTCTGGTGGACAAGCTATGTAATGAAGGCACTACCTCAAACATATCTCTGTCAGAGTTAAGGTACGGTTGGTGATAATGACATGCTTGATGCAGTTGCAGAATCTTAGATTCTCTGCTTTGTTTTAATGGCGCTTGGCTTTCTTCAGTAGCTAACTCTCTACCTCGCTTGTCCACATACTGTTACCGTGCAGGTGGGCGCTCGTTGAGCCTCTTATTTCAACCAGCTGACAGTTGTAAAATAGAATTAAAACACACACACTACACACCGACACACAGATGAATGGTGAAGGAAGATTGATTCACCCTAGTTAGATACAGAGTGCACTATAAAATATGTACATATATATATATTTATAGAGTATGAATGTAAATATACTTATATATGTATATATTACTGTTTATTTAGGGGGGCTTAGGAACGTTTTAGGGGAGCTTCAGCACCCCTAAAATAGGCTTAACAACGGCCCTGC
>NC_045737.1:12954449-12954638 GCF_008692095.1 Etheostoma spectabile
GTAACAGATCTGAATACTTGTTCACCTGCACTCTGCTGGAAACTGTTTTGTAAGCTTCTTTTTGAGAGATACTAGCCTAGTTTCTACTTCACAAAATAAGACATTAATAGTATGTTCTTTTCCAGTTCAAGGCAGCTGTTCTCAACATGAAGAGTTTCATGGCTCTCTTTTGTCATAGAGTTGTGAAGC
>NC_045737.1:12954648-12955852 GCF_008692095.1 Etheostoma spectabile
TTACCATTTTTGGTCATGTCTATCTTCAACAACCACCTCTTCCTTATTAAAGGAGACTAATAACATGTTTTACTGTATCTTACACCCACTTTTTCACTTCCTTAATTGTATCTCAAGTGTATTGTACCCGGACCATGTTGTCCCATTGAAGGGTCTGTGCTCGACTCAACAAGTTGCCAGAGATTGTTTTATTTAACAACTGTGTCTCCAGGTTTCTTCTTTGGTAGAAGATGGCAATGATGGTCGTTTTGGCAGCAGTGCTTCTCTCTTATGGAGTCTCTACAGGAATCGCAATGGTAAGGTTGCTTCATTGTTAGTGCTGTGTAACGACATGCTTGATAACGTCCGGAAGATGACCAGAAAACAACATTAATTGTTCTCAAAATGTCTATTACTTCTTTGAAGATGGCTGATAAATCTGACGCTGTTACTTGGGAAAACAGTGTGCTTCCCCTGGACATGGCTGAAAACTCTGTTGACGACATGTACGATGGGTGCAAAGATAAAATGAAGGAGATGGCAACACAATACCTGAAGAAGGAGAAGAAGAACAACAACATCTTCAAAGATGTCTGGGACAGCTCAGAGAAATGTGTACTCGATAAATTTAAGAAAAGGAAAACTAATTCACTAGAAAAACATCAGCTCGTAGCTCTTTATTATTACACTTCTGGCAAAGGCAATGCGTATCTTGATTTCAACAATGAAGTTCGAACCCAGAGACCTGTGTATAAGACCAAATTTGGGTATCACGCACTTCACTTTTACTTGACTACTGCCATTCGTACTCTTCAAAAAGAAAGAGAGATTAAGAATGAAAAATGTCTCACTGGCTACCGCAGAGTGGACAAGTACTTTAGCCAAGATGTTCAAAACAAAGAGATTCGCTTTGGCTCTTTCACCTCAGCCTCAAGGCTTGGTTACATCAAACCAGAACTTTACGGAGAAAAGTCATGCTTTGAGATTAACACGTGCATGGGAGCAGATGTCTCCCTTTATTCTAAATTCGGGGAAGCAGAAGCAGAAGTGCTGATTCCTCCCTATGAGGTCTTTAAAGTCCTAGACATAAAAAAGAGGTCGATGCAGCCAGATCTTCCATGTGAGGTGGTCTATAAAGTGAAGAGTACAGAGTTACCTGTTTCCAAGCTGAATTGTACTCTTGTTACGAAGTAAACACTTTCACATGTTTTACATACAGTTAACA
>NC_045737.1:12955862-12956059 GCF_008692095.1 Etheostoma spectabile
CTTTAGGATGGACCATTTTAAGTACTGCAAATGACCTTTAATCAAGATTAATGGGAATGTGGATTTATTTGTTAACAATGACCTTTCTCGACAATATCAAATTGAGATGTAGATTTTTCTACTGTGCAACAAGTGTTCAGAATCAGAATCAGATTTATTGGCCAAGTATACCTACAAACACAAGGAATTTGACTTTG
>NC_045737.1:12956069-12956390 GCF_008692095.1 Etheostoma spectabile
ACTCTCTATACATTCAACAAATAGACATGAAGTAGTAAACAGACAAAAGGTAATATAGACACATACTGTACAAAAGAGGCAACAATATACATACAGGCACAAATCAACATAATATACAAAAACACAAATAAGACAATATCAAGACAAGTACACATGGAGTGGGATGTACAGTGCAAAAAGTAATAGTGCAAAGTACTTTTTTACGTGTTTAAGATAAATAAACACTAGCTGCATAAAAATGGACCTTTACAATTGTGTCATTGTTAAAATGGATGTGTATTAAAATGTTTAAATGAATAACAAGAATTTAAATGTTGTAAT
>NC_045737.1:12956400-12956646 GCF_008692095.1 Etheostoma spectabile
ACTGCCCATATCATCTGTATTTAAATGGGATGCATAACCTGTCCTATATACAAAGTTACTGTATGAAAACTGTCCTTAAAATAATAATTAAAAGAAAATAATAAAACACTCGTGTTTTACAAGTTGTGCATGTTCATCGAATGTTTTAACACCTCGGTTTCTAACAGCTAAAACAGGAGAAGCTCTGAGTACATCAAAAAGTTCACATGTTGGCGAGTCTTCGGTCACAAAGCTTGATTGTGTCCA
>NC_045737.1:12956656-12956730 GCF_008692095.1 Etheostoma spectabile
AGAGGACTTTCTATATGTCTGAATGGTCTTTGATGCTGTTAGGTTGTAGCAAGTCCTCTTTAGAAATCAATTAT
>NC_045737.1:12956740-12957852 GCF_008692095.1 Etheostoma spectabile
TGTGTACATGGAGAGCAAATACAGTTTGAGATACTGCGCGCAAAAAGAAGAAAACTCATATTGAAGACTCTGACTGTAAAAAGACGAATGGAGCCAGAACACAGGACATTTAAACACTTAAACATATTTCATATTTAACTGCACTTTGCTGGAACCTGTGCATTTAAAACAATTAAAATTAAATAGGCATCGGTAAGGTTGTGGATCATTTCATGTGTTCAGTTCAAGCTTATCTGAGGTGCTATTAAGGTGTTGGGATTCAAATTTTCAATGAAATGTCCACACAGCCTCCCATGAATATTAACCTGAACTCCACTGCAAGGACCAGAGCATTAAAACATATCTGCATTTTACAGTTTTATAAAACATTTCATAATTTATAAAACATCTTGACTGATTTACCTCCCTTTTACATTAGCAAGTAAGAAAACAAAACTGAGTCGGACATGTTAGTGTTTAAATCAGTTTTGTTTTGTAAAAGACTCAGCTATGTGTGTGCAGGGAAGAAGCTATGAATAATAAGTTAATGTTGTCACCAGTACTCTCTGGTGGATAAGCTATGTAATGAAGGCACTACCTCAAACATATCTCTGTCAGAGTTAAGGTACGGTTGGTGATAATGACATGCTTGATGCAGTTGCAGAATCTTAGATTCTCTGCTTTGTTTTAATGGCGCTTGGCTTTCTTCAGTAGCTAACTCTCTACCTCGCTCGTCCACATACTGTTACCGTGCAGGTGGGCGCTCGTTGAGCCTCTAATTTCAACCAGCTGACAGTTGTAAAATAGAATTAAAACACACACACTACACACCGACACACACAGATGAATGGTGAAGAAAGATTGATTCACCCTAGTTAGATACAGTGTGCACTATAAAATATGTAAATATATGTATATATAGATATGAAGTATAAATATATATATATACTTATATATGTATATATTACTGTTTATTTAGGGGGGCTTAGGAACATTTTAGGGGAGCTTCTGTTCCAGTTCAAGGCGACTGTTCTCAACATGGCAACATGGCTTTCTTTTGTCATAGAGTTGTGAAGCCATTACTTTACCATTTTTGGTCATGTCTGTCTTCAACAACCAACTCTTCCTTATTA
>NC_045737.1:12957862-12959084 GCF_008692095.1 Etheostoma spectabile
GAGACTAATAACATGTTTTACTGTATCTTACACCAACGTTTTCACTTCCTTAATTGTATCTTAAGTGTACTGTACCCAGACCGGGTTGTCTCATTGAAGGGTCTTTCTGCTCGACTCAACAAGTTGCCAGAGATGGTTTTATCTGTCAGCTGTGTCTACTTGTTTCTGCTTAGGTGGAAGAATGCAATGATGGTCATTTTTGCAGCAGTGCTTCTCGCTTATGTAGTCTCTTCAGTGATCGCAATGGTAAGGTCGCTTCATTGTTAGTGCTGTGTAATGACATGCTTGATAACGTCTGTAAGATGACCAGAAAACAACATTAATTGTTCTCAAAATGTCTATTATTTCTTTGAAGATGACTGGGGAAAAAAGTGAGCTTCCACTGGACATGGCTGAAAACTCTGTTGACGACATGTACGATGGGTGCGAAGATAAAATGAAGGAGAAGGCAACACGGTACCTGGAGAACGAGAAGAATAACAACATCTTCTTCAAAGATGTCTGGGACAGCTCAGAGAAATATGTACTCTATAAAGTTGATGAACGGAAAACCAATTTACTAGAAAATGATCAGCTTGTAGCTCTTTATTATTACACTTCCGGAAAAGGAAATGCGTATCTTGATTTAAACGATAAAGTTCGAACCCAGGGACCTGAGTATGAGACCAAATTCGGGTATCGCGCACTTCACTTTCACTTGACTACTGCCATTCAAACTCTTCAAAAAGACAGAGCGATTGATCATAAAGAATGTATCACTGGCTACCGCAGAGTCGGCAGGTACTTCAGCCAAGATGTTCAAAACAAAGAGATTCGCTTTGGCGCTTTCACCTCAGCCTCAACGGAGGGTTACCTCAACAAAAATACGTTTGGAGACAAGTCATGCTTTGAGATTCTCACGTGCATGGGAGCAGATATCTCCCGTTATTCTATATATGAAGAAGCAGAAGTGCTGATTCCTCCCTATGAGGTCTTTAAAGTTGTAGAGATAAAGAAGAGGACAATGCACACAGATCTTCCATGTGAGGTAGTCTATAAAGTGAATAGTACACGCTCTGTTTCCAAGCTGAATTGTGCTCTTGTTAAGAAGTAAACACTTTCACATGTTTTACATATGGTTAACAAAACATGTACCAAAACAAAACATTTCTACTGTGCAACAAGTGTTCAGAATCAGATTTATCGGCCAAGTATACCTACAAACACAAGGAATTTGACTTTG
>NC_045737.1:12959094-12959250 GCF_008692095.1 Etheostoma spectabile
GTTAACTCTCTATACATTCAACAAATAGACATGAAGTAGTAACGTAGACAAAAGGTAATATAGACACATTCTGTACAAAAGAGGCAACAATATACACATAGGCACATATCGACAATTTACAAAAATACAAATAAGACAATATCAAGACAAGTACAC
>NC_045737.1:12959260-12959598 GCF_008692095.1 Etheostoma spectabile
ATGTAAAGTGCAAAAAGTAATAGTGCAAAGTACTGTGCAAGATGTTGGAATGTGTTTAAGAGAAATGAACACTAGCTGCATATAAAATGAACCTTTACATTTGTGTTATTGTTAAACTGGATGTGTACTAAAATGTGTAAATGAACAAAAAAAATGTAAATGTTGTAATACATTGTATTACTGCCCATATCATCTGTATTTAAATTGAATGCATAACCTGTCCTATAAACAAAGTTACTGTATGAGAACTGCCTTCGTCTTTAAAATAATTATAAAAAATAAATTAAAAAACACTTGTGTTCACAAGTTGTGTATGTTCATCGAATGTTTTAACACCT
>NC_045737.1:12959608-12959692 GCF_008692095.1 Etheostoma spectabile
CAGCTAAAAAAGGAGAAGCTCTGAGTTCATCAAAAAGTTCACATGTTGACGAGTCTTCGCTCACAAAGCTTGATTGTGTCCAGT
>NC_045737.1:12959702-12959789 GCF_008692095.1 Etheostoma spectabile
AGAGGACTTTCTATATGTCTGAATGATCTTTGATGCTTTTAGGTTGTAGCAAGTCCTCTTTAGAAATCAATTATATTTAGTACATGT
>NC_045737.1:12959799-12967034 GCF_008692095.1 Etheostoma spectabile
AGAGCAAATACAGTTTGAGATACTGCACGCAAAAAGAAGAAAACTCATATTGAAGACTCTGACTGTAAAAAGACAAATGGAGCCAGAACACAGGACATTTAAACACTAAAACATATTTCATATTTAACTGCACTTTGCTGGAAACTGGGCATTTAAAACAGCTTTAAATAGGCATCGGTAAGGTTGCAGATCATTTCATGTGTTCAGTTCAAGCTTATCTCAACAGGAGGAGAAGTTTTGTCTCTTTTACATGGAACGCTTAAAATTTGCATTGAATTTAAATGTAATTTGAATGTGTACACTAAGGACGCAAAACAGTGAAGATAAGACCTCATGTTCAGTGTCATAAACCAGCTCCAAGATCTGACATAAGAAACAAAACTACACATAATTCATCTGTATAGTTTAGGAGTCCATCATAACTGGTAAAGATTACAATAAACTCAAAACATCAGCTTCGAGTTTGTGAACCTGTCTGTTAGTGACATAAGATCAATTACAGATTCAAAGGGCTTGAAACAGGTTTACTATCCTGTGCCGCTGTAGCCAATGCTATGCACCTGTAACCCAGTCAAGGAAAGGGTTAACAGAAACAGTTTTAGTTGTGCCAGACTCCCGCCTTTGGCTGACTCTATCTGATCTTTCAGAAGGAGAGCAGGAGATGGTTGTGAAGTTTTACGTTGGTAGTCCCCAGAGTAGAAGTTGGTAAATTTCATGGTGCAGACTAGAACCCAAAATGTTGAGTGTTACAACATTGTGTCACATTGTCCTGTATTAGTGTGACCAAATCTAGTGTTGTGGGGTGGCAGGAGAAGGAGGACCAAGATGCAGGTTGGCGGGAAAACACAGGATGATTTATTGAGAAAACGACAGGAGCAATGAACAAGGGCAAAAACAGTTCAAAGAAAAGTCAAAGGGAGCACTGGGAAAAGGCCAAATCCAAGGAACACGAGAAGTCCAAAAATCCAAAGGGAAAAGAGTCCAAAACAGGCCTGGGAGAAGGAGGGACACAGGCACAGGGACGTTCACAGTAACAGGCAGACTGGACACAGCGACAGGACACACAAACTGGAATGATCTGACAAGAGACAAAGAAAACACTGGGGTTAAATACAAGAGGTAATGAGGTAATGGGGAACAGGTGAGATGTCAGGTGAATCACTTTAGGGCGGGGCAGGACAATCAGACAAGCACAAAGCAAAGCTAGACAAGACTAGACAAGACAGGAAACTACATTATCAAAATAAAACATGAAGTAGAACACAGACACAGGGTACACAAGACAACGGAGAAAACTAAGACAAAAACACAAGGAGGCCAAAGAAAGGGAAAATTAAACCCAAACCACAACATCTAGTTTGACATAGAAAATAAATTCTTATGAAAGAGTCTGACTTTAAAAAGCCGGAACACATGACATTAAAACACTTTAACCTAGGTCATTTCATATTTAACTTCACTTTGCTGGAAACGGTTTGTGCTTTCAAGCGTAATTAGTAATAATTATAATAATTAAAAAACAGGCCTAAATGCACAACATGTCAAATACAAAAGTAACAGTTATCCACCCAATTGCGCAGATTTGCCGTCAACATTGGGGAGGACACACTTTGGTAAAGTTAGATGGTTTGGTAAAGTTAACTCCCGAGATCAATTACTCTAAAGCGAAATGTTGTTGAATTACAAATGACGCATCTTTCCTACCGCAGTAAGCCGTGTTGGGCAAGTTACTTCCAAAATGTAATATATTAGTGATTACTAGTTAGTTTAATTTTTTTAGTAATTAGTTATATTACAATATTGTATTGTATTGCATTACATTACTTTTGCATTACTTTTGAGTTACTTTCACCAAAATAACACCAGACGTTTGACTTGGAAGCTAGCGTGTGAATTTCACTACCGGATCAATAAAGTCTCCTCTTTATCCACTTTAATACATCATAGAGTATTCATAATATTTTGTAAAATGTATATAAAAATGCAAAGTAAAGCTATGCAAATATATAATTAAATCGTACAATAAGCAAGTAAAAGAAAATGAACATACTCGACTAAAACTACCTTACAGTTGTATTGTTGTAAAATGTTTGTAAAGCACTTGAATATGAAATTTATGTTTAGTTTAAAACTAAAGTTGTCTAAAGCAAATGGTCAAGTATAGTGTGGTTAAAACTCACTATTTACATTGTTTACAGTACTTGATTTACAGCTGATATGTGAAAAGTTACTTAACCTTATTTGTTCAACAGGAATTTAGTTTTACTGCGAACCGTCACAGGAAGTGCTTTTACTTTGAAGCAACCTACACGGAAGTTGTCTGTTGTGTACTCTTGCTAGCTTACTGAGATGAACGGGAGACGCTAAAGACGCAAAACGTGTTCGTCAAGCTGAAGTTGTTCACTTTCTAGTTTGTAAAACTGAGACATAGTGAACTAATGGTCCCAGTAAAAGACACGGTCGTCATTTGAAGCCGTTCCAAGGCAGAGTTACTCTCCACGGCTGATAAAATATAATGTTATGTGTAGCAAGCAGAAACATTAATTCCCGACATGTTTCTATCTGCTAGCAGCTCGTACACACTGCTGCTCGTGCTCATCGTCAACCGTTGGGACACAGATGTTGTCCGTTCCGTCTTTGGCTTGGACCCATAGACTGTATGTATATTGATATAATATACCAATGTTAACGGTCTATGCTCGGACCACGGGGACAGAGACGGGACAGCTCCATAGCGTCATAACTCCTGGAAATAATATCCATCTCGCAAATGTATCTGTCTCTGTAGTCATCGCAACCATCGAATCCAGCAACAGGAAATCATTTTTACAGCTTTTTCTTTCTCCTGTGAATTCTTAAAAAAACAAAACACCACTAAATGATAACTCGCGGTACTGAGATTGTAACGAGTAAAATTTTACCGAAATTGAATTAGTAATGACTTATATTACTGCGTTCCAGCAAAGTGGATTACTGTATTACTGTGAGATATTACTGTAATTGCGTTACCCCCAACACTGGTAGTAAGGTTTCCAATGAGCTACAAACTTAATTTCATCCAAACCAATTCCTCCAACCTGGAGAAATAAGATTGTTCTGTTCCATAGAGCGTTAATATTAATAAATTAATAAATATACAGTCTATGGTCTATACGAGCAGCAGGTTAAGAGACGGCAGCGAGACGAGATTTAATGATTAAATAAAGTAGTGTCTCCAAACCTACCTCAATTATTACTTGTCTAATGGTAGTTGTACTACAGCATCTATTTTTAAAAAAAAATAAGCATATTGGCATATTCTGTGGCTGAAATGAGCATCAAAACTACTGTTTACACAGAAAAAGTAATGTAGAAGTATCCTTGCAAAACTTGTCCTCCACCTGTTCTTAAGTTATAAACACAAGAAAGAATTTTCTTTTCTTTTTTAGATTAGATGTAGAAAATGACCAGATTTTTTATTTTATTTTTCCTTCCTCACTCGCCTCTCAGGGCTTCTGTATAAAAGTAGCATTTCACAAGAGGTGTTAGGTTAAAGTAAGATTTAAAGTGAGGGAGAATGCAGAATAAATCCTGAGTTCACTGGGACATCTTTAAAGAATACAGCACATTAACTCGGCATATTGTCACAAGTCCAAAGGAAAAATGGCAGAACTCCAGTAAGAAAACCTCACAAGTACAAATTCATTCATTTAACTTGATCTTTTGTTTGTCCAAAGTGGGATCTGTGTCGCACAAATAACATCACGTGTTTGGTAGATGAAAGGTTCTTCTTTTATATTATCTTCATTTCACCCCCCCCCCCCCCCCCCCCCCCCCCATCTGCTGTCTCACAGTTTCTCTCGTTCACACACACTTAAGAAATGCCGGACAGGAAATTACCAAAACCAAACTGCTCCTCATTTATTTAGTTTTTCACTCGCTTTCTTCAGAAGCTAAATTTCAGCTCGTTTCCACTCATTTTTTCTTCTTCTTATAGAAAATGGAAACAAAAAAAATTGCCTTGTACAAACATTTAAAAAATGACTAACAGCAAAAATAACAAAAAAAAGAACTGAAAGAAAGTAATGCTGTACAGATTGGTAAAGATGAGTTCTTCCCCCCTGCCTCAGTGCTGCTCTTCACACTGTGCAGACAAATACAGCAGTAAACAAGCTTCTCACACTCTTTCACACACTCTTTCACACACACACACGCGGCGGGCAGAGGAGTGCACGATTGCTGCTGTGGAAAAAAAGCTAAACACAAGTTCTTTTTTTCTTGAAGTGAAGTTCAAGGATGTTTTGTCGGGTTTCATGACCGCTTAGAAAGTCAAGTTAACGGATGTAAGACAAAAAAACAAGTCCTGATTAAACACATTTCTTTGCAGTGGTTTTTGCCCGGCAACAGAGAGAAAACAAACAGGCTGCAGCAAAAAATATGTTGTTATTTACAAGGGACAAGAAATGAAACAAACCCTTCACATGCGCATGTGGTGAAACAATAACACATCCGAGACAGGAGGCCTGTTTGATACACATACAGTAATATACCTTGAAGATTGACTGTTTTTGCTTTCGGGAAGGCTGACATCAGCATATTTTCCTAGAGCAGCTACGGATATTCACAATAAAACGTGTCTGTACGGGACTGTGGCACACTTATACAGTAAAATGTTCCAAGTCTCGGCAGATCAGAGGATTCACACTTAAGGTTTTGTTAAACCTGTGTATAAAGATTTTTTTATTCCGCCTTTCTAAGTGTTTCAGCAACACCTGCAGGCAGGCAGGAGAATGTGGTAGACAGTAAATATATAATCTGCGATGTCATGATAAAGGAGCTTGGTTCTGAATTTATTCACCCAACACAATACAAATGGGACTTATTAAGTCCATTTATTATGTTAGACCCTTGTTTGATCATTTTGTTTAAAAAAAAGGATTATTGTGTGTTACAATTGATTAAATGACATCAAACTTGAAAAATTGACATTAGTATTGACAACTTGTACTTAGGTCTAACATTGTAGCAGTTCAAGATGCGACTGATACACATTCCTGCATCTCCTAACTGTTTTTTTAAACTTTGTTATTAAGTCTGGCATTGTGTTCATGTTAGCTGATTTCTCATTTGATTTTTAGTAACAATGCACAATTGGCTGCTGTGCTTCTGGTTTTTGCACAAACACATCTTCTACCATCTGAAATGCTCTAAGTGCTCTTTGAGTGACGTGTGAATGCTTCCGTGATTTAGGATCAGCTGCAAAGTGACAAACACTGCATTTCCACTGCATGGTACGGCTCTACTCAACTCGAGCTCTGCTTTGGTTTTCCATTAACAAAAGTTGTGTATTGTGGAATCAAGCGTTAAAACATTATGTTTTATTGAATTTAGCTGTTTCCAAATTGAAAATTGGTCGTGTAGAGCCGAACTATGCAGTGGAAATGAGGAAAAATGCATCATTTTAATTTCTGAGATCCCTGCTGACTTGGTTTTCCAAAGTTCCATTGTATTTCAGAATTTAAATTCCAGTGGGGTTGTACATTTGATTATCTTCTTCGCTGTGACTTCACATTTTGGCATTTGCATTGTCACTTTTAAAGACAGCCAATATGCTCAGAAAAATCCCCCCCGTTGGCAGATTTAGCCTTTAAAAAGCCGGTTGAACCATTTTGTCTGGATTCCCCTCATTTCCTTCACCTTGCAGATAGAGACGTGTGGTTAATTCTACACTTAAAAGGCATCACTTTGGTACAAGCATATTGCTCTTTTACATCCATTCTGATTTGTATGAGCATCTCACCTCAACTCTTTCCCTCTGAGGAGGGAAACAGACATAAGGATTCACACGTGGCAGGAATCCAACCTGTGAACTTTCTATCAGCGCCTCTCTTAAGTTAATCTTTTTTATGTTCATAATTAGGAGTGCAGGAGAGGGTCACAGGTCAGAAAAAAAAACCTTTTAGCAGGAAAAAAAAAGACAAAAGACGAAGAAGTTCATACTGAGATCGTGATTAGAAAAAAATAAAACTAAGCACCAACCACTTCTCCCCAGTGAGCAACTGCACTGAAAATTCCCAGCGCTTGAAAAGCTGTGGACTGGCTGTTAATGAAGTTCTCCTAAAACACCCAGGATGTGTTTTTCAGCTTTCAGCCAGAACAGCGTTTCAAGCTTCCCAAGTTAAGAAAAAGCCGTCAGAGGTTTCCCGAGCCGAGCCGGGACAAACCGTACTGATTTCATGATGAGTTTGAGTGTGTGTTTGTGTCAGTCTGTGTGTGTGTGTGTGTGTGTGTGCGTGTTTGTTGCACTATGTGTTATTTGTTGCGCAGCAGCTCCAGCTGGTCCTGGTATTCAGTGAACAGTCTCTGGAATCGCAAGTTTTCAACGATGACGGGTAAAACCTCCCGCAGCAGCTCACGCTTACGTAGACCCTAAACACAGGAAACACATAGTTAGCAACATGGAACATGTTAGTGTGTTGGCAGAGCTAGCGAGGGCTCCATTTATTAGCCATTAGCTTTGTTCGCACAGGTTAAAACAGGACTACAATGTTCACAATATGATGGACCAGTAAATTATTATTGAAAACAATCAGATGCAGGGAGGAAAATGGCCTTATATGAGTCAGCATGTCTTGCGACTGGTGTGAAAATTAAGCAGTGCGGAAACTTGTATTTGATTAACTAATGAGTTGATCAACAGCAATTTAATTTCCACAATTTGGATAACAAATTAATCGTTTGAAAAGCAAAACAACAATGCTAAATAATTGCTGCTTACAGCCTCTCCAATGTGAAGATTTTCTGCTTTTTTCTGTTTTGTCTCATAAATTGAATATCTTTGAGTTTTAAACTGTCGCCAATTAACGTTAACTCCAGTAACTTCAAGCCCGACATGGCGGCTGTCAGGTTCCGGGGCTCTCTGTAGCCGGCGAGGAAAGAACGTTCACTCAGTAACACCACTGTAGAAAGTGATTAGACTGAGTTTTTCTTGCCGTTCAGAGTGATACCTCTCTAGTTTAATGAGCTGATCACTTAAATGTCATATTAATAATTAAACTCAAATGCTCTACGCATGAACTCGAGAACTGAGAACATTGTTTGTGTACACAGAGTTTACTAAACAGAAAAACCCATTCTATAGGCCATTTGACAAAGAGACGGTAGATCTTAAAAGTGGCCTTTCTGTCCTAATTATGCTTTCAAAAGAAAGTTTGACTTGGGAACATTCACAAAAACACATTAGTTTGCATGTTGGG
>NC_045737.1:12967044-12970296 GCF_008692095.1 Etheostoma spectabile
GTTACGCTTTAAAGTTGATTGAATATGGATCTGACACATTGAGATAACAGCTGACAAACCTCTAATGTTCACGAGCAACACGATCCAAATGGTATCAGGACGTCCTGATTCTAAAGACTTTATTAATAATTAATATGACATAAAAGCAATCAGCTCATTACTCTATTTGACCGAAAAACAAAGATATGGTCAATCTTAAAAGTGGCGCTTTTGTCCTAATTATGCATTTAAACTATAGTTTGACCGGAGTACATTCACAAAGACACCCTAAGTTGCATTTTTTCACTTTAAGATAAATATAAGTATAAGATTGGACTAAGTATTGACAGACAGTCAATATTATTTAAAAAAATCAAATCGGTACAGCCCTATATTTCAGTAAACCCACATAAGAGGTCAGAGACAGAGCCATGGGAGACAAGACAGCTTTAGACAGGAGGAAGAAGAGGACGTTGACATTTGTTATCATACCAGAGTCGTGGGCTCCCAGGCTGTGGCCGCTGATTTGTGGACGGGACCCAGCAGTTCCTTACAGAGTTCTCTGAGACGATACTCTGAGCCTGCAGGTAACACACACACACTTCAGTCAAAACAAAAGAAATCTGACTCAACAGTCCACACATACATTCAGTCCTGTGTTCAAAGCGTACAAACCCTTAGAGGGTGATAGTTTGGTACCTTCGTTGACGAGGAAGCGCGCGTAAATGAGCAGCCAGTAACGATACTCCTGCGCTGACTGCAGAGTCAGAGCAGACGCCAGCTGATTCTCCAGGAAGGCCATCGTCATGCTCTGCTGCAGGTGGTGCGGGGTGGAGGAGAGACGGGACGCCAGCCGACCAGCACTGCAGGGACCAGAGACGTGTTTTAATCTACTTCTTTATTACATTTCATCTGGACTGAGAAGGGGCAATTTATTATTTCGGTCATACTTAAGGTTGCGGCCCTGCATGACAGCCAGCGGCCCTGGGGACACTAGTGCATCTTGGGTAGGCAGGCAGCTTCTGAAGTCAGCACACTGGACCAGAGAGTCTCCTTTATCTGCTATCAGAGTCCTAAGGGAGGCAAAATAAAATTCTTAAGAAGTTTAATTATTCATTCGGTGTCTTGCTCTTTAAGAATCATTTAAACGAAACTCAGTGGTATTAGTACTGTGTCTCTCCTCTTTAGTCTCACCATGTCTCCAGTGAGGAGCTGAAGCAGTAGGACTTCCCGTTGGATAGTCCAATGACTGGAACTCCCTGCTGGGTCAGCAGAGACTGAGACACTGTGGTATCTGCACCTTCAAAACACAAGGTTTTTAGGGAGAATACTGTGGCTTGATTATACAGACTCAATGATGTAAATAACATACAATAAATAAGTTACATGAGTCAAAATAACGTGGTTTGAAGCCATTGTCATGTGAGGATAAAATCTCTTTCGGATCATCTTCTTGAAGAGGGAGAGTCCATTAAATAATTTGTTGAATGTAATTTTAAAAGAAACAGTTCAACATTTAGGCAAATACCCCTATTTGCTTTCTTTTCATGAGTAAGACAGATATCAATCTCGTGTCTGTATGTTAAGTACACAGCTGGAGTTTGGATATGGTTAGCCTAGCTAAACATAAAGACTAAAACACAGCAGCTGCTGGAACTTTTTTTTGTTTTAAATAAACTGAGCCCAGCAACATACTTATCACAGACGTGAGACTGATATAATCTTCTTAATTTCCCCCCCAGTATAGAAAGCAGATAAATGTATTTCCCAAAATGGTGAATTCTTCCTGTGTCATCGTCACATGCTGCAGTGTCTCACCAGATAAAATAGTCAGCAGGGACTCGTTCTTCACCAGAGCCTTTTGTTTCTGAACGTCCCTGCACACAGAAAGAAGACAAATTAATAAAGCTATTTTTTATCAGAAACTATTTTTGCAAACATCAATGCTCTTGCATAGTTCTACATGAAAAGCTTTGACTGAAATGGCTTTTTTTAATCAACTGGTACAGAGAAAATGACTTCATATTATATACAAATATCTCTGTAATGCACATATAAAACTAGGTTTTGAATTAGTCTACATGGGAAATAACAGACAAGTTGGAAACATCCCTAATAAATAACAATATCTGTGAGTACAGACCAGACGGACAGCGTCGCTCCAGCTGTCAGGGCCATGACGAAGTGGGCGGTGCAGTGCAGAGCTGACACCGGCGCGGGCAGCTGGATGGCAGGAAGGAGCCGCCGCCCACAGGAAGAGAACACCGACAACATCCTGTCCTGACAGGCAACTGCGATAACGTCACTGAGGGAGAGGAAAAGTCGTAAAAAACTGATTTAGTGTTGTTGATTCATTTAATTATACAATCAATTGAGGCATAAAGACGAGCTCTATCTGTGAATGACACGCTGGGCGTAGTACCTGCTCCCTGCGGCAGTGACCACTGAGCTAGGCAGTAGTGTGTTCCAGTCTCGTCCGTCTCTGGAGCATCGCAGCTGGCTGAGCTTTGAACCCGCAACCAGCGACACCTCGTTCTCCACCTCAAGGAACACTGACGGCTCCATGCTCACCTACACACACACATTTTCCATTTATAGCTTGTCAACAGGTAAGCAAGAACCAGTGTTAGCCTACCTGAGTGATAATAAAAATCAATCAACCATCCTTCAGAGCAGATCAAAGTGGCATTAACACAAAAATATCACTGTGAAAATTGCGTCAAGAGTAGTTTTGTTTGTAATATGTTATACTGCTAAGTAAACATACTACAGAAACATCGGGAATTATGGGTAGGAAGAGATGGATGCTTATTTGTGTGCTTCTAACTCACATAAAAAAAAGAAAAGACAAAAAAGAAGAAAAGAGACCATTTCTAGATCGTTTCTATTGATGTTGTTGCAGTTCTTGCTGCTCACCAGTAGAGGGAGATGACTACTACAAACTACTGTCAAATACAGCACAGTGGGGGAAAGCAAGTACAATCACTACAACTACAGGTTTTTAGATGCTGTCTGCGACAGACACATTTTTTTGCAACAAACAAACACAAAGTATGAATATGAAATTCTAAATATGTCACTTCACAAACACATATTCCGCTAGCATAAAATAAATAATAATAATAATTTAATGTGAGTAAAACGTACTGAGAGCTTAACATTCAGCAGAAAACGACATAAAGGTGGTTCTGTTCTAAATATACCTTCTCCTGGAAGATAAAACCACCACAAAGAATTCAACACACACACACACACACAGACACACACAGACAC
>NC_045737.1:12970306-12974999 GCF_008692095.1 Etheostoma spectabile
ACACACACACACACACACACACACACACACAGTGTGTTACCTGCAGACTGAAGGCCTTCTTTATACTGGGCGTTGGTAGTTTGAGAGCAGCTGGAGGAGCGGGAGGAGCTGCCACCCTGCTGGGTTCCCGCTCTGCTGGAGAAATTATCTGACAGGAAGAGGAGGGACAAATCACACATTTATCTCTCTCTCTCTCTTTTCCAAGGACATCTGCACAAAAGGAGCTTTTACTAGACCTTTTCAATATTAGTTGCTATTCAATTCCATCGCCATTTAAGCCAAAAAAATATGCTTTGACTGACATTCTGTAACTACAGGGTTAAATTAATGTCTTCACGACCTGAATATGTTCTTGTTCTGGTTTATTCATGTTTACATAAAGGCATGAATGGATCTCTTTGAGTTCAATGATACACTGGGACCTCCATCCATCTATGTGTTCATCTTTTTCCTCCATCTCTCTACCTGCGTGAAGGGTTGGGCCATGGGTGCAGCCATCTTGTCTTTCCTAGGCCGTCCCTTTTTCCTCTTCTCCACCACCTCTCCTCCATCCATCAGCATCTCAGGTTTCCTCTTACTGAACGACAAGTTTTTGTTGATGGAGGCCATCTTGTCCTCGCTGTCACTGCTGGTTTCATCTTTCGTTTTTACGTCTTTCAGGGCTGAGATGCCGTCTTTTGGCCTGCTGATTGAACAGAAAAGTCCAATTTTAGTTTTAGAGACGGCTTGTTTTTTTTTTCTCACATTTGTACCATTTTTGACCTATACTGAGTTGATTACCTGTCTAGAGGCGTGAGTCCAGTAATGGAGGAGATGGCGGCTGTGACCCCCGGTGTGGCCTTCGACCGCTCCGTGAACCTGGAGTCCAAAGCTTTCATTGGCTCGATCTTGGATGCAGAAGTGAGCAGAAGGCTGGCCTTCAAACTGGAACATAAGGGAACCAGAAAATAAGGAATAGAAGAGGAGGGAATGAGAAGATCAAGGGCATTTTAATTGACAGGTAGAAAATATAAAAACAGGGGGGGGCGATATAAAGTTAGGAGGGAGAAATCTGAAGAAGTTAACAAGCGCAGATAGAACATCACAAAGAAAGAGAACAGTTTGTACCCCTCCTTGTTGTCTTCGAGCCCCTTGGCGGTGCTGTTGGGTGGAGGCGAGGTGAGCATTGGGTCATGACTGGGCCTAAGCCCCAGAGAAGTGGCCTGTCCTGGGCTGGAGTCGGAGCTGAGCTGGGGGGTGAGCTGGTTGGACATGGAGGAGCCCGAGGGCAGGATGGGAGCGCTGTTGAACAGCGCCGGCGAGAAATCCCTGCAGAGACAGAAGGACTCTTTTTATTGTACTTTCTCCATATGCAGTGTTTTTCTGTGGCGCATGTGTTGTCAATTGATTATGATGGGTTTTTTTGTTTTTTGCTTATGTCTATTTGCATGCATTTTCTAATATTTGAGCTCTCGTGGGGCCACCGTAGCGTTTCATGTTTTCGTACCCCGTGTCCAGCTGAGCGATGCAGAGCGGTGTGATTCGTCTTCTGCCGTCTGCGGTTCTCGTCTCCACCTGCTTCTTCAGAAGGTTCTGCAAGGTCACAAAATAACACATCCAAGACATTTAAGATTAAAAAATATCAGAAAAGTATTAAAAAAAACAACAACAAAAAAACACATCACAGATATTTCAAAATGAGCTGTTTCCAAGTTATTCTACAGTCAGTGAGTTTCTTTGTCTTTTCCCTGCAACCTGAATAATAAAACACGGCAAATATATAATCTATGCAGAGTCAGAAACTCTGTTCTGTGACTTCATATTTTAAAATACAGGTAATCCTAAGCAGAAATGTGTGTATAAAAATCACACAAAAATAAACAAATTCTTTATCCAAACCCGAACACTCTGCTGCTTGTTGGATGTAACATTTCAGTTTCCCACCTTCCGGATGTCCTCCAAAGACTCTCCGTTCATCACACTGTTGAGTTTGGGGGCTGAGGATTCGGGCCCGGTGCTTCCTGGCCCCGAGTTGGCCTGGGCCGAGTTCTGTCGCTCCTGCTGGTATTTGAGCATCTCTGGGTTTTCGATGATGGTGGTGGAGAGCTGAGCCTCGGTGCTGGTTATAGCCAGACTCTTACCATAAATGTTCTGATGGATGCTGTTCTGTACGTCAGAGGAAGACAGAGAGGAAGTTTAATTTGGGTTCTTTATGTTCTTGACAGAATTATGGAAAGAGGTTGTGTTTTTGTATTTTTTCCCACAGGTGGCATGGACCAATTACAAGCCAACCAGGGCTTGTAAACATAAATCACATAACTCAGGTGACTGTTTTCACTTCCCTTCTTGGTTTCATTCCGCTCATGGAAACCGACAAATTCTACCATGGAGTGACAAATTAATTGCTATATAACATAATATATCCACGTTTGGAAGGCATTTCTAGAACTTAAACTGGTATTACAACATTCTTGTCGTGCTTTTCCTTTCTGGTGTTCATACCAGGTAAGAACAGTTGAAAAAAAAACAGCTGCTTTCAAGTGTCAAACCAGACCTCGTCGGTTTATTCTTACCCTTTAAGCATGAAAAACTACTGGATAACAGAGGTAAGTATGTGTTTTCTCATCAATAAAGCTCAGCTGGTTTAGAGTTTGTTCTAGAGATAACAAAATGCAACGTAGGCATCTTGAAAAAAGGCAGAGACTAAAACTTTAAGGCAACACCAAGATGTCTAGAAATGTAACTGTTTTCTTGAAAACTTTTTTCAAAGTCAACAGAAAAAAGCAAATGCAGGAAAGTTTATATAAGAACAATCTGGTTGGGAATCAGTATTATGACGGGAAAAGGAGAAAAGACAAACAGGGTCTAGTTTACATATTTATATATTTTTGTGTTAGCAGCCAGATGCGATTCCATGGTGTGTGTCTAACCTTCTCCTCCTCGTTCAGTGGGTCTCCCAGTTCATCCAGCGAGAAGTCCAGGTAGGCCACAGTGCCGTCCATCGAACACACTAACATCCCCAGACCTGTCAGAGTCCTGACAAACACAATTCTAACTCAGAGACACAGTGGGTGTAGCAGTGAGGGTCAACTGTGGCACTGCAACAAAAAATAATTCATCCCCACGGGCCAAACAACATTTTTCCAATGAACTGTGACAAAAATAGACATTTGCAAGATAAACTTATGGCAGGAGATGTGTGATGGCTCTAAAACGCCTTTCAAAAACATACCAGGAAATGTCCATTATTGATTTATCAAACAGATCGTGGATGACCACCAGGGGACGCTTCAGAGAGGTCAGCTGAAGAGGAGAAACAGGAAACATTAGTATCACCAGGAACTTTTTACTAAGAAGTTATTTAAACAACAACATTTAAAAAAGTTGATATTAAAATAGATGGGTAGCCTTTTACGCTAACGCTAATGTGTGATGAACAGCTAAGATGGCGCGAATGTACTGTAACAGTGACGCATTGCTTTACATGGACACTAATATTGTAAAGTAACGTATGACTTTCAAATGGAAGTAACTAGTAATATGTGATATTGAATTATAAGAGTCAGTTCCCCAATAGTGATGACCATTTTCTAAAACAAAGTGAAGTGTGACACTGACCCAGACGGAGAGCGATCGGTCTTTGCTGCCGACAGCGCAGCAGCAATACGGACAGCCGGGTTTTGGAGCGCTGCCGTTCTTCTGTTTCTTCTTAAAAATCTTTGGGTTGAATTTCTACAGAGGAAGAAACCAGATCCATCAGTACGCAGACAGATGTGAAGAAGTATACTTTTAAAATGTTGAACATCAGACTAACACTTCCTTACCACCACAGTGACAGCTTTACGGTGGCCCACAAAGTCCATATTAGTCTTCCAGCCGTCTCTCTCTACGATCTGTGCAGTGGGACCGGAGTTGTTCATGGCGTGAGCTGATACCAGGTACTGGCCATCTGGAGACCAGGAGAGACGCAGGACATGGGTCGTCCCGCCGCACTGAGACACAGATAGAGATGACAAAAACAAATTAAAACCCTCATTTGGTGTGCTGTGGCAGAACTGGCAGGAAAACATACAGATGTTAGAAATAAAAGAGTGAAAACGCATAACGAATGTGGAGGTTCCCATGTACCAATGTCAACCAACTGCTCGCCACTGAATCATAAAACAAAGCGGACAGTGTTTTTGTACCTCGCTGAAGGGCTTGGTGATGTTGGCCTCCATCTGCCAGTCCATGGTCCTCCACACTCTAAGGCTGTGGTCGTCGGCCTGGGAGGCGATGTATTTCCCCACCGGATCCCACGTCAGACCTTTAACCAACCCAGTGTGTCCTCGCAGCCATGTCACCATCTCTGGAGAGACACAGAAGACAGAGACATCGTGTCATAGGTGTCATTATAAACCAAACAAAGAATCAATTAGTAGAAAAATAAGCAGCACATTAATAGATAATGAAAATAATTGCTATTTGCAACCATGTATTGCAATATAAATTGCAATACAGGGCAGAGGGAAGTTTTTTTTTAGTATTTTGCATTTTCAGGAAAAACAAGTGATTTTTAATGTGAAGGTTTTGATTAGTAATAGTATCAAGAATGATACTTTGGTAGTGTAATGGGAAAATTACATTTAAGCAGGATTTCATATATCCTATAATATGCATGTATTATTATTCATATAATGATTCACAATTCTTTTCAGGTTGTATGACTTTTAAA
>NC_045737.1:12975009-12997572 GCF_008692095.1 Etheostoma spectabile
TGTGTGTCCTCCCTGAAGGAGAGACTATGTTTGTCTTTGCATTTTTCCTCCAAGGAGAATGCCATGGAGTCTGAAGGAGACATTTGTTCAGTGCTACGTTTATCAAAGCAAGTCCAAGGTCAGGACCATAGCTAAAACATCCAAAGACATGTCTTGTTTTCATTCAGCTAAGATAAAAGACCGGTAGTTTGAGGCATGAGAGACAGTTGCAGAAACGTAAAAGGCTCCAACTTGTCTGTTTGGTAAGATTAATTGGTTGGTTACTGTTACTGCTGTATATGCTGTGAAAACTGTTCTTGTCATTTGGTTGTTCTCTGCAGGGAATAATTAAATCTCACTGAAGACCAAACCTTGACTCAGTTGTGCAGCTGTCTTTATTTTGTTTCAACCAAACTCTCACTTCCAAAAAAAAATCTCTCTCTCGCTGTACAGAAACTTCCACAACAATAGACACTAATTATGCTAACCTAACATGTGGCTGACTGTAGCTTTGACATACAAACACAAGAGTGGTATCTCATTAAGCCAGATATCCTTGATAATGTCACCCCAGTGCAAAATCTCCTTTAAATTTTGCTCATGATTAAGGAAATGAGATTAGGTCAAGAGGGATCGTGCAAAAAATTCTGTTAATTCCTTTAATTATTGCAAATGATACATTTTAAGTTGTTTTTCACCCACCTGGAAATTTGCGAGCGTTCCAGATGACAATGGTGTTGTCCACGCTGCAGGAGGCCAGCCACACGTCATGTGGAGACCAAGCCACGTCCATCACATCTACAAACAAAACACACTGAAATTACTGTCTGAGTCTAAAGACGTGTTGCTAATTAGAAGTTCCCTGTGGAGTTTTGATTTCTCGCAGCGCTATGGAGCTGTTTTTCTATGAATGGGTCCCTGTTTTTTTTTTTTTTTTTTTTTTTTTTTTTTTACTTGTGCAATGCACACGCACAAGGATGCATATGCACACAGGTGATGCTATTTACATCCCCTCCAATGGTTTCACTATTCCACTGAGCTACAGATGGATACAGATAACACACCAATGTGCAAACAAAGGCAAGGAAGAAGCATGATGTAAATAATGCTGATTTAAAATACAAAATCGGTATTGCAAATGCAAGGAAGGGAGAAAATGCACTGCAAATATATGCTAGAAAAAAAAAAAAGATATGCTAGTTAATTTACTTGTGTGTACACGTTTTGTGTTTTTATTGTTTTCTTTGTGCATTTTGTGGATATATTGTGTTGCCTGCGTACATAGATCGGGTGTAAAATACTGACAGCTAAATGGTGACTGAATTTCACTGTAGATGATTCCAGCAGTGGCACGTTAAGCAGTGTGCATCTGCCTTTGTCTGAAAAACAACACAGACGGTGCGTTTACTTGAAACTAGTAAGCATCGTGGTGCATTCAAAGTTAATGTAAAATACCCTATTACCCTGTTTTTTTTAAGTATCGATTAGGCACTGTTTTAAAAGTATCACATTAGCACCGGTATTGGCAAAGAAAAGAAGAAAAAAAAAAGATACCAAACACTAGTGTTAACGGCGTTTTAGTGTGTTTTGCGTCTTACCTCCAGTGTGGTTCCTCAGGATGGTAACACACCGCCACTGCTCCACATTGGCCAGCTTACTGCTCGACCCAAACACTGTGCTTGGACCGATGAATCTACAAAGAAAACACACGGTCAAAACACAAAACAGCACAAATGTCATTTTGATTTAGAAACCTTTGTGGTTTAAAATACTAACAAATGCATATACAAATATTATATTACTTTCTAAGTCATCAATTGTGGACTGTAACAGCAAAAACAGCATTTGTATTTGCACACTTTGAGTGTGTACATACGCAGCTCTCTTCCACACCATGACCAGCTTGTCGTCTCCTCCTGACGCCAGGTACAGCCCGTTGTTGGACCAGCGCACACAGTTCACACAGGCTGCAGAGACAAATATACACTCGGGTTATAAATATAACTAACTAGGCAGTGTGTTATGATGGGCATTAATAGTGCCTGCAATATAGTGCAACACGTTCCTATTATTAAATCTGACTGCTTGCACAGTTATTTGGAACACTTTCACATTAGTGCCATTCACACTCTTCTGCTGCTGGAGACTGGGCAGCAGTAGTTGTAGAATAAAAATATAGAAAAAAAGATTTAAACCACATTTTTATAGACCTGCTGTTATGTGACAGTGTCTTGTTGACCCATCACCGCTTAACTCAATTTTAGTTGTTTGTTGTTTTAACGCTGCCCCATATTCTAACTTCATTATTATGACGTGTATATTTTTGTATGTGCTTTTGTTTCTCCTGTTAAAGCACTCGGCAAACTATTGTTTTTAAAAAGGTGCTATATATAAATTCTCAATGTAACCCACCAGATTTTAATGCTGGGTAGCACTGCGGGTAAATTGATTTTCTCTGGCACTCTTTGTGAAACATACTCTCCATGGAAAAGATACTCAAATATGATATCTTCCCAGTTTCCCTATGAGATTTTAAAAATGAACTCTAACCCATTACGCCATTTTCTTCTTTTATGCGTTTAGGTAAGTGGCAAGAAAGGCTTTCTCAGTTTTTATAGACTCAATTGTATTCTTATTTTCCCTTAAGGGTGCTTGTCTTAAAAAGGCACAATGAGTAGATTTTCCTAAAAACAAACAATGTATAGACCAAAATATTCCCTCTCAATCATCACTTATGAAGTGTGTGTCTGCATCCGCGGAGATCCTGCCCTCTGCTTGTACTTGCTTATCTTGCTATGTTTGGGATGTTTCCGGGCATCAGCCTCTATATAAGGTAGCAACCAGCTGCCAGATCATAAACACACATTTAAGGCGACGCTGCAACAATGGCCGATCCAGCGACAAAAAAAGAAGTTGTAGCAGTGTTTGTGGTAGCAACAGTGTTTTGCTGTATTTGTGACACTACAAGTATTGTTCATAGTATAGTTGCATATGTTATAGAATAACTACTTTGCATAAAAAAGAATTACTTGAAGTACTTACAATGGGCTGAATTATTCAATACATAAATTAACCAAACAATTCTACAGACAAGGCTGGTTACCTAGGTGATTGTCCATCTGGCACAGCATTTTGGGAATATTCTCATTCTTCTCGTCATCCTCTCTAAGGACTGGGGCCATGTTCCAGATCATCACCTTGCCAGAATCCTCTCCTGAAAACAAATCCCGTATTAAAACCTATACACCCCTGACTTTCTGTTCCATGACGGCATGATTAAGACATCTCTGTGTATTACTTTGAAAATCTTACACAAAATATAGTCCTAGGCTGCAGGAGAACATTTAGTATGTGATTCAGATTCAAAACAGTTTTAAGAAACACAGACACCAACGCTGTACATATTCCTCAGCCCAGTACTCCATTGAGCACCGGATATTGTCTAAATGAAATTTAACTTGCATAACATCCCACAACAGTGAAGCAGTTTCAGGGCCAAATGATCTGGTCTTACCTTGCCCACCAGTTGCAAATTTTGTCCCATCAGGGTGGATGTCAACTGAAAATATGGGTTTGCCTGCGGAACAAAACATTTATTGTTATTTGTCAAATCATAGTTTTAATGAGATTTTCTCTTTTCAGGCATACAGAGCTGTGGGTGGCGTAATTTTCAACTCTTCGTCTCTAGTTTGGCTTTAACATGTACAGTGTAATTCCATGATTAACAAATCTTTTCACATCAAGCATCCCTAAATTGACACAAAATAGACCAGTCTCCAATTTGATGAGATTTTGTCATATGATAGGACTTTTGGTTTTAGATGTTTTATTAGAGAGAGTGTATACAACACATGACCAAAATAGTCATTCATTATGTCATTATGTTACTTGTGGATGGAAATACAGTAAAAATAAATTATTTTCCTTGGTGTTGGGGACCCATTGGAACCCCTCAAGGACCCCGGACCCCACTTTGGGAACCACTGGAGTAATTAAAATATACAGCTTTCAGGATCACAGAACCACAATACACTACAGATATGGAAATATAATAAAATCCACATCAACAACACCCTAAACCTTGGTCATTTGGAGTACAATTAGCTAAAATGGTTACAGCTCTGCTTTGCCAGCACTTAACCTTTATGGTAAAATATTTTATATCAGGAATTAAATTGATTCCAGTTGGTAATGAGTTCCAGAGTTGACTGCCCTTTATGGAGATGATCTAGATGTGGTATTTTACAGTTGAAAACAAAAATGAGTAAAGCTCTCAAAGCTAAGTCAATTTGAATCTTTTTAGCATGTTACAGTGATGCCACCAGACAGGCTTTATGTTTCAGTGCCTGGTTGTATAAGGATCCAATACGTTTTATTGTAGATGTTGATGCTAAAGCCCAAATATTTTAACTTGTGCACAGTGGAAGGAAACTCATGTTTCCTGGTTATTTAGAGTGTCAAAGAGCAACTCTACAGAAGTTCAGTCATTAATCAACAAAAAAAAATACTAAACATCTGCTGTTTGCTGCTTTTAAATTGAAGTGTTTGAATGCTGTCTGGACTGTAACGGTAACTCATGTCAGTTATGGGACGTTAGATAAGACATAAGACATGTATTTTGGACATGTCCATTGCACATCTGGTTTTCCAGCATGTGGACACTTACGAATCTAAAAGGATGCTTCACAGGCTTAAAGAATAACCTTAAAAACAAGTTACTTGACTCTAATGACATTAGCTAGCTAACATTAATCGTCAGCTGCACCCTAAATTCAGGCCATTTCCCCAACGGTTAACTTTCCCAAACTGACAGCTTGGAGAGACACTTTCTTTTAGCCCCACGACAAGATTGTTCACTGTAACAAAAATAAGGTGCGTTTGCTAAAATCAAAAAAAAAAAAAAAGCAATCACTTTCAGACAACAACTTCGAAATGGGTCATTTTGAAGGTAAGTTAGCTAGCGTCAGGGCAACCGAGCTAGCCGTGGGGGGGGCTAACTAACGTTAGCTAGCAAGCTAATGTTAGCAAACATAATATATTTTGAGCATAGAGGAGTGGTACTGATGTTGACAAAAACACCAGACGTGTGTGTTCATTTGTTGAAGAAAGTATTGTATGTGAGTGACTATGAAGTGACAAACAAGTCAAACAAGTGTGGACCACCACCACCATCATGCCTCCTTATCATTTCACCCCCCTGCCGACAACAAAAGCCCAACTTGGTCCAACAGATTCCTGCACAAGCTTACCGTTGTGGCTCACCCAGCTCGGTTTCAGCAGCTTCATTTTTGTTCTATTTCCCCCCCCCCTGTCTTATATTCAACAAAAATCCATCCAGCGACCAGTTCAGCAGACGAACAAACGCTAACCCACTCCCTTTGTTTCAAACTCCGTCCGACACTTTGTTGTTTTTGTGATTCAACTCCATCTCTGCGGCAGCATCCCCCGAGTCTCCGAGCCCGAGCAGCGGCAGACAGGCGGCTCAGTCCGGACGACAGGAGAGGTAACACCAGGCGACTGTGGAGTGTTTCCGTTACGGTTTGACCGCGAGCAGGAAAAAGCGTGCAGAGCGGCTGTCACAATAGTTCCGCGGGGGAGGGACTTGTTGACTTTTTAATGAAATACTTGTAAACAATAGTCGGTAGCATAATATCATGATTTATATGCACTCATGTATTTACTTTAGTTAAATGTATTCATCTCAAAGGCTAAACAATCATCAAATGTGTCACGTCGGTGTACAAATACTTGACACGTCTTTTATTTTGAAAGGTCACATGCTGTAGTGCGCAAACTCAGAATTTGAACTGTCAAGAAGAGCATGTAAAGGCAGTGGGGTCTATGTGTTTTAACCATAGACTATAAAAAGCTTTGTACAACAAAAAACATCTTGCATCTGTTTTTTTTACATTTAGGTCTCACATGTGATGCATGTCCACAACGTTTGACCTGTTTTCAATTTCAATCCTTAAAAGTTGGTGATTTGGTCAATCAAATAAAAATTACTACTTTCCCATACACTTATTGTTCTATAGTTCTTTATTTCAATGTCCCATTTCAATATATTCTTAATCAACGGGTTAAATGGGTTAAAACAACATGTGTTTCAAACAATTCGTCCTGGAAGAATTTCGTATTTGCTTCAATATGTTTACATTGATGAAAGGCTTATCCTTATGTCCCTATGTCAACTAAAATAATAATAAAGCTGGAGATCCTTAAATCATTAATGCAGGAAACATGTTGTAAACAGTGATTTTATTCACAGTTGATGGTACAATTCAGTTTCACCCATGGATAATGAACACAAACATGAAAATTCCTAGTGGGGAAACTGGGACAATAGCTTCATTTGATTTTTCCCATAAAGAGACGAATGAGTAAAAACATGAACTGTACAAAAGAGTTGGACGATCTGTTTTTTTTTTTACTTTACATTACCAGTATCTTAAGTGTGTGCACGTCAGATAATAGGCTACACAATTCAAATGTTTCCTTTACATAAACAGAAAAATACTACAAAAAACACACCCATATTCTTTCTTTAGAGTTGTCACTTTACACTTTTCAATCTGCTCAATGTTTAAAAAAGAAAAAAAAAGGCTTGCATCATAGAATCCGTTTTTTTTCCACTTCATTTCTCTGATGGTGCAGTTCTACATCAGCACCGAAACATCGGTACAATAAAGTTTCTGCAAAAATCTTTGTTCAGAGTTTAAGGAGCAAGGACACCAGGCAATGCATTACTCTTACATAGAAATGGAAATAGTGAACAACAATATTGTGTCAAAAATCTCTGTATTCCCCACACGCTGCTTTGGCATCATACTAGCTTTTGTCAAACGGAAAACAAGTATTACTATTTATTTATTTATTTATTAGAGTACTTCTTGTTTTTGAAAAGTGATAATACATGAGGGTAAAGACAATTTCTGTATTATTGGAATATGAATGAACAGTGAATAAGCAGATGATGCTGCAGCAGTAGTTTGAGTAACATGTAGGACAGTTTATTTCCACAGTAAAAACTCAACACCGGTGGGATCTATTTTACCTGACATAAATTCAAGCTTACCACAGCCTCTTTTCTATTTGAAAAAAAGTCATTAAAACTCAAAAGAAAGATTTAGGGTGGAGTATACTGTACCTTAACACCAATTTCCCTCTGAAACTTCACAGTATAGCACCCAAACCAAAAGTATGAAAGATCCCATGATAAGTCCTATGTACAAGTTTTACTGTGTACATGATTTTCAGTTATAAAGCTTTTTGCAAAGTCTACTGTCAAGCTGTAGTAACTGAGTAAAGGACATTTTAAACATGCACAGAGGACCTACAGCAGTGAGACCTGCAGAGGGCAGCGTAGGGTTGCTTTACTGGAAGTAGCAGCCCACTCAGGTAATCGATCAGTAACACTTCGATTCAGCATTGGACACTAAACCTGTCCGAAATCTGCTCCTTGGGAGTCATTTAGATATGTTAAAATCCAGAGGATTTTACCTTCAAAAAACTAAATGCTATTATATTTTAGGTCAGACTTCCTACAGAAACACATGGGTTACACCAAGTTGGCAGTTTAGTCTAACCTCATTGATGTGTATGGGATGAGCAAAATATTGGAAACACCTCTTAGTTCATCAGCACCATGAACTACAATTATCAAAAACTATCACACAGTTGAATCAACACCCCCATAAAACAGATTGAAAAAAAAGAGGATTTTCTGTTTCTGACATATAAACTTATTATAAGAAAGTGTCAATCAGCTTTATAGCTTATAGGCTTAACAAAGATTTTTTTTAAATGCCCACACAGTGTCCGAGAACCAGTCGGTTCAGAGATATGAGGTCAGAGATTCATGGACCGGATGTCCCTCTGAAAGTGGCTTCGATCTGCTCCAGCGTCTTGCCCTTTGTTTCCGGGATGAAGGCCACGGTGAAGATGACGTTAAGGACGCACATAGAGGCAAAGAGCCAGAAGGTCCCAGCGCTGGTTAGAAGAATCTGGAAAAGGTTGCATGTAAAGATGTTGAAAAAGCGTAAGAGGAAAGGTTTTATAGTTTCACAGTAGATACCAAAACTCATACAAAAGCAACAGCACTTAGTCTATGAAATACGTCCAAAGCCATAGCCCAGAATAAAATTACTTATTTTGTCCAACCAACCCATTCAAAACCCAAAGATATTCAGTTTACAATGATATAAAAGAGAGAAAAACATTCTTAATAAATTACTTCAAGTATTAGTTGTCTGTCCATCTTGATTAACTAAGCAATTGTTTCAGCTCTAATTTCTATCAAAGCTGTAGTTTCAAATTGAAACAACACTGACAGATCCAAACAAATACTACCCCAGAGCATCCAAACATACAGAAAGATAATGATGACATGTCTGTTAGGTTTCTCACGTTGTCCTGTGAACGTTTCGACATTATGTTCATAAAACAAGTTAACAAGTAAAATACCATTTAAAGAGTGGCCTGTTGAGCACTCACCATCAACTCTTGGAATGTCTTAGTGACGACAAACGCCATGCTCCAGTTGGTGAGGACACACACAGCACTAGCAACCCCCCTCACTTTGGACGGGAAAACCTCAGACATGATAAGCCAGGGGATCGGACCCCATCCCAGAGCAAAACCTGGACACAGCAACCATTATTAATGTGGGGAACGCACACATTAATCCAAATGTTCTGGAAAATCACCAGTGGAAAAATATAAGTACATTTACTCAAGTACTGTACTTAAGTACACATTGGAGGTACTTTAATTGAGTATTTCCATTTTATGCAACTATATTAGAGGTAAATATTGTACTTTTTACTCCACTGCAATTGTCTGACCGCTTTAGTTACTTTTCAAATGGCTGTTTTTATCCTGTATCAGCGGCTAACTGAAGCATTCCCTCCAGTTGCTGTCATTAAAAAGGGGAGCTACTCCCCCCACCTATTAGATCACTGTCCCCGACTGCTACACAACATTAGCTTTTTGTTAACATAGTCATGAGAGACAAACCATGTCACATATAACACAAGACATTCCACAAAAAGAATGCTACAAAGAATTAGACACAAATTAAGAGGAAACAAACTGTAGGAGATAGGATAATTTGGTATAAATTGATGGGATTTTTTAGTCTGGCTATCACCAGACCAAGTGCAATCTTTTAAGATTGAACATTAGTCTGGGGAGTCTGCTCTGTATCTTCTACTGCAAAAGAGGCGTGATCCACGGGCATAGTTCAAATGACTCTGTACGGAACTGGACTGTCCTTCAACCAATCAGAACAACGATCCGGGTGACGTAGCAGCGACTGCGGCATCAACGGGTTGCTGCGCTTCGGTGGTCGCAATGTTGAATGTAAACAACAAGTTGCTTGGTCGCTTCTCTATCGTCATCGTATTAAACCCACCAATGGCGTGCCAGGTGGATAAGCCAGTTTGTGATTGGTTCCCGTAGATTTGTAATGGAAGCAGGGTAGATCAACGTACAGGTTTCCAGCCTGAGCCGCAAGGCAACATCAAATTGCCGGCAGATCAGGCTGGGTTTACCCAGTCTAGGGATGTTTAGAATTAGTAAGAAAAGCAATATGGAGAAAGGACAGGAGAGGAATAAAGAGCATTGTATTGTAGTTTATTTTGTAAACAATTATTTCGCTGTACTTTTAAAATCTTGATTAATAATTTTGACTCTAAATTAGCATTTAAATAAATGAAAGAATTCCCCTGCTGCTGATAAGCAAGCTTTAATAACTGGATTAGTTATGTCAGATACCTGTCTGTAACCCAGGATCTCACCTGTGATGAAGACGGCCATGCTGGCCAGGGCCAACCAGGCCAGGTCAGCGTGGGGTTCTTCGCCAGCCTTGCTCTGGATGTCCAGCGCCAAGACGCTCAGCGACGTGGTGCTGTGAAGTTTGGACATCAGGTAGAAGTATACCCCGAATGCTGTGGTGCTGATCGCCATGGCAACACCTTGATTATTAATGGGAAAACAAATGAAAATACCTCAAGGTCTTGTCTGGTGCTGAACAGAGAGCGGAGCTGATGAAATGATTTTCCTTCCAAAATCCAACACCAATATCCAATTTAAAACAAAATTAATTAATTTACTAGGAATAGATGCTAGATCACACCCAATGGATCTATCTGTATCCACAAGGCATACTGTGCAGGCAACAACACTTTGCCTTTACTAGATATTTGAACCCTGCTACAACGCGATGCTGATACTGTGTGTCATTGCAGCCGGGGATGACTGTGACGGAGTATATTTTAGCTAAAACAAAAGCTACACAACTGGACATGGTCCAGTAGGAATGGGATCCAAAATTAGGGAGAAATTAACAACACATTCAACCTTAGTACCGTAAAGTAACCTTTATTGGTGATTTTTCACAGTAGAAAGTGCCGCTATACTCTGTTACAGTCAAATCCCTGGTTGCAACAGGCTATATGAGCATCGCTTTGCAGCAGGATTCAAACAAATTAAGTATTAAAGCCCAAGTGTTGACACACAAAGTATGTCTGTGTTGACATCAACACGTCCATTGGGTCCAACCTAGCATCTACCGTTCATTAGAGAGTTGATAGTAGAGAAAGGCGGTAAACGAGAGGAGAGACAAACAGGAAATGATATGAAACAAAAGGGACATTATCAGTCCGTTTAAACTGCTGCCAAAAAAACCTAAAGAAAATGGGTTTAATATACTGTATCAATCTCGATTGAAAATACCTGAGATGATGAGAAGGACCTTCCTTCCAGCTTTGTCCATTATCAGCGCTGCCACTCCTGTAAAGACGACCTGAATCACACCCACGATCACTGAAGCCAGGTCACTCTCCTGAAAACCAACAAGACCTTCACATTGCTGCTTTCAACAAGATGCTGACACAAAAAGAGAAATAGCTCTCTGATTTGTAAGTAGATAAAATAACAATTCGTCATGGGATTTTCATGTGAAATGTGGTTCCTTTTTTGTTTGCATAGAAAGGGATTGCTCAGAACAGGTACAACATTGTTTCAATTGATCTTTTGTGGTTTTTATACATATTCAGACACATATACATTTCCAGTACATCCTACAACAGCTTTGACTTTCAGTCAAAGACCAATGTGGAGCTTTTTTGTGAAGAAAAAGAAAGAAAAGGAAATTATGATTTCAGTCATTGTATACTCTTTGCTTAGCACCTAGTAATAAATCCATATTGTCACATCTAATTGCAGGAGCACTAGAGAGTATTGGTCAGTAGTTAAAGAACAAATCTGTAATTGTAACTGAATGAAAAGTTAATTTTCCCCAAACATCACAATTTTAAGCCTACTCACCTTAAAATGTGCCTGTTCAAATATGGTCTCAGCGTAGAACATGATGGCATTGATCCCAGTCATCTGCTGGAAGATCATCAGCACAACGCCGATCACCAGAGGCTTGTAGACACCAGGGTCCTTCAGGTCGGACATCTGGAAACTAGAGCCCTGAGAGGAAACAGAAAGGCCACTGTCATCAGGCCACACAACAGTCGACACTGACTGAAGATGCAATCGGTGAGACACTTCATTGTCTGGGACGGCAGACTAGACTGCTTAAACCTTCAACCTGAACAATCTGGGTATTGATTTCAACATTTGAAACAGTGGTGCATTGAGCATTGAGCATGAAGGTGCTGTTGTGGGCAGAAATTCACATAGTCCACCGCATCACAGCCAAGACAACCAACCACAGCCTCACCTGCTCATCACAAGCCTCCTCGATGCGGGCGCACTCCCATTCGACGGGGGCATCCGGCCCTCGCAGGAAGCGTAGCGCCTCCTCAGCTTCCCGCCTCTTGCCCTGTGACAGCAGGAACCGGGGCGTCTCTGGCATGAAGCACATGCAGACCATCAGCAGCGTTGGCGGGATGGAGCTGCAGATCGCCAGCCAGCGCCAGTCCAGGTAGAGACCTGCGGGATGAGTTCACAGAACTCAGAATGAGAAGCTGGAACAAAAATAACCAACTGGAGAGAACACGCAATTCGGGAACTTTGCTCGGTAAGAGCCAATGCCGGTATTGTCATACAAATTTAAGGAACGGCAAGAAAGTTGGTTTGGTAATGACCAAATTAAGAACAGTGATCAGTCCGTGATCGCGGTGTTAACAGAGTCATGTCCTACCTCATCCACACTCTACCCAGGTGCCACCCCTCACCTAAACCAAAAGAGAGCACATCTAACATGGACAATCTCCTGTTGTGGGAAAGGAAAGCTCCGGACACTGACCTGATTCTCCGGACATTGTTTGGAGTTCATACGAGAAAATGATGTAAGATGAAAATGCTGAGGGGCCCCAAGCTCCCTTAGAATGCCAATAGAAAAATAAAGCCAATTGAAGATTAAAGAAGACTTATGTATCAAACCACACAATGACATCAACTGTCTTTGTCCTCTTTTCTCCCTTTTTAAATGGTTGGCCCAAGATAATTTGGGTTCTTCCTCCAGTTTTGTTCCAAACATGCCATGTCCTGCACCGTGCGGGTCACACTGAAGGCTGCAGGACACAAGAGGAGCCTTGTCTAGTCCAGGTTTCCTCACGACATCTTCATCTGCTCCATCTAAAAATACATTCCTCTGCAAATCTGATTGTTTCGCTGGATTTTCTACAACGATCACAGTGTTCACCTTTGTGTTGAACAGCAGCCGGCCCGTGACAAAGTTGAATTCTTTTTCTTTTTCATACCATTCAAACAGATCAAACAATGATTCCGTCCCATGACATCAACTAAATACTATTGTTTGTTATACATTGTAAGGGCCATTTAACCCAAGTTACATACAGTACATACAGTGAGACAACCCACGTCCCGTGACAAACCAGCTTCCATTGGGTAAATGGGAATGGTATGCAGCTAACACGATTAACAAAAAGCAGCTATTTTCATTCAGGCTGGTGTGGAAGAGGCAGCGCAGGACTCTGATCATATCTGAGGATGTTCACATCACATGATGGCCACGTTTTGGTCATCTCTTTTTTACAACCTTTGATCCAGAGGTTTAAAACGGCACAGCAACCTCAGATAAAAACACTTTAAACAAAACCGTGTTGTCACAGGGTGTTTGACAAAGAAAATAGTTACACATAATAACAAGTAATAGAGCAAAGATATTACACACTTATTTAAATAGGAGCGCAGATTTGTAGCTCTGTATTATGTAGCTACTGTCATAATGGTGGCTGTTGTAAAGTTGTATGGAAACCTGTCAATGATTGATAGCATATAAACTGCTTTGTAACCTTAAGTAACCTTGTTAGACTTCTTTCTTAAGTTCATTTAAACATTCAGCAAATTTCAATAACTTGGAGTCAGACTTTACAAAATGATGATGCCGTAAACACATAAAGCTGAGATTACATACCTGCGAGATACACTCCCATGATGCCTAGCACCACCATGAGTTGCACACAGGAGCCTAACAACCCACGTACCCGCTCGTGTGCCATTTCAGAGATATACAGCTGTAAGAAGAGAGACAAAGACAGTTACACAGAAGGAACACGCCAGAGTTACTGACAGAAATCAGACAACTCTCACAGGCTAGAATCCATAGAACCTGGGATAATCCAAGCAGCGCCAAAACAATTAGCATAATACTATTCATTATTAATCTAATTCTGCAACTGTTTTTTAAATTATTATTATGGATTAAAAAGCTAATCACTTTACCAAATTAATTCATTAATTGCCCGGTGTATAAAACCAGAAAAATAGAGACAAATGAAAAATTATTTTGTCCTTCCAGGCTAAGCCATCCAAAACTATTTCATTTACAATCCAACTGAAATGGAAGAAGTCTCTGTCTGTCTGTATGAGCTCTTGAGATCTATGGGACATAGATATAAGTAGTGTGTTATGTAAAAACTGTGTAGCGTATTAAAAGGGGAACCTTATTTACTGTTACACCGCCGAACAGCATGCTGGGTACAGCTAGCTCTCCACTGTTCGCTACAGTACATTGAAGAAAATATGAACAAAAACAGACTGGAGGTGCTACATTGTGGCAAACTCAAACATTTTAAGCAACAGCGATGTAACTTTTGGAATGAACGTATTTGTTTTCTGGAAATAGCCTGGTCCCAAATAGCTAGCTGTGCTAGCAAATGACATGTATACTCTAGCATTGCAAGGACGCAACTATGTCATGGCAGGTGTGTTGCTCAGGGCCTAAGGAGCGCAGTGTCGAGTGTGAAGTTTTTCCCATGAGAAGTTTCAGTTTTCATATCTCTACAGCCACTGCATTAGTGATATGAAATGGAGAAAGACAGCTCATGCTCAGACTTGTATACATATGTAAGCTTGAAGACACTTAAAGATATGCCAGCATTCATGTGAAAATACCACATATATACTATTGAGGGAAGGTGATTACTTTAACGTGTGTATTTGTAGAGAGTCTGTCGGCAACAGGGCAGAAGATCACAGTATGAACAACGGAAAGCAGGAAGAAAACAAAGAAGAAAAGCCATGTTATGACAACATGGGGACAAACAGGCGTCAAGGCAGAAACGTGACTAATAGAACAAAACTGAAAAAAAGGGCGTTAGAGCCAGTACCGGGACGACCAATGACGTGACCCCGCTGGCGAGGCCGGTGAGCACTCTGCCGATGTAAAGCATCCACACGTTCTGGGCTGCGATGATGATGGTGAAACCGAAGACGAATGGCAGCGAGCAGAACATCAGGCTGAGCTTCCTGCCGATCTTCCCCACCATCCAGCCGCCCAGCAGGCCCCCGGCCGCCGCTCCCAGCGTCACGATGGACTGAGAAACGAAGAAACGCAGAGCATCAGGGAATCACTTCTAGAATTTTCTTTACCCTGTATTTTCACCAATTTTTAATACTCCAAGTTATGTAGTCTTCATTTTTGTAATACTCCAAGTTATGTAGAACTAAGAACTAGAAAATGTTAAATCTATCTACTGTTTATTTTCAGCATGTCATAGTGGGGGGGGGGGGGGGGGGGGGGGGGGGGGGGGGGGGGGGGTCTGGGTGTCCTCCCTCAGGGAAGTTTTGAGCATCAACGACTTCATTTCATGTATTCTGATACACTTTTATGCACCAATCTATGGTAGAAATACCTTTATTTAGCCTTTGTGAAGAAGAAAAACACAGATGACAATTCAAAACATATCAAAAATATAATGGAAAGTATGTTGATGCGTACCTTTGGGCATTTTTAAGTATGAGGGTATATGGAAATCTTGGAGTTTTCTTAATGGGTGTACTGCGTAAACCTACGTATTATGTAGACTACACTATTAGCCCCACCCAAAAAAGTAATAAAAATGCATTTAAACTTTAATTTTTCTTCCATTGTTTCACTTCACAATCTCAGATGCAAACACACTTCGGTGTTTTGCATGTATATTGACTTTTAATAGTCGGGTCATAATAATCTACCCTTCATATAGAAATAACTATAACTAATACTATAACAGTCTTTCGCTGTGTTTCTTTAAACTGTAACCAGGTTTTGAACTCAAGTGAATCTGACGAGACGTGTTTGAACATGTGGTGACATAAAACTGCTGATAAGTTAAAAAAAACACTTGAAAACACAATTTATAAACTGTTCTGCTTTGAGGCATGTGATATTGAATCATCGTCGTCATCATCATCCTACCCCGAACCAGGAGGCCTGGTTAGCGTCCAGCCGCAGCCGAGGGTCAGTACTCATGCTGGTAAGTGCAGGGATGGCGGGAGAGCTGTACCCCAACACGAAGCCGAAGCTCATGGGACCCAGCACCGACGCAAACGTCGCCAGGTACAAGTTCCTGTTCTTCACTTTACTGTGGAGAGAAAGAGGAACAGAGCAGAGTGTAAATGTATCCAAACTCATCAAAGTACAGAATAGCTGCTTTACACACGTTGCCTACATTTAATGTCTCAGTTGAAAAGTAGAACACTGCAGGCTCTAGAGGAGCAATCTGCAAATTGTTTATTTTGTGTAGTTTGTTAGAATTTAAAAAAAAGTCATTTATATTATATGGCTCTGCTCTTTTAGCATTGATGTGACCAACAGGAGCTACATGTTTTGAGAACTTAAGGTGGACATTTTTTCACTATTATCTGACATTATTTATTAGCCAAACAATCACATTTTTTATTAATTATTAATGCTAATAAATGGAAACTAATGAATTCTTGAATAATGACAAAGTACATTCACATGTTTTAAACACATCTGCATTGTTTGCCTAGTAGTTAAATGTGATGTAAAGTGTGACATTTGCAGTAAATGGGCTGAGACATTCAACACAACTGGAATTGTCCTTTAACAATCCATCTTCGTGTTGACCTTAGAGCTGTGATAATTCAATATGATATCATATTTAAATAGAACTGATTGGGTAAACACGCATGTTTACTCAGACTTCTCAGAAAATGTGATCTGAAATGGAACTACCTGGGATTGAATGTCATTTGCTTTGTAGTTTCTGCAACATTGCAGTATTGATTTTATAATCACACTTTACATTACCATACAGTTCAATGTGATTGACATCAACTGGCTAACATAAGATTTCACATAAATGAGCAGATATCAACAATATGCACATGTATCGTGGTATATCGTTACTGAAATATGAATACATAGACGATCTGGTCAATATCGCTCAGCTCTACTAAAGCAGCACTGAGCTATGTATTTGTATTTTTTTAACAGACCTGAGATAAGCATCCTGCTCAGATATGAGTCCAGTAAGACCCTCATCTCCATCCTCCGCATCCAGCAGCCTTCTCCTCTCGTTTTGGATGTCCATGCTGACAGCCGTAATGTTTTCTGTTGTCTTCTTGTTCACCTTTTACATGGATCCCAGGTCAGGTAAAGCTATGTAAAGGAAATCAACAATAATATGCTAGTTATGGCAACAGTGTAGCCACACGAGGACGGAATTGAGAAGAGAAACTATAACAGTAGCTTGGCTGTCTCAGCTAGTCGCAAAGTAGAAATCGGTCATTTCAACTGTTTAAATCTGACAAGTTTTCGCTGACCGTAAACGAGGGTTTTTGCTTCCTCCACCGACGGCCAACTTGCCCTGTCAACAAATCAGTCAGCTGATCGTCATTTTTGCCTGTCACTTCCCGTTTTCAAAATAAAAGTGTTTACGGCGCTGTAAGGACAGAGCACGTTGAGCACGGGAGCGTCGTGGAATGTTATTTTAATTTGTAGACTTTGTAATACTGTATATGAACTAAAGAGGCGCCGATTAAGCACAGACAAACAAAAACACTTCGCTTTTAGAAGTCACAAATCAAAACTACAGCACTATTAACACTAAATGTACGGCTTGACTCTATCTTAGTTGGCTTAAAACGGCACCGGAAGTACCATCTGGGGAACATCTAACACAAGTTGAAACTCTTTGTTTAAAAAATAAAAGCCTCGCGCGCGGGGTTGTTGAAATTGGTTTCTATGGTTACAACCAGTAACGCACGCAGCAACTCTAAAATTACAGCACGTTGAAGTGTTCTTGTTCTTACGTTAGCTAATGTGAATTATATTTCAGCGAGTTGTCACAATGGCCGCCGGAGGGGAGGTACATGACCTACGTTAAATAAATATTTGTTGCAAAAGAATAGCAAAGTAACGTTAGTTAGCTAACGTTAGAAGTTACAACTAGTTACGTTAGCTAGCTAGCTAGCTGACTCCAGCGTTAGCTAGTTCTCGATCTAGTTAGGTCCTCTATTCTTGATAACGTTAAAAGAAATAAAAAGCAATAACGTTAATTTAGTGCCAACTAATAACGATAGAACAAGCACTAAAAATACAGAATATGTTAGTATTATTTAAACGTGATATAATTTTAAAATCTGTCTTTTTTCAATGCAGATTTAACTAGCTAATGCTAATTCTTAACTACAATTTTGAGTTCATTTTAAAATTAATTTGATTCCTATTAATTTCTATATGTAAAATGTCCTTAAAAGGCATTTGATATTGAATTTTATTGTTATTACTATGATTAACTTGTGTAAAGCATTACAATGCATTAGCTAAGCACAATTCTTAACCTGGAACCAATCCTGATAACTGTACATGATACATGTCCATACATGGTTACCAAAAATATACATATTCAAATAAGTACGGTATACCTTACTAAATTCTAACAAATTAACTTTGTAGTCTTTAATAGCGTCTATAGCTACATTAATGGTTTGTTTGTTTTCTTTTTAGAAAATTAACATGTTTTGATTGGCAGTCAGTCTCCTTGTTTAGTAGGTTGGCATCCCACAGGAGATGCTGAGATGTTTTGGTATTTAATATTACATTTTAGAAATTGGTTGTCCACCAGCAGGCAGAAGAGCAGAGTGTATTTCCCACTGCTGTGTCAGAAGAGGAGCTTGAGGAGGCCAGGAGAAAAAGCACCTTCAAGCAGCTGTTTGGCTCCAGTAAAATCTTTCTTGCACCAGCAGAGAAACGCCCTCAACGACCAGACCTACAGGGAAACCTCATCATCCAGAGAAAGGCTGCAGAGCAGTGAGAAACATGACTTAAAGGAAACAAAGACATTTTCAGGAGTGAATGAAAGGGTTCTAGCCTCACTTGAAGCTTATGTGTTGTGAATTTATACTGTAGTATTATGCTTTATGGTTTACTGAAATTATATGTCAAGTATGTTTTCTATGAGGCAAGTAAAGTTCATATCTGTGTGTGGACAGACAAATGCGAGGGATCTTTTCAAAAAATATGTGCAAAGTTGGAACGTGAAATCCAGTCTGTGCCTTTTTAGGGTTAAGTAACACATCTGATGTTTTTCTTTGCAGTTACCAAAATGGAAAAGAGGCAATGGGAAAGTCCCAGTATGAGAAGGCTGTGATCTGCTTCTCCAAAGCCATCACACTGCAGCCAGAACAGGTGCTGGACTATCAAGGACACAAAGTTACCCATTTTTAAATGTACTGCATGTTGTGACATTTTTATTTACTTCCCAGGGGTTTCAGTGTGTTAACTATCTTGGTATTTTGATTCTGTCCCCTGGTGTGAGATGTTTTGATACACTTTCAGTAGGTTTCTATGTTTCAGACACATTGTGCGTATTTCTTCTCTCTTTGTCTGATAATGTTGCTGTTGGGTTTTTCAGACTCAGCTGTATGTGAGCCAGGCGGAGGCCTACCTGCAACTCTGTGACTTCCAGTCATCAGCAGCCTGTTATAAACGGGCCTGCATCCTGGAGCCTGGAGCCTTCAGCGACCGCTTGGCCTTCGTCTACTACCTCCAGGTCCATAATGGCATCGGAATCACATTCAGGATTGGGATGACTGAAATGAATGACTAGTACTTAGTATTAGTTACTCAAAAAAGAGTGTGGCTGAGGACAGAGGGAGGAGAGCTTTATTTTACAATTCTGACATTTTTTTTGTTCCTGTTTCTTTTGTTTCTTAAACTTCTTATCCCAGCTTTAAAGATAATTTAGAACAGTTTTTGGGTTAACAAACAGATATTTGTGCCTGAATTTAATTAAATAAAGTAAAGTAAAAGAATAAGTTAAAGAAAAATGTCATTTTTTAGTTGTTTGGTTTTTGAATAAACTGCGCTCTCCCCCTGTGCTTGTATTTGTTATCCAGTATTTCTCTGTCTTGCATAAAATAGGATTCACACTAGAATTCAGGTTTATTCTGCAGCTAGTTGAGCTGATTATGAAACAGCCTTTATAAAAATGTCAGCTAAATGCATAAACATAAAATAATTTCAAGGTGATCTCTCTGTTTCCTGTTGTCCTCAGGGCCAGTGTTTGTTTGACAGAGGCCTTTTCCTCGACGCTCTGAAGGCCTTCAGCAAAGCTGCTGAGGTGAAGCCTGGCTGCAGGGCCTACGAGGTCAGAAGGTCAGCCAACTGCGTGCCAAGATCTAGATTAAAGTTGTGCGTTTGTGCTTAAAGCTTTAGTGTGTAACGTGTTTTATATTACAGTAATGAACGTCCATTACATTCATACCATTGAGTTAATACAAAGCTAATTAAGACTATCAGCTCCACAAAACTCTCATAGGGGTGGGGTGGGGGTGGTGCACGATCACGGAAGGCTTGTGTCATTTGGATGCATGGACAGTTTGTTGTTATTACTTAGAATTCCTCGTGGAGCGACAGGAACTACGCACTATAGCTTTAAGTACACTACCAAGTATATTGCAAAAAATATCCTGCTTTTTACAGTCTGTGGGCATATAACATCAGATATACAGTATGTAGATCTAAATGTCAGCAGCTACAACTCAAATTTTACAATGTTATTGACTTGGTGCAGAGGGACCAGTCATTAATCACAAGTACTCAAGACTTCACATTTGAGATTTACAATCTATGGTTTTGTTTCAAATGTATGCACAATGTTCATTATTATATGTTTTGGGTACCTTGTGTCCCAGCCTGGCCTGTCTGACTGCTGCAGGTCACCATACTGACGCTCTGGAGCTGGTGAACGGCTGGATGCTGTCCGATGGTCCCAGCTCTGATCGTTACATCCTCCGAGCCCGACTGCACAAACTGCTCAACCAGGTTACAGCTGCAGGGACCTCTTACACATTAAATACCTCAAAACCAGCAGCAAAGACACTTTACATCTCAGGCAGTTGACGATACTGATGCAGTTTTCAGTCAAGCAATTACAGTAAATATGAATGATCTTAAACCTGTAGGTCCACATTCCTGCAAGGCCACAGACAGCAGCATTTTTCCATCAGTACTTAAAATATTTTCTTCCTCATATAAACTGAAAACATTCGTCATGTCAAGAACACATATACGCAGTTCACTTTACTTCCTTTTTTATTTTACATTTGAAGGAAAAAACAAAGCTTTTTTAGACATTTCTAAAGTGGATAAAAGAAACACAACATTTTTCCGAGAAGTTAGAGCAGTGAACAAAAATATCCTGCTGACATAATGAAAATTTTTCAGTGTACAGTATCTTATTGACAGATAATGTGTTTGTACAGACGGGGTAAAAGAGCACTCATACTATAATATGTTTTTTTTTTTTTTTTTAGATATATACTGCACCTACTGTAAACACACATTCAGTTGTCTGTGAATTACATCTCAGTGATTTTCTTTCCTGTCCAGACATCACAATGTTATCAAGATTTGAAGTCGGCATTGGCGTTGAACCCAACGTGTCCGGCAGCCGGAGCCCTGCTGCTGCAGATGCAGAAGGCCAGTGAACAGGCCCGACAAATGGCCGTGGACAGAGCTCTGGCCGGCCAGCTGCCTGAAGCCTTCTGCATGATCAATATCGCTCTGGAGAACTGCCCGCAGGACGCACGACTCTACCTGTTCAGGTGAGTCCCGTCAATATCAAACACTCAGATGTGGCAGATGTGGAGAGGAAATCTTTAACAGCATCAATGTTTTTTAAATGCTTCCATTCAATATGTGCAATATTTATATTTATGCTGCTTTCAAACTACTTTTTTTAGTGTCATATTTTAATGTAAAACTAACACTCTGTGGCATTTGCATATATTAGTTTTTAAACTTTTGTTTTTAGTTAAAGCAGTATTTACAGTATGAGCCAGTGGATTGCAATTTGGTTTATTTGTGCATTCTGTATGTACTGTTGAATGAAAATAAAAGCTATCTTTCTTTTCTATTTAATTATATATGACTGTAAAGAGCTTCAACTAACAAACATTTTTCATCAATAGTGAATGTTTTGATTAGTTTTCATGTGAAATGTAAAAAGGTTACACACTCATTACAAGTTCCCAGAGCTAATTTTTTATTAAACATTATATTATATTTTAATATTTTCTGCTTATTTAATGTGAACAGAAGCCAAAAAAACTGATTTCTTATTTCAATATGAAACAGAAAAAGCTGCAAATGTTTCATTTGTCAAACCAGAACCAGCAGATGATTGGCATTCTTTGTCATTAACTACAACAATTAATTAATTAACAAAATTACAAAACAATTAAAATGTTGATGAAGGTCAAAACAATTCAGTTTTTTAAATTCATTTTAATTCAATCGTGAAGCTAAATTTGATTACATTTATTTTAATTCAATTAAAATCAAACGTTTGTCATTCACTCCAATTCTCCAATAGAGGGATTCTGTACCGAAAGCTGGAAGATTACACAGCAGCCATCGAGGATCTGGTCCAGGCTGTGGAGCTGAGCGCGGATGAGAAGGAGGAGGAGGTCAGAGGTCAGGCGGAGGCCAGAGACGAGAAGGATGAGCACGGCTCTGTGGAAGAGGAGGGCCAGTTTCAGTTGATTCTCACCTACAATGATTTTGCCGTCCAATGCTTCAACAGAGGCCTTTACGCTGAGGCCACTCTGCTTCTTAACAAGGCCATCGAGGAGGAGAAGGGCCAGGCGGGCCTGTACCTCAACCGAGGAGGTGAGGCTACTTGGTCTGTGAGTGTGTCTGTATGGACATCTTATTGTTTAATGTGCACACAAACACACATCGTTTTGTTTATATTGACACTTCAGTCCTTGGATAATGTCTTCCTCAGGCCAGAAATAGGCCAAATATTAAAAGCTCAACTGTGTGAATTTATTTTTGTGTGTGTGTGTGTGTGTGTGTGTGTGTGTGTG
>NC_045737.1:12997582-13017543 GCF_008692095.1 Etheostoma spectabile
TGTGTGTGTGTGTGTGTGTGTGTGTGTGTGTGTGTCAGACTGTTTCTTTAAGCAGGGTGACTGGTGTTATGCTCTGGCTGACTACCAGCAGGCTGAGGAGATGATGCGGCCTGATGACCCTGCTGTCCGGCTCCGCCTCGCTGTCCTTCACAACTCGCTGGGCTCTTTCTGCTTCCAGGACGGGTCAGAGCCACAATTCCGCATTGCCACAGAGAAACCTGGAGAGAACAACCATCTACTCTTGTTTAGATGCTATATTTTTGTTTTGCATCTGTAGATGTTTCCAGGAAGCAGCTGAGATGTTTTCTCTGGCCATCAAATACAACCCAACAGCCAGTCAGTACTATGAGAACAGATCGAAGGCCTTTCGGAAGCTCATGGACTTGGACGGAGCCAGGCGGGACTTCATCTGCATGCTGATTCTGGATCCCAGCAATGAGGAGGTCAGTGCTTCATCTCAACATCCAGGTCCACTGACATTAGACACTGACATTTTTCTGCTGAGAGGATTTGGTCTACTTAAGCATTGTATAACATTTAATTCAATGACATGGTAGTTATCACAGCATTACTATATTTATAGTGTCTTTCTTCTAGATTTTGTAAATATTTAAATCCTTAGATGTAAGCTGTGTTATTCTGTTATTGATCGCATATTGATCAATCTGGTCCAGACATTTTTTTTTACTAATGACTGTGCCTCATAGAAAACATTTTTTTATTAATATTTCCAAAACTTGTGGAAGTGTAAAGTAGTCCATTGTGTGTGTGCGTGTGCGTGTGTGTGTGTGTGTGTGTGTGTGTTCCCTTGTGTAGGTGCCTCCTCTCCTCATGAATCTGTTCCCTGGATGCAGCATGTCTGATGTTTTGTCCAGTCCAACAGGACAGGCAATCAGAGTTCAGCTGATGGACACCATCCAGGCCTGCAGTTTGTCCTCCGATCAACAAAGGTCAGCAAGACAAAAAATTCACTCCGTCTGTGACACACTTGATTTACACTGACTGTGGAACAGCTAACAGATGTTTGGACATATGCATTTCTGTACCTGGGAGTTTCTGAGTGCAACCAGTTTTCTGTTCGTGCCATATCATCAGCTACACCCTTATTAATCCACTTCCAGATGGTGTTACTCTCTCACTTACAGTGAGTGCCTCCAGTCGAGCAGTAGTACACCAAGAGTTAAAACTCTGATTTCTCTTAAACAAACTCTATGCACTGACAGACATGAATACATTTAACGTTTTATATTAGTAGTAAGGATACAACTGTTCCTTGTATTTCCAAATTGGGACTGCATGTCCCCAGCAGGATACTTAGACAATTGTTTTAATGTACTTTTAGATTGAGTGAGAAGCTCCTAAAGATGACTTTGACCAGTGAGAACACAGCCGGCCCATCAGTAGACCCCCCTGATGCAGGAAAGGAGCTGAAGTTGTGTGTAAACCAACCGGAGATGCAATTGACTGTGAAGAGCCTTCTGCAGGTACTGACGGGAAAATCATGTAGGGTTACAATTTTTCCTGTCCAGTGAATTTGAAAAGTGTCTTTAGGTACTGTACAAAAATAGTATTTCATAGAACAACTTGTATATCTAAAAAAGAAAATCTTCCCAAACAGAGGACATTAAAATTTTCAAAATCTATGTGAAAACATACAAAGCAACCCGGCAATCCAGGTATAATATCATTATTAAAGTCCCCAATACATATGCTACATTTAAAAACCACCGTTTGAATGTTTGATAGTCAAACTTTCTTTTCTTTCAAACTTAAAAAGCATGTTTTGTACAACAAGGTCACATTTGACTAAGTTACAATATGAGATCATCTTCTCTCCTTTTAAAAACCAAATATGTAATTCACTGCTGCTAGGGCTTTCTCAATTAAAACAATAACTACAGACCTTCATTATCCTTGAACTGGTCAAAGTATATAGTTACAAACAACCACAAAAATGTTGCTTTAAACTGGGGGAAAAAAGTCCATTTATGACAGCTTCTGGCAGGCAACCACGACGCTGACACATGCACAAAGGGGATATGACGCCAGTGACAGGCGACCAAATGTAACGGAGAGTTAATTTGAATAAAAATACCTATTTTTCTGGGTTTGACATTGTTGGAAGTATTTTGGATAATCAAAGTACACAACACAACACATTATATAAGTCTAGTTTTTGTTTGACATTTTTATGCAGATAAGTTGCATTTATGCCTTTATTTTGACACATTTCACTTATTAAAACAAACAAAGTCTCGTGAGAACCCTGTAAGACTTGAAAACTGCTTCTGTGAAACGAGCCCCTAATCATCACCTTTCCATCTGCTGTGTATTTAGTAAAAACATATTTTAAAAGCAAATTGATAACAGAAACTGATGGAAAGTTGACAGTTTGACTATGACTACAAAGCGGATATTTAGGAAGTTGGAAGTGTTTGGCGGTGTTGCAGTTGTGCTGAACTACAGCTGTTCTTCTGTGTTGGTTGTGGCAGGTTAAGGAAGTGGTTCGGTCATTTCTCCACAATCATCCAACTGTTCACCACACTGGGCCACGCCTCGACACACACCAACCACCAGCATGATCCACACAGTGAAACAGAACCAGTCCGCCTTTAGACACAAGAGGAGTTCTTACTACAACAAGACATGTGGGGTGTTCTAAATCCACTGCTCAGAACTCTGGGTGGGACAAAAAACTAGGATAAATGTGTTTTTTTATCTACGTTTAAGTGCTATGTTTTTTTTTTTTACTGTAAGCAGTACCTTTAAACACCCATTTACACTCCAGAAAATCTACAAAACCTAAAACCATAACTATGGTCCTTTAACTCAAACTAAAAAAAGTCTGAGACTTAAACTGCAGAGTCATAACATCAGTGGGAACCATTTTCTAAAACGCTGTGGTATTATCCTTTAATTAGCATTCATCATGTACTGTAGTCCAATAGGTGGCAGCAGATGCACAATTTTAGCCTGAGAGCATTTCTCAGGCTGCTCTACTGCTACAGTACATTTGACTGGTAACATTTTGGCACACAGAAATAGTAAATTACTTTTACTTTCATTCTCTCAGTTTCTCTCATCCTCCCTCTTGCTTTCCTACTAGCTCTTCTTTCTATATTTTGATTTTGTTTTTTTTCTTTGAGTAGTGAGACAGTACAAAAATGTTAATGAAAAGGAATAACATTAAATTAATAAAATTCCTATCCACAAACCAATATGTTGCTCAGCAGAAGTAATGAATTTGATTGTGTCACTGGTAATCAGTATCAGCATAGTGCTAGGCGGTATGACCAAAAATGTGTTTCACGATATTTTTTAAGATTCTGGCAGTTTCACGGCATATCACAGTATTTTCCTTCTTTGCTTGACTGAGCCTTTATAAAAAAGTTTTATAATGGCCTATTCTACTGTCAAGAGTACATAGAACGTACCAATTGTTTTTTTGATATCATGTTTACTAAAATTGATTACTAAAAGGTTTGCTTGGCTCCACAGCATTATACAATAACGTAATATGAAGGAGAATGCTTGAAACAGTTACAGAATCTAAACTCTTTTTATTGTACAAACCGCAAAGTAGTAAAATAAACTGAAATCAAATGAATACACAAACAAACAACTTTAACATTGTTTCCCTTTCAAAACATCATAGTTGTAAGAAATAAACACTACCTTGGCTACGGGTTAGTTGTAGAAAAATGTGCAACTGATTGGCCGCAGTGCTCTATGCAGCAATGCATCTGTATTACGGTATATGACAAATTCATATCATACGGAATGTGAATACCGGTATACGGTATAGACTGTTACACCACCCAGCACTGTATCAGCAGTGAAGATGGGTTGCGGCTGCAGCCCTGCACGGTTCTCTGAGAGGCAGCTGACCGTATAGCATTAAGGTTTTTTCGATTGCTATGACAATTCTTTCCTAAACTCTTAACGCATTAATACACAACTGGCAAAATGGTTAACTTTATGCTCAAAATCACACATTGTAAACTAAACTCAACACTAATTTTCAAAATACAATAATACACTAACACAATACACTATGTCTACCAAAACACTGCAAACATGTCTCAAAATCAAATAACTCTTCCAAAACATTAACACATGTTCTCTCCCAACAGGAATATTTAGTCAGGCATAGCCCAATGTCATAAAACACTAATTTCAGGTGAAATTACAGAAACCGCATTATTTCATATGTGTCAGGTCTGCCCTTATAAGTATATTGTATTGATCATAGATTGTGTTTTACACTACAGTTGCTCTTGAAGCCTCTCTATATTTTTGTTTTGTTGGGTTTAGTAATGCTGCATTTTGTTTCTTTTGCTGCAGTTATTCAGTACAAAAATGAATGCGCCTTCTCAGAGTAGCTTTATCAAATGTACGGTTTACAGTATGAAAAAATGACATAGAGACAGAATATTCCTGGTACTCGTCTTTCTCTCCCTTGTGCAGGAATTTTTCTTACTTTCTCTATGTTTATCTTTACTGTATTGTTCATTTTCCACACAAAATGAACCCAAATTGCTCCTCTTTTACTGTATGTACTAGTGTAACATATCAGAATCAGCTTTGGCCAGGTTTGCGTAAACAAACAAGGAAAGTAACATTGGTTACAGTCATCTTTGCTGTCAAAGTACAACACTCACTTATTGTAACATATAAAGAATACTGTAAAAACAGATGGTCATGCCTATAAGTTAGGTTTAGAACATGATGTTATCTGTTCTGACATACAGTGTAAAAGCATTTTCAAATGTGTCAGTAGAAATCTATTGTTTTGATGTTAGTTGAGCTTATGTGTAAAAGAATTTCAAGCACTTAAAATTTGTGTCAGCTGTATGCATTTTGTGTCAAAGCAACAAGAAATGTGTTAATTGTATAGCCTACACAGACAGATTTTGTGCTAACTTTGTTAAACGTATTGAAAAAACTGTCATAGCAATTGTAAAAAAACAAAAAAACAACAGCTGACACACAGAGAAAGGACCCGTGGCACACTGGCTGCTGTCTCACCATAGAAAGGAACCACACCACAGAGCTGAAAGCACAAACATACCAAACATACCAGAGCCTGTCGCAGTCACTTCACACCGTGCACTTTGGTGCTTAATTCACTCTAATGAAAAATAATACAGCACATTTTCTCTTAACCTGCCCTGAATAGGCCGTGAAATATTGGAGAAAGCGCTTTTTTGTGGTGTTGAAGTATTTTTTTTATTTGTTCAGATGTATTCCTTTATTATATTTTGATACCCACCTAAATTCCTAGCCGCCATGGAATGTGAGTGCAGACGACCACGGAGGAGACGACCACGCTCACACTCGTGTCAATAAACGCTTATTATGTTGACACTGTCGATGTCTGCTGAGCAGTGCGGTTGCCCATTACGACCTGCGGCGGACAGGCCCAGTTTAGACCCTCACACTGTGTGTGTGTATGTGTGTGTGCGCGCGCAGGTCCTTAAAAATACATGGCTTTTAGGGTTCTGGCTTGGATAAAGGGTTAAGAATAGGGTTTGATTGGTATTTGATTTTGGTAAATGTACTGCTAATGTCAGTTATTACAGAAAGAAGAAAGTCTTCACAAGTATAGTAATACAGCCCTGGATGTGGGTGGGCTTCAGCCCCTCAGCAGAGCAGTGTGGGGATAGACAGTGATCGTAAAAGAGTTCAAAAGCGTGTCACACTTGTGCAATAAAAGGCTTGAGTTACCGTTCTGTCAGGGCCGGGAGGCGCAGCCAGCCAGCCGGTTGGTGCCGGTGGCCCAGCCAGCAAAGTTTTTTAACCCAGACAAAAACACCTTTCTCTGGGCACAGGAGCTGGTGGCTTGGCCCCAGCACAAAACATTCCCTGGGGGGGGTTCATTCACGTTTTGTCTGGAGACTGTTTTGTCTAAAATACGCTGAAGACATTTGTAGGCTTTGGGTAGTGTTCGGGGCAGGTGACGTGCACGGACGCAAAACTCCATGTTGTCCTGAAGTGAAAGTGGAACGGGATGTGTGCGTTTGAAATTGGATTAGGGATTGCTAGACTAGAGTGGGCCTTGAAGTATGTTCCAGTAAGGTTTTTTTGTCAATGGTCGGCTTCTGCTTAAGTGCATATCATTGCATTATGATAATGGTTTGGGTGGTTGAGGCTGTTAAAATTCCATCCTGTCCCCAATGACCAGTTAAAAACAGGGTCACAACCATTTTCTTACTATAGTCAGATTACATTTTATTTTCAAAATATAACAAAATTATCAATAACAAACACACTATAGTGAATATACAATCTTCTGTGCTGCAATAAATAACAATATATTGATAAAGGTTTTCACCAGAAACATCACACGTCTACAGTGCACATTAGAGACAGAAGTCATAGCCAAAGCTGCTCTGTTAGTTAACTAGAGTCAACAGACAGAGGAGTCCACCTGCTGATACAGAAACACATCAAGATGCTTCAGTCGGGTTACAGACTGACGTCTGGGCTGTCGCTTCCCCTTGCTCCAACATCTGATGCTCCACATGACACATTTGGCACTTCGAGGACTATTAAAACGGTAAAATGTGCTTTACAGTCTTGTAATTCTCATGAACAAATTCAGCCGCGTGCTTCCTTTCCCTGAGAGAGACGGGAAAAAGAAGGAGGAGGGGGCACGGACAGACAGAGGCGAGCAGACGAAAGGTCTCCCCTGAGGAACATTTCTAAAGACAATTTATATATTTTGGAGAGATAAACCATCTGCCTGTTTGCTCTTCTCATAAATTTCCCAGTCAGTTTTACTGGTTTGTCTCAGCCACCGTCTCCCTGTTTGTTCTGTGTGTGTTCTTTCGTAGCGTGCTGCCTGTCCTCAGCTCTGGACATGTGCTTCAGACAACTGTGTTCATATTGGTTCTTTGAGGACGCTGGAGGCCTGATTCCTCTTTTGTTCTGGCCCTTAAATTTTAGAACCACTTTCGGGCCCTTTTGCCTCTTTATCTGCTAGCTACAATTACTGGTGGATTCCTGAAATTGCTTCTGTCCTTACATATTCTACCAGCCAACAATGATTTTCTGGAGTAGAAAGGAACATCCTCATGATGGTTGGTTTCCTGCTGAAGAAGATTAACTTAACCGCCACATACAAGTTTATCAGCATGGCTGACAATTATTTGGTGATTTTCCTGTTTCCCGCGCCTAGCCGACCACTATTTCTGCCTGTCCTTCAGGATGAAGTCCTTCTACGTAAGACATTTACGTTTTGGGGTTCACTTCCAGCCGTTCATCTCTTTGAGCTTGCTGATGCTGGTCCCTTTGACAGGTGTGGAGGGTGGGGGGGTGTAAAGAGGCAGGATTGGGGTGCTACTGCGTTGTTTCCACGGCTTCTCTGTGGGGATTGTCCACACGGTACGAGACGACTTCTTCTTCGGCTTGTCTGTCTTCTCTTTAGTAGTACCAGGGGACATGGACTGGAGAGGGAACAATTAGGAGGGAGGGTTGGGGGGGGGGTGACATAGAGGACATATGAGTTTGACTGGCAGGGAATGGTGCTGCTTTGGTACATGGTCAGTTTACCCTCTAAATGATATCACCTTTTACTTTCTATCTAGATCATGCAAGTCTATCCTGTTCTCACATTCATGTATGACCTATCCTGCTGCTTTTCAGCTCTCCTTTCTTTTTATTTAAAAAATAAATAAAATACATGTAACATACACAGCAGCAGAGAGTGAACCAGCTGAGTTTAGCTGCGTTTTGTCCCGTCCCTGCGTAGCGGTTCTTCTTTGGCAGCAGCAGGATGAAGGACACCGCCAGAGACAGATGGTAGAAGCTGTGGACATAGGCGTAGTCCCACTCCTGCAGTGGAGAGAATACAGCACATCATATTTAGGGTGATTTCATTAATCAATGTTTAAATTTATTTCAACATAGGAAAAAATTTAACTAGACAGTCTTCTGCCTTTTTCTTTTTCTCTTAGTTGAATAAGAATGAAAACTACACATTTCAATTAAAGATGAAGCTGCAACTAAGCAACTTCAGACCTTTTTAAATATAAATGAAAACATTATGTGATTAGTTAAATACTTGCCATGATCTTGGCATTCAATAATATTGATGTGTTTGGAGGATTAGTTTTATTTTGATGATAGTCACCTCAAAGTAGAAACGCAGCATCAGAGCGAGAGCCCCGAAGCAGCAGCCTGGACCGACCTGCTGCGTGTACACTGTCTTCTCTGGATACACTCCCCTCAGCTGCTTCATCTTCTGCAGCTGAAACACCATAATCACAATGATTTCCACAGAGTAGACACACACAAAGTCCAACAGAGTGATTGATTGATTGATTGGATGGCGAGAGGAAAAAGAAGGGGCAAAAGAATGAGTTTATTAACATCTACTCACCAAACCTGAATATAATCTGCTATTCTAAGGCCACTCACCCATTTGACAGTGATGATGAAGACAGCTGATCCGATGGGTCCGGAGTAGATCCCGTAGCCCCAGCGATCCTGGTAGATCCTCACAGCGATGGTCAGCACTCCAAACATGGTCATACTGGAGCGCTGGGGTTCATCAAAGTCGCCCAGAGCTGGGACAAGGAGACACATACTGCATGTGAGACGTGAAAAATAAATGTAACCCTCCAGTGGTCATCATTTATTTTTCAATATAATCCAAGTTTCATTTTCAAGAATTTTCAAGAATAATGAAGGCAGTTTAAGCATCAAAATTCTGAAAGGTTTTCATTACATCAAAACATAAAACCGTGACGCTTTTTGATAGTTTGTATTCTGGTGTTCTACAAGGAATTTACAAGCACGCACACACACACACACACACACACACACACACACACACACACACACACAACACAGTTAAGCTTAATTTAGCCAGCCTTTACAGTACTACACAGCGACAAAGATGGCTGACCAATCAGTAAAGTCAGCTGTCGAAGCATTTGGCCCTTCAAAGCACGTGATTTAAAGTCTTGATGCAAAAACCTAAGGGCTTAGATGGGAGATGGGAGAGGAAAATGTATTTGCCTGTGTGGTGTGTTTGTGTGTGTGTGTGTGTGTGTGTGTGTGTGTGTGTGTGTGTGTGTGTGTGTGTGTGTTATCATATGAGAGAGTAAAAGAAAGTAAGTCTAAACACATGTGAGCTGAACTCAAAGACACAACATGTGTTATCAACAACTGTTGCAAGCAGAGCTGGTTGTTTTTAACCTTGTACTTGGGAAGTGTAGTTGCTGAATACTAACTTATCATTGTATTTTCTTTGATGAGTGGGATTTTAGTACCTGCTAGTTTGAAATGACACCAAACAAACCCAGAAGCAAGTTTACATTTTTCATTGTGGAAACCAGACAGGTGGAAAGACTGGTACAGTAGTTATGTGTGAGCAGAATCTTAGTGTCTCTCTCAATTTCATATAATAATTATGGACTTTGATTATGGAAGAAACATGTAGAGGAGGGCACTAACTGGTATGTAGAGTGTGGCCGACTGTTAACTAGGACTTACCTATCAGTGTGACCCACATGGAGAGAGCTGTGCCGTAAACACTAAAGTACTCCAGAACGTCGTATCTCATGAAACACAGAATGGAGAGGCCTGGTCCATCACATGCATGGTAGATCTACAGAAAGACAGTCATAATGAGGTCAATAGTATGTCAAAGAGGTTATTGTCAATTATGATGATTTCTTTCCATTAAAGTAAATATCTACCGTATACAACTTGTGAATTGAGTTGGGCCTCAATAGGCAAGGCAAGGCAAGGCAGCTTTATTTGTATAGCACATTTCAGCAACAGGGCAATTCAAAGTGCTTTACACAAAATCATTAAAACAGAAAACACAAGTACAAACAGTTAAAAGTCATAAGCATTAAAAATCAATAAGACACATGAATAGACAGTTAAAAACAAAATAGAAACATTAGGACACATAAAACACAGAATAAAAGTTACAGTGCAGCATAAGAAAGAAATGAGCATTAATTTAAAGAAAGGCAGCATCAAAAAGAAAGGTCTTCAGGTTGATTTAAAAGAACTGAGAGTAGCAGCGGATCTACAGGTTTCTGGGAGTTTATCCAGATATGAGGAGCATAGAAACTGAAAGCTGCTCACCCTGTTTAGTTCTGACTCTGGGGACAGAAAGTAGACCTGTCCCAGATGACCTGAGAGGTCTGGGGGGTCATAGTGTAGTAGCAGATCAGAAATGTATTTTGGACCTAAACCGTTAAGGGATTTAAACTAGCAAGAGTACTTTGAAATCAATTCTTTGAGAAACAGGAAGCCAGTGTAAAGACTTCAGAACTGGAGTGATGTGATCCAGTCTCTTGGTCTTAGTGAGGACTCGAGCAGCAGCGTTCTGAATCAGCTGCAGCTGTCTGATGATTTTTTAGGGAGACCTGTAAAGACCCCGTTACCGTAGTCAAGTCTATGAAGATGAAAGCATGGACCAGTTTTTCCAAGTCTGTTGACAAATAGTCCTTAACCCTTGATAGTTCTTTAGGTGATAGTAGGCTGACTTTGTAATTGTCTTAATGTGGCTGTTAAAGTTCAGGTCTGAGTCCATGACTACACCAAGATTTCTGGCTTTGTCTGTTGTTTTTAACATTGTTGTTTGAAGCTGAGCGCAGACTTTTAATCGTTCCTCTTTTTTTCAAAAACAACTACTCAGTTTTCCTTCATTAATTTCAGAAAGTTCTGGCACATCCAGTCGTTAATTTGTTTGATGCAGTTAGTCAGTTTTTGTATTTGACTATAGTCCCCTGGCGATAAGGTATGTAAATTTGTGTGTCATCCGCATAACTATGGTAACTTATTTTGTTTTTCTCCATAATCTGAGCAGTTTTAATAATAGTAGTTTTAATAGCTGTTTTAATGTTGGATCTAGTTCCAAGTTGGTAAAACACCTGAATCTGTTAAGCTCTTGAGTCTTGCAAATCTTTTGTCTCCTCTGTCTTTTTTATCAGCAAAGAGCAATGTGCAAAATGTGTAGTCATTTAGAGAGATCATAAATGAGTCATCTGTCTCACAAAACTTCAGGTCCTTGCGTGTCAATATTTGAGTTTAAGTATCTCTTAGATATGAGCTTAGGGTGTTGTTGAGAGCAAATCCTAAATCTATTCGATAAGGGTTGGATAGGATTTGGATTTGATAAACATATTTTATACTGAATTCTGATTCAATAAAATGCTACTAAACTCCAACCTTTCTTCTGATTAAAATCAATCAAGTATCTATTCTTTATGGATTATTATTCATAAATAGCATGCTGCTGAGTTGAACAGCAAATAGAAAACAAAACCCCTCCTATAAGCAATTTTGAAAAATATAAATTCACTCAGCTTACTACACACTCAATTGCGAAGATTTTACTCAAACGCCACAATCAAAGCGAGCCAAACAGATTTTGTCTATCACATGAAAACAGAATCACGAGCTCACCGCAGTGAAGAACATGGTGAAGAAGTAGACCATGGCCTCCATGTGGAAGCCCCTCTTGGCAGCCACACTGGCTGTAGGCAGAAACACCAGGCTGCTGACTGTCGGAAGCAGCATCTTGGCAATAAACGCACCCATTGTGGAGGGACAGCAAACACAACTCAACTTGTAGATAAGAAAATATCCCTTGGGCTTTAGAAGATCTTTGAAATTATCTTATAAGAAAATACATTAAACACTGTGTGCACTCAGTGGTGTGTTAAAGTGCTAAATTAATAAAAATGTGATATCAACTAGGAAAATGGATGTCCTCGGGTCCCTCAGTCCATATGTGTGACAAGTGAGTCTAGTAGTATGTGGATGAGCTGCATAAAGTTTACAGCAGACATACACACCCACGCAGCATGAACACACCCAGCTGTCCAGTTTGGCCCTTTAAAGTTTAAATGTCCCTTAGCCTGTCAGGTCCACAGGGGCCAGTGTCATGGCTGGGCAGCTGTTTGCATACCAGTGCAACATGGGAGGGGCTGCGGTATGGGCAAGTGCTAGCATGCCACTCTGTAGCATATCTACAGACTTTTTCCAGATTGGTTGAACAGTATTATTCTCAGTATTTGTTTTGTTTATGGCAAAAAAAAGTTTCACACAGCTTTTGTGGGTCAACAGGAAGTTTCAGATGGGAAGGAGGAGAGTTTGAGACACGTTATGGCATGCATCCAGCCTTTAGCAAGCCACTGACCAACAGTACAGTCTCCATATATTTATTACGGTTTACATTTTCAATAGATTGTCATTGGGCAGAAATCCTATAATAACCTTTCATCATATTGTAATTCAAGTGATATGAGAGAAAACTAGACTTCTGCACCTCTTCTTGGAAATCCCTCTAACGAGAGGCTTTGGCCAATCACAAGTCCTTCCCTGTTGGCTGTTCTACATATTCGGATGCGCGTGCACGTCCCGTCAGATGGTGAAAGCTTGATTCAATGGCGGAAAATCCTGCAGAAGAGGTTGCTATTCCAGCATCAGCAACAACTGTCAACCTGCAAAGAATCCCAAAACAAGGAAGACAGACTTCTTTAAGAGAGTCCAGTCTAAAAGAGAGTCTGACGCAATAAATAAATAAATAAACGTAATAAAACGTATCAATATTGGCAAAGTATTTCAGAGATGGACAGAAAGTGTTGCTTTAACCTTCAGTTAACCATAGTGAAAGGCTCACGGCTGTGGCTAATTCAAGTCCATGTTTCTGTAGCTAGCTAGAGCCTTGAATGACAGAATATCACCTCAAAGGGCTTTACAAAGAAACGGCATCAGTATTTCATCACGATGGGGATGAGTGCAATGATAAATGAAGGGAGGGACTGAGGACAAAGAGGGAAGAGCTGCAGGAGGTGGGCTACCTTTTACTATTCTGGAGGGGTTTTAGCCTTTTTTATTTTAGAGAACTGCCTAGCCCAGCTTTAATGCACATGCTGTTCAGTTCTAGTTAAGAAAGTCCTTCATGGATTTGGACGCCATGTTCCAAGATGGTGCCCATTCAATCCAGTAAATGGCGCTCACCCAGCGCATGCGCCAAAGAGGCTTTCTCACTTTCTGGCTGTCTTCCTGGCTGTATGGCTCCCTGCACACTCTCATGTCATGTACTTTACATTAAAAAGTCAAGCATGTAAAAATAGCTTGGCTAGGGCCGTGGTAATTTTTTTTCTTCAATATTTATGATTTAAAAAATGTATAACACAAAGACTTAGATTTTACTTTGCATTCTAGGTGACCTGCCAAAAGTGTCTTTTGTAATGGTGGTCTACACGGAAAATGATTTTCTGTATCCAGCTCTATTAATACACCCATAACTGGAGAATAGTTGCAATGCTAAGACTTTTGGTGAATCATCCAGTATCAACAATTTGGGGAGTGGGACACTAAATCCCAAAGATGCTGATCTGCACCTGCTGTTTGCCCTGTGACCTCCTTATGGAGGACAGAAAGGAATAGTGAGAGGAAAACATGTATAGTTGGTGAGTCTAGCTTTCTACAGCTCACTCTAGTTTGGAGACAGTTTGTTGTTTTTCTTCCTGTTAGGGAGTATATTTTATGGCAGGAAATCTTGTGGAGGACACTTAACCACTTGTCATGGGTTTCTGTTTGTTGTGGCCATGTGATTTGCTTTGGTGCTGAGCCCACCCTGCTTACTAACTCCCATTACAGTAAAGTCTTTTATCAACTGGGTATGGTGGGAAATACTGGTGTAAAAAAAGCCCCTTTCTGCTGCTCTGGCTGTGAGAAGAGCAGTAAAAAACATATTAGATTTCACTGCCATTACTGTATCTCATAATGATTACAATTAAACCCCTGAAACAGCAATCAGATATTAGAGATCCTTTACTCGGGTATCAGACATGTTGACATACTAACCTAAGAACCAAGGGATTACAATAGGACCTCACCCAACCCGATTAGACAGAATATAATTTTGGACTCAGCTTGACTTTATTGGCTCTTAAGGGAATCTATAACATAATATACCACAAGAACTATGCGTAAAAAATATGTTTTTTTTCGTGTAATTCAAGAGAACTGACCTTTTAAATCAAACAGTGTGTGAGCTGAACGTAGGTTTTATATAAACAGTGGTCATGTGCCATATAAGGCTGATATCTGTTTGCCTTCTCTTAGTGAAGCCATATTTGACTCTGTAGTGCACTGTTGTTCCCAGAGAGGATTTCTGTATGAGTGTCTTAAATGATCCCATGATGGTGGTGAGGTAGCAGTTGCCCTCCTCTCAGCTGTCACACCTGCTCAAGGACTCGAGGCAGCGACACAAAGGGTGCAGTATTGCAGATTCTCCGAGTGCTTCTGGAACCCGAGCTGCCCGGGCTGAGGCTGGAAACAAACTCTCAGGCCTGATGGTTTTGGAGTCGCTGCGGTGGCCTAACCACGCCCTCTGCCGGGAACTTGTCTGCAAATTTAAGCATCCTGTTGAAAAATGTCTGCAAACCTTTGCTCCTGTCAAAAACTAACTAGTCTGACATGTGTTTATATGACGTTGTGTTTATATGAAGTGTTTATATGACGTAAAAAGACATTGTTTGAATTGTACAGTTTGTATTGTACAGTAGTTTTTCATTTGTAATGTGCACTTATAAAAACACTTTAAATAAGTGACATTCCTGCTTTCACTACTGTACTTGCAGGCCACTCTCATTGACCTTTGGTGTCCAAATGTGGTACCCAGCAGGGGATTCACTACTTTCTATGAGAAAAATGTGCATGTGTCCTCCCCATATGTGGGTGAAAAGTAATTTGCTACATTAAAGGAAAACTGATGCAGTAGCGCAAGTCTTGATTAGTACCACTGTCACTGTCACAGCATGAGGTCGACGACCTTAGATGACATCACCCTAAGCCCCTATTCACCCTCTAAGGCCTAGTCAAAGAAGTCAAGTCCTGGGTGTACTTTGGAATGTACCATGCAAAAGTGGGTTCCCTCCATACATACTCCACAACAGACATGGAGGACAGCAGGGTGGACAGCGGGTGCACATACAGCTCTGTTTCTACGATGTTGGGTCTCTGTGTTTATGGACATGTGTACACAGTTCACGTGTGCTGTACTTGCTGTCTTAAATTTTGGGCTGCTGAACCTTGCAAGCATGGGAAGGTGATGCAGACCTTGCGGCTACACGGATGTAAAAAGTATGATTGTTACTGGATTTTTGAGTCTGATTCTGAGCTATTTTAGAGCTATTAGCTAGTTAGAGTTTTAGAAAGAAGCAATATTGATATGATCCCTTTGATTTTGTTTTTAACAATTGTAATAAAAAAAATTTTACACTGAAAAAAATCATCTGGCAGTGCTCTATGGTGGACCAACTATGTAATGGTGGCACTAACTCTAAATGATCTCAAATCTAGTTTGGCTTTGATTCTACCAGATTCTAATATATAGGCTAATATTGGCTAATCAGTCTAGCTCTTATGCAAGCTTAATACAAATAAGCTTAGAAGAAGGAAATGCTTGTGTGCAAAAGTATAATAGGTAGAATAATTACAAATTACCTTTTTTAGCCACGTTATATTTGTTTTTATTTTGCTTATTTCACTTAATAACCAATTGAATAAGAATTTGTGACAATTGTTGAACCCAATGGTTTCAATTTGTTGATGCTAGTAAATGTAAAAAAAATAAAAATATAAGGATCTTCAGTTCACTGGAAGAAAGCAGAAAAAAAGATTATCTTAGACTACATGAATAAAACTTTGTTTTTGGCAATGGTTCTATGATGCTTCATGCCACAAAATTACTGTCTAATAGGACAAAGTATTGCCCACCGATGACCACCCTGACATTTAGTTTAAAATGAGTCTATGTCCACAACATTCCGGAACTTCTGTTGGATTTCACTCTTTTTGGATGTCCATTTACCATCCACTTTCTTTGTGATGTAATTTTAAACTTTTAAAATCGGAGTTTTCTGTTACATGACTAAAACAACCTTTGAACATACACATGTTCCACCAAAATAGATTCCTTCCCGAGGCTATTTTGCACCTGCATTTGCGCTTAGCACCTCCCAAGATGACTGATTGGTCCTCCGCATCTGTGGAGGAAGGGCTGGCAATGGGAGACTAGTATAAAATTAAATCTGCAGCATCTCACCGAGAGAACCTTTTCTAGACTCACCAAATGGCTTGTTAATGTGAACTTTTGTCGCAGTGAAATGTCTTCTCATCAGCTCTTCTCATCCAGGAGAGTTCGTGGCCCATGGTGACTTTCACCTCAGGACCCCTTAGTCTAAACACGGCGGGTTAGTGTGGGAATGTAGAACAGACTTCCTGGATACATCTGAAAAAATACTGGGCTTCCTTTTGATTCGGTAATAAATAGCTGTGGCCTCTGACCCCCGGGCCTTCTTTCCCAAATAATTGGAGGGCAGCGCTGATGTTTCAGCCAGCCAGTCACTCAGGACCAGTGTGAGCTGAGTGCTTCAACTCAGTTCTGTTGTTGTTGTACCTCGGCAGGAAATGGTCATCTTGACTGTTATATTTTTATTGTTGCTTTTAGTCCATCAGTTATTTTATTGTCATTCTTTGTTTTGATTTACATTCCAATAAAACCCTCTGTTTTCTCTTTTAATTATATAAAACAACTTAATAAGCAGGAAATTATATTTTTCCTACAGTTTCCCTGACAGAGACTTTTGGCCGTTCTTCTCTTTAACCAAACCTTAATTAAAAGCCCAGCCTTGTTTTTCTCTGAATGTCGTTGTTGAAGGATTGTTTAAAAAAAAAAAAAATTAGACCAAACACAGCTGTCCACATCAGTTTATTACAGGTGAGAAAATGTATAAGATATTGTTGTGTATTTTGACCTACTATTAGATCCGTAGTGAGATACACCTGAAGGATTGTGGGTAATTTAGCTTCCGTTGTTGGTGTTAGCTATGCTGCTGTACAATCATGCTGTTGGGCTAATTAACGGTTTAATATTCTGTTCAGGTTATCATTGTCATATCATTGTCATATCTAGTAAAATGAAACAGTGAAGAATATAACAGATATAGTTTCATTCAACAAATACATCTAGAACACATTGTTTTCCTTGAAGGGACAGTGCTTAATGTGCATATCAGGAGGTGCCAGGGTTGATCCGGGGGGTAGCACGGAGTAAAAAAGTCCCCTTTTCAAATTTCACGAGGTGCTGCTGCGCTGAAACTAAACAAGAATGGTATAATGAACAACGCTTCTTATAGCCCTGCCTATGGCAGTATTTTGGAGGAAAACCCAATATGTTACCTTTGGGTTTCAGTTAAGTAACACTTTAATTAAACATGCCAATCCAGGGTACTCACAGGTCAGACGGAACAAAGGAAAACTAGTGTATTACAAATTTGTCTTAAATTAGTTGCTGTGTTCTGATATCAACATTTTCATGAAAGAAAAAGCCTGCATTGATGCTCAATCACATCGCAACCTGGCTGCAGTTCATGACTTTCACTGTAAAAACGTTTGAGAAGCTACCTGTTTACCAGGGAAATGTCTGAGCCATACTGGAACTGATGTGTGCGTTCCTCTCTCCAACAGACAAAAAAAAAACTGTTGGTTGTTTAGACAAAAAAAACAGTAAAAAAAATAGTACAGCAAGCCAGCCAGAGTGTACAAATGAGTGAGTTAAGTCTTCAAGGCTGATTTCAAGAGCAAAACACCAAAAGCTGTGATAAGATTTCACCAGATGTGTCACAAAAATAAAGAACTACAAAGCCCATGTTAGAAGTATGTTCCAAACCCATACTCAGCCAATATCAGGCTGAACTGATGTGGTTTATAAAATCTGATCTGATCTGATTTTCTCTTTTCCTGTTTTGTGTTCTGTTGTTGTTCATTATTAGAACAATAATGAGCTCCAATTTAGATATGGCATATATAAATATGTTCAGATATAGAATAAATTCATTTAAATGTAACACACACATTGGCCAAGTTATGGGGCGTTTTGCCATTTGATGCGTGTGAATTGCGTCTCAGAATGTGAAAACAATTGCAGTTTTTCTTGAGAGTTGACGTGTGTTGACTGGGAAATAAGACGTTGGTGGATCCTGATGAGTTGATGTGTGTGAGCCTGTGAGGATGTGTGTCAGGACAAAACCAGTGTGCCGGCAACATAGAAAACAATGAGAGCTGGTGTTTATATGCATAGAATTCATTGCTGGTGTTTGTTGCCCATTAGAGAGAGAAACTAATGACACAGCATCTAGTGCAGCTTAACATCCAGGTTTTCTTCTTTTTTAAAGTATTTTTTGAATCTGTTTTTCCATCCAAGTGTTTTCAGGATGAAGGTTGTTTTGTTTCACCCATTTTAGACTGCAGCTAAAATGGGCAATTCTTTTTCTCAGTTTTTTTCCCCCTCCTGCGGTAATGTTTATAACGCCTTTAATTGCTCTTTTGTCTGCATGCGCCAACCCTAATGACTCCAGACTTTGCTGCAAATGGACACATACAAAAACACCCATGGGAGGGTTGTAAGCCTTCGTGCAACACACTTTAATTTTTTTGTCGTGTGGAGGGGGGTGGGCTTTAATTGGTGGTGGGGTTTTTGGGGAGCAGGGCTTGTTCCTCTGGTCTGGCAGCCTCACTGAACTGTGTCTATCAGCTTATAAATCTGGCGATGGAGCAGAGCGGTGACTAATGTAGCCAACAGACATACCGGCAGCAGACACAGAGGAAAGAGAGAAATGGATGGAGGAGGATAAGAGGCCATGAATGGATGGAGAATGAGAGAAAGGAGTAGCTGCTCATGGTTTGTTAGCCAAACCCATTGCTAGATACATGTGTTGAAACTGTGGCACCTAGATTATGAAAATGCACCAGTAACCACAAGTGTTGCTAAATCAGCAAGTTTTGAAATCTGAAAGGATTATACAAAAAAATAGTTTGACAACAAAACCTGTGTGAATGCATACTGAGCAGTATACATGGACATAATTAAATAAGTAATCTAGAGATTAATGGAGAGAACAAGTGCAATGTTGCAAAGCTGCAAAGAGGCAGCTGTGGAAAGAGAAGTGTAGAACGGCGTGTGACTGTGAAGAGGAGAGAAATAAGCATCCAGCGAGAAAGAGAGGGAGGGGTGAGAAATAACACCAGAAAAAGATAGAGAAAAACATGAGAGAAGTGGAGAAATCGTAATAAAGCAGGAGGGAGACAGACAGACAGATGAGGAAAAAGAGGGGAAGACGACATGGTGGGCACACAAGGTGGTCCTCAGACGTCTGCTCATCCTCCTCTCATCATTCACTCTTCTCTCCTCGCCTTTGAGTCCTCCGTCTGAATCACTGTCCTCCCATCTGGTTTTGGCTTCCTCTGTGTTTCTCAGTGTGTTTCCTAGAAGATGGAATCCCGGGTTCACCATCGCTTAAAGGAGCATTTTACCTGAAAAAAGGAAAAGTGGACCATGATGCAAAACTTTATCATTCAACACATTGGTGAAGTGTGTTTTTATTAAAAATCTGCATTGGCCCAAATGCCATCCTCTCATGATGCTTTTTATTAGCTATTTTCTTATGTGTATGGCGTCTTTTAACTTCTACTCAATTCTTATGTTTCATTCACAGGATTGTTCAGGTGCTGCCGGAGGTTCATTTTTGGCAACCTCCTGCTTTCATTGTGTTGGCATTCTAAACTCCACTGGATTTATGAGGACTATGGTTAACTGCTCCTCAGATATCTGCAGGGTAAATCTTGACAGCTAGCTAGACTATTTGTCAAATATGAGCTTTGCACGACTTAAACAACTTTTGAACATACACACCATGTATGTCATCAAAAACAAGTTCCTTACTGAGGCTAATTTGTGAAGGCACTGTGGCACCGTCTGGATCTTAGCACCACCCAAGACGATTGTGATTGGTTTAAAGAAATAACTATCTCGAGACATTTTACAGATAGAATAGGTCTAGACCACACTTAGTGTCCACACAATGCATGGACTAGTTTTTCAGCTTCGTTTTGAGACAGGATGTTCCTAATTTTGG